>NC_137457.1:284202052-284219552 GCF_964235325.1 Thermobia domestica
CATCGAAGCGCAGAACGTCGTTGGTTCCGTGATCAGTCGGCCACCACCTACGCAATGAACATAAAGAAACTTGTGGTACAGTGGGACAGATGCTTCAATAGAAGTGATTATCTAAATGCCGCCCAGCTTTAGAACTGCTTCCCTTTAATTAGAAATAAAATATGACCAAAGCAAGTCACTTCTAATAAATAATAGTGTTAGTTTCGGCAATGTATCGTCATGGCGGTGATTATGTGAAAAAATAGATGAAGGGTTCGTGGAACATTGTGTATATCTTATTTTTCGTTTAGGGCTTGTAATTTGGCAAAAAAGAAAAAACAGTGAATGCAAAGACTTTTCGATTTTTTTTCGTAGTTACATTCTGTTAAAAGAGGCATTTTCTCTGTATTTTTCGTATTAAGAATTTCAAATAATTTTTAACATGTAGTTTACTTATACTTTATCTGGAAGTATATTAAATACATTGAAAAATCCCTATCATATCTAGACTGTAGTCCTTTCATATTTTTTCTTGTTCCAATTTAGGTTTTAGCTCACAAAACTAGTGCACCTACATACGTGATGTAACAAGACGTGGGATAATCAGTTGAAAATCAAGGTACACTCATCTCGTAAGAATTTTAAAAATATCACTATGTTGTAGTTATTTTAGTTGTATATACAATTGAGCTCAATTCTTACTTGTTCGGGATTCCATATTCATACAGTCAACATGCAAAATATAGAAAAAAAATTATGTTGTAGCAATTAAAGCGTGTGCATTCAATGCATAGGTGAAGGTGTAATAGTTATGTATGATATATTGCTTTGCATTCTCATCTAACGTCAGGATTATAACAGATAAGACCGACCTACCATTAAATTACGACCCGAACCATTAACAGATTTTGTCAAAATACTCTGCTCCCAATATTCTGAACCAGGGAACTATTCTTGGATAATAATAATAATAATAATAATAATAATAATAATAATAATAATAATAATAATAATAATAATAATAATAATAATGACAGTATTTTTAGTGAACGTGTAAAGTTTTCTTTCTTCCCTCCCACATTTTCCCTTTTAATAGTTCATAAAAATACAATAATGATTGTATTTAGCTTCTATTGTGGCTTGTCTATGGAAATTAACTACCTACTGACCGCTAATATTTAAAGAAAACTATTTTGTTTTTAGTATGAAAATATAATAAATCTGAACACACAGAAAAAAACTTAAACCATTAATAATTCATTGAAGTTCAAACATTATGAATTTGAAGAGAATCAAAGAATTACACAACTTCCTCTGTTACGTAGATTATATTCTATGTCTAATTAAATCTAGATCTAATGTTCGAAAGTTACAAGGTTACTGGATAGAAAACTTATTGCATCTGTAGATGTACGAACGTCAAGAGGAGAGGAATATCCATTGCAATCTCTTTATTCAATTTAACATAATACGAGCACATTTAATAGAGATTTGTTCATATCAATGGATATTTCTATTGTTTATATATTGTTTTTTACTTTCGTAACCATGCTACAAGAAGGTGAAGAAAGCATTTCAATGCTCCATACACAAGAGTAGTATTGCTAAGTGGTTTCCTTATAGTGATAAAAGTTTTGTCAAATTCAGCTTGCTTTAAAATTTGTATCCTTGTTCACAACTTTCTATATGTTGACATTGTTGTAATTAGGATATGCTGTACTTTTTTTTAAACCTTTGATCAATCCAAGGAATGATTGAGTACAATGTAAATTTTCTCTAATTACGTGTTGCTTGAATATTATACATAAATCAACGTAAAAGCAGTTACGCCATACGATAGAAGTTAAATAAGGGGTTTTAACTTTGAAGCTATAACGTTTCATCGTTAGATTGTAGAAAATAATGGAGAAAAGACAAGAGAAAGATTAGACAAAAGTATGTATCAGTGTGAACAATATTGGATGTATTAGTTTCAAATTTGATTTTCAAACGCCTACGCCGGGATTTTTCTCTTCCTAGCCTCTATTGTATATTTAAATTGTAGTGATATATTTGTACAACAACCTCTAAGCTGACCACCCCTCATCATGACCGGTTTTCTTACTAAAATAGAATTATATTTCAACTAGTAAATGCTTACATGTGGTATAGTGGGTATTATTTTGCGTTCCTCCTCCTGTACTTTTCATTTAGAATTCGTCTGAATTCGAGCTCGAGCTCTTTCGAGTTGAGCTGATTTTAATTTAGCGTCCCTTTCAGTAGCGAAGCTATGAGACGTGGACCTACTGATTAACGTGGAATCCGAACCACGTGAGCTCCCGCCGGGTTAAGATTGTTCGATTCCTGGCGGGAGCTCATGTGGTTCGGATTCCACGTTAATCAGTAAGTCCACGTCTCATATGGCCTCGCTACTGAACGATACATTAAACTCAAAATTCATTCAACTCAAGTCAACTCGAGCATCTCGTATGTGAATCTTAAGGAGGCACTCCACTCCATTTTCTTCAATTCTAGGATAAATACCTAAAAACGCTAAACTATGTATTTAATTATTTTAGAAGTCTAAAATACCAAATTTCATTTCTCTAACGTTAAGGGACTATGAGATATACAGATGTATATTATACATCTTACTATGCTGTATAATATTTGCAACCTTACTCCTTTTAATTCTTATTTCTTTCCTTCTTTTACGACAAATATTATATATATATATATATATATATATATATATATATATATATATATATATATATATATATATATATATATATATATATATATTCGATGAAACATGTAGTTAAAGATATACCACATTGACTTGATACCTACTCTTCCCCTCCAAGCGCAGCTATCGGCTGAAGGAATTCCACTCTCTTTCGCTAAGGCTCTCTCGCTTAGCAACAATTGAACCCTTATTGGCTCAATGAGTGGGCGTGAGCTTTAGTTCGCATTTTTGCCACGGCTCAAGACATTTTGGCAGCACTATAATTACTTTTAAGTGCAAACACTAAAATTTCATGTCTTTAACCTCAAAATTGCTGAAACACACAATTATTTTAAATAGGTCCAAATACCAAATTTAATATGTGTAATGTTACGGACTTCCGAGATGTAGCCATCTTATAATAATTGTAATCTCATCCCGTTATTCCTATATTCATTTTCTTCCTTTTACATCAAATATCTACAAGCGCTGAAAAACATGTCTTATTATTTTAAATAAATTCATATACGAAATGTCATGTCTCTAATTATCAGGAATTCGGAGATATAAACACTTTAATATAATAAGTGCCATCCTTATATTTCCTTCTTACCAGTCGAATTACCGAAAATCCTTCCTTAGTGATACCTTGTCACAAATCCTATGCAAGTTGTAGGTTAAACAGTTTGGCCTAGGCGAACACCGTAGTCCAGTGATTAGAACGTTGGATTCACGTCCACGTGGTCCCGGGTTCGATTCCTGGCCGGTGCTACCCCAATTTTCGGCGTCGTGAGGCAAACTGGAGAGTTACGTAAAAACAAGATGTGACGGGCACTAGTTCAAGGAAGCTCCTGATGCACTTGTTAGCGACAGGGCGTTAGCGTTAGCGCTGACCACATGCTCGCCGAAAGGCTGGACGTAATTCAGTCAGTCGCTAGCAGATGGCGCTGGAGCAGGCTTAGGCCTATAAATGGGCCGTTACGCTAAGTATTTTTTTTTTGTATCAGTCAGGTGGTCATTCACTCATGATTCTTTTATATAGAGAGCACTGCCTTCTGCATCCGTCCGCTCCCTTTAGCTGCCTGCTCAATCAGCCAAAAAATGCGTGTACCTTTCGTCACGAATTCGCCACTAGATGGCAGGTCCTACCATGGCATCCTACCATTTGACAGTCAATCCTGTAGCGTTGCAGTTTGACATTTGTACGTATACAATACATGTTAATAGAAAGAATGTAAAGAAATCTAAATGGTTTGCGTAAAGGATATAATATGCGGTAGTCATTGAAGTACAAAAAAAAAAAAAAAAAAAAGTTCAAATAGGAACACATTTGTTGATGTTACGGCTGAGGCACAAAAATGAAAGAATACGCACAATCATATATTGGCCTAAATAGAATATATATAGAATATATAATTTTATGCTCTCGTGCGAAGGAACTCTGATGCTATAAGCAAGGGTGCCGATCCTGGGGGGCGGGGGTCCCGGCCCCCCGCATGGTACTTATGAATATGCGATATGTGGTATAATTTGAATGCAATTTGTCTTAAAATCCTCATAAATGTCTTCTGCATCTGAATGCCCCCCTCCCAAATTTACTGAGAGAAATCGGCGCCATTAACTATAATTGTAATTATACAGGGTGGCTCAAAAGTAGGTATACGCCTATACCCCGGAATCGATCAGGTATATCATTCTAGCTTATAGGTTGATTTGTTTCGGCTGTTCCGAGCTTAAGATATAAGTACAAAGACATTAAGAATAAATAATAAAGAAACTAAGTCTACCTTATGGATAGCAATAAGAAATGATATAAAAAGCAATGGGCTGGTCAGTAAGTTACTGTATACCTACTTTTGGGCCACCATATATATATAATAAGGAAGTTTAAACCCCAATACTACTCATTACTAATACAAATGTGAAACACAAAGAATTGTACCTTTTCTAATACACTTTCCAGAATTTGGACTATCGCAAACCACACCACAGCATGTTATATTTATTGTTTTTACTCTAAGCCAAATTGTACATTGTTTCAGTATTAAATTTAGTGTTGCCCACGATATGAAACAGCAACTGTCTATGAGAAACGAGATGACAAAGCTGTCTCACAATATAGCAACAGCTTCTTGAGATGAAGTAGCTTAAATCTTGTCTCGAGAGCAACAATATCCAAAATATACAAGTGAGTATCGTTTCAGACAGTGAAACTACAGTAGACTTCCAAGCTATGCAAATTGAATACTATATTGAAGACATGAAGTACATTCTTGGAACTGAATCGATTTCTGAGAAACCTTTCGTAAAATCTCTTACCGTTTTTGCTATATGAAAATCAACATTGAAACTGGACGTAGTACTGAATTTCTTCAACTTCCAGTTTTACTAAGATATAGGGATGCAGATGGGTTATTTCCCTGAGACCATGAATCAATTTCCGAAAACAGTTTGTGGCTACTATCACCGTTTTGAGTTATAAGCTTTACTGTTGAAACTGGAAGTGGTCGATTTCAACCACTTCCGGCTTAAGTAGAAGGTAGTCCAAGGAGATGGAAAATATTCCTAGGACACTGAATCGATCCCCGAAAACTGCATGTCGATAGCTCTTGCCGTTTTTGAACTGATACCTGTCAACCGAAGGACATAGCCGTTCTATAAGACCGCCAACACTTATACATAGTATAGTTTGGAAGTCTAATACTGGAGATCTTTTTCATTTTGTAACTCCTCGTCAATATACCCCATTGTTGAACTCATCAAATGTGGAGTATACAGTTAGTTTATTGACTTAGAGAGTTTCGTATATGCAACTGCCAAAGGCTTGAGGAAGAAACGGAAAATCTAGTATCCCTTATGTATACCCCTATTAATTTTCTTACATAGTTCATTATCGGATGGTATTTCATGAAATAACACTCCATTGTATTCCAACTTGCCTTTTCTTGCTTTGCAGAATGATACCCAACAATATAAGACCATTTTCTTTTCCAAACTATTGGAAAAGTGTGGTCATTCCTATGCAAACCATAGAGATTTACTCAAATAATGGGCAGTACGTGCTGCTCTCTAGCGTCGAAATTAGAAAACAAGCGTTCACGCGGGAGACAATGGTTTTTGAAAAGAATGAACAGGCAGGTAAGTGAATCGAGGAGGCGGTGATAGAGAGATAAGAACGAAGCCTCTTTATGCCGACACACTTGATCGGTTTTCTACTGAAACAGAATTACGTACCAATAAGTGCAATAGATAAGAATTCTCTATGTCGGATCATCTCTCGATCCGACCAGCGATTACTGAATGTAATTGTTGGAATATAAAAGGGCACAAAGTGCTTGTTAAATGGACACTGGCTGTTGCTAAGGAAAGTAGGTGATATTATGTGCAAATATCATGGAAGATAAGATTAGTTATTGATAGATAGATTGGATTTGTATTCCTAGATTTTGATATGACTTGTAGATGCAGAGAACGAGATTTATGGTGATTAGGAGAAGTAATGATGAACAGATGTTGTACTTAAAGAAGTGAATTCAATTGTATCAGTGCAGATTAGGAATAAATTTATATATATATTTATATTTAAAGTTAACCTAGTACTTCTTAACACCAAAAAACTATGTATCACATTTAGCCACTTTATTCCTAATCTGCACTGATACAATTGAATTCACTTCTTTAAGTACAACATCTGTTTCTCATTACTTCTCTTAATCACCATAAATCTCGTTCTCTGCATCTACAAGTCATATCAAAATCTAGGAATACAAATCCAATCTATCTATCAATAACTAATCTTATCTTACATGATATTTGCACATAATATCACCTACTTTCCTTAGCAACAGCCAGTATCCATTTAACAAGCACTTTGTGCCCTTTTATATTCCAACAGTAATTTTTGTCAGAAAACTTTAGTTTTACTCTCTTCAACAAGACCACTTTACTACAAATATGAGGTCGATATATCCCGAAAATCATACAAATATTTAGTGTGCTATCGTGTTCGGAACAGATACTAATTAACACAGTGCATTAAACAGAACCATCTTTTTGTATGTTCTTCCCTTTACATATTGTTTTACTTGTGACAAGGCTGGTGGAGTATTCTATACATTTTAGAGTACCCCAAAGGCTTATAAACAATTGTCCAATGTTCTCTGTCCTTTCTTTTTTGAATTAATATTTATACAGTCAATCTTAAGAACTTACATTAACAACATACATGTTTGTACTTGCAATCTGATTTTTGTACAATTTTTAACTTATTGTTTTAATAATAAACAATATGGTAAACAACAGGGAAGTTGAAGTGGTAGTAGAGATGTGCCGGTAGCAATGTAAAGTATGGTTTTCCTTCCTTGCCACCATTTGATATAAACTATCCACCAACATACTAACTCCGTCGCAACTGCACTTCTGTAATATAAACAAACAAGAAAATACGATAGATAGACTGTAATTTCATTATACCCCGTCATATTGGAGTTGAAATCTTTTAATACTCCAAATTGTTCATATAGTAATGTTCCTTGTCAATTTTTTTCTTCGATTTTTTGATTGAGACACTTTGGCACTCATCTTTAGGGGTACACAATAACTTAAGTATTATTTTTACAACATGATCCTCACTTCGCCTCAACAGTAATTATTTACCAATATTGCATAAAATTTTATCGCCACTTAGAATCGTCTACCTTTCCCAATAGTAGGTTCCTCTTATTTTTCTCTATTATATACTATATATAACTTTAGTGTATATATGTAGCCCTAATGTTAGTAACTAAATTTATTAATAACCTTTTTTATTGATGTTTTACGGTTTTTTTTCCTGTGTATTGTTCATCAAAACGTTGCTATCATAATTAATTTAAATTACTATCAATGGTGTGAACAATATCACGATCATATGTATTCTGCCATTATTGGAAGGTCACTTGCTGCAACTGAGAAGCTTCCATGCTCCATGGTCTTTCACTAACCTCATCGTCTTCACACGTACGATTTCTCTGTTTTGAGATCGTCCATATAGCCACGTTATTAAATTTTTGCAATTTTTATAACCATATGTAAACCTAAAAATAGCCATGTAAACAATGTAGCCAGATAAACTGTTCTTATATATTTTTGTAAATCATGTGTAAATCTCAAATTTTTGTCTCACGTAATTTAGAGCGTGTTATGTCTCTATTAGGAGATTATAACCACGTTTTGACGAATCCACAGAACAGAAAGAAATGCAAACACTAATAAAAAAGAAGGAAAAAATTGTAAGTGTAAAATTTAGTTAGTGCATTAACATTAGGGCTACATATTATTATAAAGAAAAGTAATAGAAGCAATCTACAATAACTATTGGAAAAAGTTAGTGACCATAAGTGTCGGTAAAATTTTTCGCAATATTCATAAATAATAATAATAATAATAATAAATAATAATAATAATAATAATAATAATAATAATAATAATAATAATAATAATAATAATAATAATAATAATAAAAGTACTATCATGTTGTAGAAAACAACTGAAGCCATTGTGTGCTCCTGAAGATGAGTGGCCAAGTGTCTCACTCGAAATATTGGAGAAAAAAAAAATTGACGAGGAAATGACTAATTTAGGTATTAAAATTTGTTCCACACACTCAATAAGTAATTAAATCCGTAACTTGAAAATCCTTCGGAAAGGCCACAACACTAGAGGGCTGGTTCTAATTGAAAATTTTCGGTGATTGCCTTGAAGATGTTTCAGTGTACAAATATAAAAATTCTTTAAAAAAAAAAAAAAATCTTAAATGGTGGTAACACTGCTTCATAATAGTAGTAGTAGTAGTAGTAGTAGTAGTAGCAGTAGTAGTAGTAGTAGTAGTAGTAGCAGCAGCAGCAGCAGCAGCAGGAGGCTTATTGTAAGATCAGACTAGGGATGCTTAATTAATATTTTAGTATATAGTTTATGATTTAAGAAATGATTTTCTCTTAGTGAATATTACGCCTGATAGACAATCTGTTCTTGTAAGTTCGATCACTAATAGTAGGAAATACATCTCTTTTGTATACTACAATCTAAGGTGTATAACTAACAGTAGCTAATTTAAAATATAATATCTACTATACTTAATTGCTGCTATTAAATTCTTATATATATATATATATTGAAAATTTGAACTTTTAGTACCTAGGTTTGTGACGTACGATAAGTTAAGGTAGGACTTTCAGTAATTCGACTTGGAAAGATAGGGTAGAAGAGGATGATAGAATAACTATGATGAACTGTCAATATCTCAGAATCCTTTAAGGTTAGAGACAAGAAAGTCTGTATTTAAACTTCTCATCCCACATAGCACACGACGTTCCTAGTACGTCCCATTTTGATCCCAATTATCCCATCTAGTTCCCGAGATTATCGGGACAGAGTACACATTCCATGGACTTCCTGCATGGGACGTTCTAAAAGATTCCCACATAGGATGTCAACGGAACGTCCCGTATGAGACAGGAGATTCCAGGAAAATCCCACGCCGGACATACGTAGGACCACGTTATCCCACGATTTACCAGTGGACATCCCTTTGAGATCCTATTGAATATCCCGTTTTCCGAGATATTAGTGCATATCTGGATATCCCGCGGAGATCCTATGGATGTTCCGGGAGCAAATTCGGATGATCTCGGGATGTGCCGTTGTGCATTGCGGATCTGCCTCGAACGTCCCGTGGACGTCCGTGCGCTATGTGGAATTTAAAATAGTGAATACTGACTTCAGCATTTCTCGATATTTGACCTAGAAGAGAAGGAAAAGGAGCGGAGGCGGCTCACAAAAATGACCATACGAGCTGTTCGAATTTTGTGCAACTTCGGGCTCAGATGGATTCTATATGAAAGATGCAGGAGGAAGAGTGAAAATTAATTGTTCACAGTAACACGTAAGGATATTTGTTAGTAAGGTTATAAAATTAGAGGGAACCAAAATGTTTAAGAAACCCCTTTGTTTTATCATTGGGTGTAGAAAAAAAAACATGATAAAAATTTCCATGTACAGAGATCATTTATTTTTTATATGACGAAAACTTAATATGACTATTTCGTAGAAGTTCCTGGGAAACAAAACAGAATTCTCGAGTAAATGCTTCAAAGTACTAAAATACTATTTGATTAATTTAATTTTGTAAGACTTAACTGTTCTGGAATTGGAATATATAGAGATTTACAAAAATGTACAGAGTCATCATTTTCTAAACCTTGAAATTTTCACAATCAGCAAACAAAATTGTGACTGCATCAAGTGCAACTCAACATTACAGGGAATTGGATATTTCAACCAGGAACTCTGGGCAGTGTGTACAACAGGTAGTACAGAAAGTAGTAATAATACTGAAATATTTCATTATCAGAGGTTTCTTATAACGCCTGTAAAAAAAATTGTGTTTTTCATCACTATCACCATATTTTTTCTAATTAACTTTGTAGACCTGTGTACTGGTTCCGGCATTATGTCCAAGAACTTTGCAAGCTTACATATGACAAATAATACTTACTAAATTCGTGATTCTAGTAAATCTATTATTTGTGCTGATAAAAATTTCTACAATACTGACATTTGAAATCGTTCCACTTGAAGATTTTATTTCCCACAAGCTACACGAGTAATTAATTCGAAACTGTTTTAAATCGTTCATAGAAATCAACACTTTCTGCTCAGTTTTATCACAAAACATACACACATAATATTCATTAGGAAGAAACTATAAACACAAATATCTTCCTTAGTCAGCAGTTTATATACCACACGTTGTCATTGCATGTTAATCACAAAATAGTTCACTAGCATTAAACTATGGAAGACTCCGCCCACGCAAAATTTATTCTTCTTCAAACAGTTCTGATATTTATCTCTTACACTATTTTTTTTTCATACGCTTATATGAAAATTTTCAGAGTCAGAATCATTGGAATCAAATAAAGGGAACTACTGATTCGATGCATCACTTGAGAACCTTTTTGTTGAGGTTGTAGTCTACTTAGACACTTTTGTCTTTCCTCGTATCCAAAACTAACGAAGTTACAATATAAGGTCATTTTGCAAGACTTGTCACATCCTCGGAGCAGTGATGGATCACCGTCTCTAACTGTGAACCTAAAAAGCAAAAGGAAAAAAAGTCAAATGTAGACATTTAAGTAACTGAATTTATTTTACTTAGCCTTACGCGATTAAAAATTATCAATTAAAGTCATCTTGAACTTTATCGAAACTTTTGATTTGATTATCAAAATTTGACAATATTAGTAGCTTTCAACGTAAAACAAAAAAATGCTCAAAAAGACAGGATATATACCAATCGGTTGATCTTACTAACAATTGTGAGCAAAATAAAAAATTATACGCGTGAGCGTAAAATCCCATGTGTAGTTTTTGAGAAAATAAAAAAAAAACGTAATTTCTTTTTAAACCAAGATATTGATGCTGTGTAAGAACCATGCCACTTATTGAAGTAAAATTGGTACTGAAATATATCCTTATGAAGTTCTTCATTATGGGAAAGAAAATCTATATTACACAGTATGGTTAATGAGATACCAATTTAAAATAATATTAAATACAAAGTATGTACAGTATTTTTGTTTAATTAAAATATTGTAAAAGGTTATGACATCAGTGCACAAATTAAAATAATATGCTTGTAAGTAAATTCTCATACCTAGTTTTCGAGATAAGTGTAAAAAAAATATATATGGCATTAAAAAATACGCAGTCTGTTGCCAATAAGAATTGAAGTTTTTATTTTGCTAGAATAAATTATTATTTATTTACGTATTGTTCTGTATAAATAGACTTAAGTGTAAATTGTATATATTGTTATACAATAAATAATTTATTATAATAATGTATAACGTTTTTATATAAAAAATAAAACAAAATAATCAACTAAAATTATATTTTTAATACAAATTTTTACGTAATGCTGACATTATCAGTAGCAGCGGTTTCCACAAATTACTAGGGGGGATTGTCATATAATAAACAGTTTATCATAATAAAGTTTTGTTCTATATAATTAAAATAAAAACAACTAAAATCATATTTTTCAATACAAATATTTGCCTACACACAAAAAAAAAATTTAAAAAATAATGAAACATCTAAAAGTAACAATAACCTATGGCAAAAGTTACATGAAATAAAAAATAAACTTTCCCCAAATCGTCAAATCAAAAAAATAACATTCAACTAACCTTCGTGTGTATTTCTATATTCTATTATTTCCCCCCAAAAGTTAAAAACATCTACTAACGTTATAATATAAAAAAATAAATTTTCCAAATCTAAACAAAAAACTCCCAACAACTAATATTTTTAAGTATAATAACAATATTTATCAAAACTATTATTTCAACTTTCTAAAACTCGAAAATATCAAAAATTTTCCAAAAAGCAAAAATAGTTAAAACAAAAAAAAAAAAAAAAAAAAAAAAAAAATCACGCATATAAAAAGTCAAAGTTTATAAACCAAAACAAGTTTATTAAGCTTCTATCATTCAATCTGTCTCTAAAAACAATCATCAAAACATTAACTATAAATTAAAAATAAATAAACAAATAAAATAAAAATAAATAAATAAAATTGCATTATATAGGTAAAATATAACAATTTAAATATCCAATTAGCATTCTCACATTTTATATATAATGTTTCTTCCTTTTGTATTTTATGTAGATATTAAATTATATTAATTATTTCTTTTATATTCAAAATAATTAATTAATTTAATTATATCTTCTTATTTTTATTCAATTTCCTTTGTTCTCCCATCTGTCACATCTAAATAAAATAATCATTTAAATATTGGTCTCTATGTAACAAGTAATGCATTATTAACACACTATTATTACTACCAATACTACCCATTCCATTCTATTATTGCAATACTAATGCACTATTCTAATTATTTCTTTATTTAAATTTTTAACAATATATTGTTTGCCTTTTTGTTGGGAGTTATTCAATAAACTTATAATCGGGTGAAAAAAAAAATGAAATCTTTGAGTTTTACGTCCTATAATCGGGTGAGAAAAGCTTGGTAATTGTTATACATACCCTGATGTTAGTAGTAATAGGTGCAAACAGATGGAATGGTAGGAAATATCGAATTAGTGTGATTTGTATATATTTGTGTATGTGATTAATTGGTTGTGGTATTCTCTGAAGGAGTGAAGTGTCAAGAGTTATATTCGCTCAAGTGTAATTAGTTGTCGTTTGGGTCTTACAGTTGGTGGAAAACCCTGTAATTAATATGTTGAATAAATAAAGTATTGGTTGAAATAAATAACTGTTCTGAGGTTTGAGTCCTCGGTCTAGATTAGTTATAGCAGAAATTTAAGTTATTGAGTACCCGTAAAGAGATACATCATTCTATTCCTAACACATAGGGATGCGCACGAGACAAGATTTATGGCTGTCTCGACTCGAAAATGTGCTGTAAAAGTGATGTCTCGACTCGAAAAATATATATTTTTCTATTGGAAGAGCAGTGTCTCGACTCGAATTTTGTCAGGAAAATCCTCTCTCGACTCGTCTCGTGCGCATCCCTACTTACACACCTGGAGTTTCTACACCATCTTTGATTTTTTTAGTTCATAGATTTATATGGAGAATTATTCTTCTCTTTTCTTTGAAACGAACTGAAATTTTAATTGTCTGATTTCACGGATTTCTTCAAATATGTTTAAATGTACACTCATGTCCAAAATTATTGTCGCATGTCTATAAATGTTTTTATAGGAATATAATTTGATAACGAATTCGCCCAGTACTTTTTATAAAGTTAGTATGTGTATAATTGGCAGGCATGTATGTGGCAAATTTCATGTCAAAAGAGCAGTAAATAAGAACAATAAAACGAAAATAAAACTTTCTTGTACATTTAGCAACATTTTGTTTAACTTATTCTAATTTTTGTATTTATAATTCTTCTTCTGTGAAATTTACCACAAATATACATTTCTCGATGATAGACATAATATCAGTATTAAAAGTATCTGCAAAATCATTATCAAATTATACTCTTACAAGAAGACAGTTATAGATATGCGACAATCATTTTGGACATGAGTGTACTTACTTGTTAGTGTTTTCTTTAAATATATTAGTCAATATATTACTAGAGGTGAGCGCTGGACCAATGAAGCATCATGTCCCTCTATTTAGAACTTGGGTGAAACTTGATAGTGTACATAAACTTTTAATATACACGTGCACTATTTTTAAACACATAATACATTTTTCAGTTAGTTCACACATCACAATATTAATTCAGATACACAACATGTAACCTAAAGTACAATTCAAGGACTATCATTTGCTTTCCCAGAACAGTTTGTATGATTTAACATCTGATATCCCTGCCCAGTAGCGGCGCTAGGCTCGTAACTGTTCGGTCCAAAAAAATATCCCCATTCTGAATTTTGGTTGAAAAGTTTTATTTAATAAGATTTGCGTTCAAGTTGGCGTTTCCAAACTAACTGCTTCGATAATTGGATAATGGTGTTTTATTCTTAAATCGTTTTTAGTTTTTTTTTTTTTTTTTTTTTCTGATATCTGGTATAATCGAATAATTTTCTGTGCCGTGAGTTTAGGGGGAAAATATACGCAATTTATAATTTTTTAGATGCTCGCAAATATTAAATAGGAAACTGAAACGTATTGAGATCAAAGGCATACGATTTGGCGTACTATGTGGGTACTAGATGACAGAAATGTGTTTGAAGTTCCAAATACTTGCCCTAGATGGCGCAACTTTGATTCCCGCCATTTTTCAGTCAGCTGTTTCATAGTTGTGGAAAACGAGTGCGTATTGACAAGTTTGGAGACTGCTGGTACTGTATTCTAAATTACAAAGCTGGCATCTGCGAATACAAAGCTGTATTTGTGTTAATATTCGTTCCATTCAGTAATTTCGTCATATATTTTCAGTTTCCACATCATGAGAAAGAAAGAGGACCTATCTTCAAGAAAACAAGTTATGATTATGGGACTGAAGTCGCAAGAACTATCGAATAGAGAAATCACAAGAAGGTTAGACATTGACCACAAAACAGTGGGTAATGTTTTAAAACGTCAGACTGAAACTGAAATGTTGACACAGAAGCACATAAAGGACAGAAAAAAATTCGTGGATATGTTTGGAAAGTGGACAGTTGATGATTGCAAAAGGGTAATTTTCTCAGATGAGAAGAAATTTAACGTTTTGGTAGTGATAGTGGTGTAAAACCAAGGATGTTATAAAATAGAGGATCTGCCCATACCTATCTTCATCATATGAACTCAATGAAGCCAAAAAAACAATCTAGCATCGTCTGAGCTGGCACGTCTGATTGGCTGCTCTCGTTTCCGCCATGATTGTTGGCTTCAAACATTGCGATTTTAGTGGCGCGGAGTGGGAAGAGTAGGTGTGGCGAAGCTGTGACGTATGGCTTCACGATGTTGTTGTATGGGCAGATCCTCTATTTTATAACATCCTTGTGTAAAACTGTGGATGGAACGGGAAGAAGAGTTAAAGCAAGAGTGCATCACGGGGACAAAAAAAAGTTCAGTAAAAGTGTAATGCTATGGGGAGCAATGTGTTCCAAAGGTGTGGGAAGAATTAAAGTTCGCACAGGTCCAATCGATGGTTTATCGCAGCCCTGCCCACGGCGAGCAGATAGTGGAAACTCTCCTCGTGAACGCTCACGAGCATTCTACGGGCAAATACCATTGTTCGTGCTTCGTGTATCTTCGGGTTTTGTCCTTGGAGGAGCGGAAGTGTTGTCAACCTTGGCGGTAATCACTAGCTTACCAAAAAAAAAAAAAAGTATGTATGGTAACTGATTGCCGTTTAGTGTAAAGTGTTTTTTACAATGTGGTAACCGTTAACTATAGACAACAGAAACTTGTAACAGCAATCAAATGATAAACTATGTACGTTCCTTTTCTTCTTTTTTCTTTCCTTTTGTTAAAGAAGGATGTGGTGGAACCAAACCATCGCTTACATTTATAAAAATTTTCTAGTTTGCCTAATGGAAAACCAGTTTTCAATATATATATATATCTTATCAAGTTCTTAATCCGAGTGTGGGTTTGTTATATTATGTTGTTTCGCTTTTTAGGAAAAGAGATAATCTGTTGAAACGAAAAAAAACTGTAGCACTTGTTTGTAATTATCTAAGTATATCTCCAGAAAATTAGCTTATGCATGTATGTGTGTACGAATAGGCTTAGCAAGGGGTTGGTTGTGGAGATTAGAAGCCACTATTACACTATCAATAGGAAGAATAGTATTTCTTACTCCACTTTTAAAGTTACTTTGATCGCAAAGAATCAAACAAAATATTAAGAGAGCCAAAGAGATTTTCCATTTTTAAGTGTGACCGTTAGTGACTGCAATTAGTTTTTTTTTATTTTTTTTTAAAACAAGGAGTGTCTTTTTAATAAGGAAAAATGTATTGTACCTGGCTGGTTGCTTGCCGGTGGCTTGTTAAAAGTGAAAAAGAATGTTAAATCATTTCAACGACTGAAGCTACACGCTTGTCTTTCTTCGATAGTTACTGACTGATTTTGAAAGTCACAATGTTCTAGGCCTACTGTAATAGCGTAGGCCTACTGTAATAGCGTAGGTCTACTGTAATAGCGTAAATTCGAAAGGAAACGTTCCAACTGAATGATACGAACAATTATTCCCAATGTCTTGAACATGAAACGTGGGTTGCACGGATAACGCTTAAAGTAGGCTGGACTGCACTGGAACTTCCTTCCGGCAAATTAGTGTTTGGTCGAAACTCGGTTCTTCTGTGTAATTGTCTCTTAACAACATTTGAACATTTCTTTTAGATAATAATAACTAACTAACTCTATGGTCTATGGAACCCGAAGGTTCAATGCCGCGTTTACAAAATATTTCCACTAACTTATGTCCTTAGCCAACTGGATCCAGTTTCTACTCTGTACTCTTACTTCTGCAAGATCCATCTTAATATTGTCTTCCCATCTACGCCTAGGTCTTCCTAGTGGTCTTCTTCCAATTGGGTTTTCAGTTAAAATTATGAAAGCGTTTCTAATTTCTTCCATTCTGGCTACATGGCCTGCCCACCTGAGCCTTCTACACTTAATAACCCTAATAATGTTAGGTGAGCGGTATAAACTATGCAATTCCTAGTTATGAATTTCCTCCAATCCCCATTTTCATCCCTCTTTGGTCCGAATAATAATAATAATAATAATAATAATAATAATAATAATAATAATAATAATAATAATAATAATAATAATAATAATAATAATGCGTATTATTATTATTATTATTATTATTATTATTATTATTATTATTATTATTATTATTATTATTATTATTATTATTATTATTTTCAACCTCCCGTCGTTCTCCTATCAATCTAGCAACGAAAGGCGTTTACAACTTAGCAAACGTGAAGCGAATGACAAATTACAGACCGAGTGCTAATGTAATACAACGTCACGAATTGTGTAAGCAAGCTAAAAAGGTCTGAAACAATTCGTTTCCGATTTTTGCAGTCGTTTTTATGTCTGTAAGACGACATGTTTAATATTAGTTTCTTTCTTTCTTTCTTTCTTGTTCATTTGTTAGTTACTTCAACGCTAACTGTAACGTCTATCATGCGTCTTCCTCAACCAAAAAACGTACCAATTTTATTTCCTGTAGTGTTTTCGCGTCACTGCTTTCGAAATGGGGAGGGGGAGAGCACACCTGCACATTTCACGCTTGCGTCTGCTCAATGCTTATCATCGTGCGAATTTCTGGCCAGGCT
>NC_137457.1:284224552-284302052 GCF_964235325.1 Thermobia domestica
CTGCCTACCAACATTATCATATCAAATAAGACACTTTCGAACAAATCTAAGATTTCAGTGGGAGAACAGCACAATTTCTGAATGATTGTGGTGTCCTGCTTGAGGTCATTTGTAGTAGCCTATATAGGTCATTGTACCTAAACATCTTAAGGTAATTTTTTTGATTATTTTAAAGATTTCGTGTATTTTGTGTATTTGTGTTTTTTAGATCATCAATGATATACTTAAGTAAAAAAAAAAAGTATGTATTGTATTAGCCAACTAAAACAATATAGTATGTATCCAAAGTATGTTTCTACCTAAGAGTTCGGGTCATTCTTATTTCAGAATATCCTGCTAAATTACAATATTAAGACATTCCATTTCCTCTTTAGGAGAAAAACACGTATTTACACTTCAGGTGTCACCAGTGCCATGCTGTGGAAAATCAGCGCCCAAGGCGCGAGTATACGACGGCACCCCCGTACATATAAGTGAGGTCGACAGACCAGCCGCGACCCCTGCTTTTCCTTAATTTTGAGCACGTTTTATTACTTTTTCCTTCCATTTTACATATGTGCACATGCATTTTCCTAACATGAGTAACATTTTCCTCTCTTTTTTTTTCTTTCTCTCTTTTCTTTTTTCCTCCCGAATTTTGCGACCCCTTACTTCGGCGCCCGGGACTGTCGCTCCGCCTTCCCCCCACAGCACAGCATTGGGTGTCACATGGAGGGTACTATGTTGGGAAGTCTGTACTTTTCGCAATTTGAATCGGTAAAAATTATTCTAATATAAAATTAGTTTATTAGAAGAAGAGCTTTGATTCTCAATCTGTCTTGTTTAACTCATCCACATCCAGTGACATAGGCAGAATTCCATCAACAAAGGGGAAGTTCAAGCACTGAATCTCTTATCCTTTCAGGATAAGTGTTATTTTCGTAAATATATCTTAATACCATTACCACTTGGCGTAACTGCCCGATTTGTAGGCCTGAGCCGCTCCACGCCATCTGTTAGCGACTGGTGGAACTACGTCTGGCCTAGCGACGAACGGGTCGCCCTAACCGACGTATCGGGAACTTTCTAAACCTAGTGGATGTCACGTCGAGTGACATCCAGAAGTCCTAAACGGCAGAAGTCCTAAAAATATAGGCACTAGACCTAAATTTTAGAACGTGTACCGTTTAGGACTTGTGCCGCGGTATGATTTTTAGGACTTGTGCCGCGGTATGATTTTTAGGACTTGTGCCGCGGTATGATTTTTAGGACTTGTGCCGCGATATGATTTTTAGGACTTGTGCCGCGATATGATTTTTAGGACTTGTGCCATTTAGGACTTGTGCCGCGAAATAATTTTTAGGACTTGTGCATTTCAGGTCTAATGCCGTTTAGGTCTTGTGCCTTTTATGACCTCTGCCGCGTCCCCGTCACGTCTTTATTCACGTGACTTCCCAGTTTGCCTCACAACGCTGGGTGGACGCCGAAAATCGGAGACGCAACTCGGGACGAACCCGGGACCGCGCAGACATGAATCCAACGCTCTAACCACTAAACTACGGTGTCCCATATCTTAATGTAGTAAATATTTATTTTTGCAGCATAATATCTTAATCAAAAAGGGAGTTTAAACCCCGATATCCTTCCTTGCATACCACTTGGTAGTATTATTAATGAGGATACGAAGTGTGAACGTGAAACAAAAGCAAGGGTAGGAAGCATTTAGGAAGAATACAAGTTTGTTTGTGGAACCCTGAATAAAGAGTTAAGAATTATAGACTACATCAGCGTTTCCCAACCGGTGTGCCGCGGCACACTGGTGTGCCGTGAATGGGCCGCTGATGTACCGCGAGGAATCGAAACAAAATTATTAATTTTATAGCAATCAAATTGCAAAACGTAGGGGAAAATGTATATTTGTATTTCACATTACTATGAACCTCTACTATGAATCTTGTTGAAAAAGTATTTATCATCATTGTTATGACCATTATTGCTTCTTTATTGTTGCAGACTTTCGTAACTTGAAAATTTAAAAATCATTCAATCCTTTCGACAAATTACCTACATTTGTGTTTTAAAAGTAAAAGAGATTTGTTTGTTCGTTCGTTATTTAGTGATCTTCTTTCTTAGTAAAAGGCTGGATACAGTTTTTGAAAAGAAAGCGTATTTTTAAAAACCTGAGTCCAATTTTTCATTGCAATTGTTTTCTATTTTTAAATTAGAATTAAAAATAAACAATGATTTACCACGCGGGAAAATCAGTGATACAGTTGTTTTCTCTGTGAGATGATGATCAATAATCACAGAAAAAATACCACTCTGTTTTATATTTACAAATAATAATATCTATAAGTGTGCCACGAGAATCCAAGTAATACCCGTAGTGTGCCGCAAGTTGAAAAAGGTTGGGAAACGCTGGACTACATGATGTGAGGAAGCCTAGTAAGAATTGGTTCATAATCTAAAACTAAGACAAAGCTCTGCTTCATGATGTTATTTTTTAAAGTATAAAACTTTATGAATACAAATGCATCTAAGTAATGCAAAAGCGATGAAGAAAGGCAGTTGGCTTTTGGTAAATTGGTATAAAGAAGAATGTAAAGAATTAGCTGGGCCGAACAATGAGGAACTGTTAGTGGTAGTAGGAAAGCAAATAATTTTAGATGTGATTTCAAAAGAGGAAAAGAAACTGGTTGAGACATTCACTAAGAAGGAACTGTATCACGAGGGATATGTTAAAAGGTGCGGTGGCAGAAAACGAGGGAGTAGGCGAAAGAGGCTATAGTTGATGACTGTGACGAAGAGGTTGGGTGAAGACTGTGGTACATGGAGAAATTGCTCAGGTAACTAGAACGGCAGCGGAATATTAATAATACAGAGTTTAGAAAGAAATAAAACTGACATCCTTGACACCGTGTATGTCAGTTGCTAAAACCGGTTTCAAAATTTAACACTTTTTTTTTAGTTTTTACCTACAATGTATTTTTTTTTTTTTTTAATCAAAAGATCTAATGTATTTCAATCAAAAAATTTTCTTGTAAGCTTTATATCTGGGGAACTATATATAGTATAGCCAAAATGAAACTATCACTTAACTTAGTATGATGTCCTTATTCCGTAAACAATACGAAACCCTGATTTAGGGGCCGCTCAAAAATTTTGTGGCTCCTAATCCAAAAACTAATTGTTGGCTAAGATCGCAATCTTTTGATGCATTTTTGATCATTCCTAAAATTCTAGTTTCAAACTTTGTACCTTGAAATCTTATTATTTTCCTTCGAGATATGCTTTTTAATGATTTTATTTATTTATTTACTTATTTTTGAAGAAAAATAGTTCTTGAGTTACTGTTTATTATTTGAAGTTATTTATATTTTATTAAACACTGACTTTTTACGTAGGCAAATAGTTTCAAATTACAAGATTTTTTTTTTTAAAAAAAAAGTTTCCTCTACGCTTGAATTTCAGGTTTTAGTATGAAACTTTAATAACATTAAAAATTCAGTTATAATAAGATATCACGCTTATTATGCGGGGAAAATTATTTCAATTATTTTTAGACTAATTGCACATTATTTATCCTGAAATTAATTATATCTTCTCAAAGTATACTTTTTTCTTTGTGCTAAACAAAAAAACTGTGTATATAAAAATATCTTTCCATTTAAAATGAAACAAATCCATTTTTAAAATGCATTTAGAAGTTAAAAAAAAAAAAAAAAGATTTGATGTTCCGCAGGCGCCTCTTCACTCTTTCATCTCCGGTTGTTTCACAGCTGTCAGTCGCCGTCACTCTGTTCCTCTTTCCGCTCTTCAAAGTCTCTTGGGTTTAAAAAACAAAAAACAAAATGACGAAGGATGGAACGTCATTAAGAATCCCTTTTAAGATTTCGGAGATAGGCATCTCTCAAGATAGAGTAAAGAACGGGGAAAAAAAGGCAACGGAAATTGGTGATAAACTCGACTACTTTTACTTTACCCAGGAGGCTCCTACGTCGACGGAGTACAGCCTATAACTCGGGTTGATGTTGGATAACGGAGCGCCACTTCCTCCCACGAGAATAACGCTAATAGCTGACGAGTTTTCAGGGGCGTCTGCTCCATGTATCAGCTGGAAGTCATCTTGATGGACATGGCCGAACATCTGCCCTCGGATGGTGTCTTGGAATCTGGAATGATTGACACGTAAGACTTGTTAATAATCCAATCAGATAAGCTCTAGTCGTTAAGATTACTTCATAAAACTAAATTAAGCTAACTTTAAGCTAAACTATCTGGCGCCGTAGCCAACTAAGGTCAGATTACGAACGTTCAATTTTCTGATGAGTAACAGGATATTCGGAAGTAATACTAACTGACTACTGCATCCTCACAAGAAAGCACGGAGGAAAATATAGACAAATGTGGATACATAAATGCATCATTTTGGTCGCAGCTACTACTGTTAAAATTATTCAAATAGTCTATTTGTTCGAATGTTTGTTCGAAAAATTATTCATTATGCGAATGTTTGTTCGAAACGTTATTCATTATTCGAATACTTGTTCGAAACGTTATTCATTATTCGAATACTTGTTCGAAACGTTATTCATTATTCGAATACTTGTTCGAAACGTTATTCATTATTCGAATACTTGTTCGAAACGTTATTCATTATTCGAATACTTGTTCGAAACGTTATTCATTATTCGAATACTTGTTCGAAACGTTATTCATTATTCGAATACTTGTTCTAAAATTAGGGGTCGCGGTGGCTCAGTGGTAGAGCGTTCACCTCTGGTGCTTGGGGTCCCGGGTTCGATCCCAGCTCCCGCCAAGTGAACTTTGTGGTAGACAAATACCGTGTGCGTGGGTTTTCTCGGGGTTCTCCCACTTTTTTCATTCTACCATTTCATTCATTATTCATCATCACCGTCTGCTTTAGCCTAACCGGCATAACCGTGGGACGTAAAACTCAAAGATTTCATTTCATTTTCATTTGTTCGAAAAATTATTCATTATTCGAATACTTGTTCGAAAAAATATTCATTATTCGAATACTTGTTCGAAAAATTATTCATTATTCGAATACTTGTTTGAAAAATTATTCATTATTCGAATACTTGTTTGAAAAATTATTCATTATTCGAATACTTGTTTGAAAAATTATTCATTATTCGAATACTTGTTTGAAAAAATATTCATTATTCGAATACTTGTTCGAATGATTATTCATTATCTGAATATTGTTCGAATAAATTATCATTAGCCGAATAATTATTCATTATCCAAATAATATAACTAACTTTATCCTAAAATTCGAAGAATACATTATTCAAATAGAATTATTCCAATTTTAACAGCATCAATCGAAAAGATCATTCCTACCTCGAGAACGAAATGTCGAATTAAAGTTGGGGTGCTCACAATAAAAGTGTACTTAATGTTAATCATCCATTGGCACCGGTCCTGGAGGATGTGTATAAGGGGACCCGGGTCTCTCAGTATCTGGATATGTTTGTTTGGATCTTTCCTTGGGCATATGTCAATGGAAGTTACACCTGAAATCCCCAGTTATACAGAAATTGGCGCCACTGTAAGCAACTCTTACGTTGTTAAATGCAAACTTATTTCAATTTGGAGAAGCTAAAGCGTCTTTCTACATCCACGGAGGGCAGTAAAGCAAATTTCATATTCACTCAAAATAGCAACTCTTAGAGGGGGGGCATGGTAGCTCAGTGGTATAGCGCTTGTCTTTAGTAAGTAGGGTCCCCGATTCGATCTCTGGCCAAGTAAGTTTGTAGTGGACAACATAGTGTTCGAGGGTTTTCTCGGAGTATTCATTTCCTCCTACATTATCATTTCACTTCATCATCTTCCATCATCACATACTTGCCTTAATCATCCGAATCCTTTAACTTAAAAGACATAAACATTGGGCGTTAGACAGTGGCGTATTTAGGCGGGGCTTCCGGGCTTAAGACCCCCCCCCGAAATCTGACTTACTATAGTAAAGTAATGAAATATCTTGCAGAATTTTCACATTTTCAGGCAAAGCCCCCCCCCCCGAAAGTTAGCAAAGCCCTCCCCGAAGCAAAATCGTAAATACGCCACTGGCGTTAGACTAAAATATTTAATGTCACTTCAAAATAGCAACACTTTAGATCTTGAAAATTTGACATTTGGATTCTGCAGAAGATCAAGCTTTTCTTTGGTAAAACTATAACTGTTGCCTCACAGAAACAGATAGCATACTATTCCTTTTCTTTTTTCTTTTTTTTTTTTAAAGTGTTCTACGTTTTTAATGACAGCTGTCTCACAACCATAGATATAAAATATTTGTCCGCAAATCATAAAACTTCTCTGTATGAGAAAGCTAAGACTATATCTTTCGAATCCAGAAAAACAAATAGATTGATTGATCCGGTCAAAATTTGAGCAAAAGAAACAGATAACTCTTAATTCATGATTGGTGGAGAAAGTTACTGGCAGATCAAGAGAATTAAAGGTCTAATAAGTGAGAGAACAGTTTCGAATCTTCCAAAAGTTTGGGCACTACTCCCTGAATTTTACCATTCCCCCCCCCCCCCCAAATATTCTCATGGGAGCCAGGCGCTCCCTAAAACTCGTTTGTGACTGCCCCTGCTACTGAAACAGTACGCAACATTTGACGTCAGATACTTTCGAAGAAGTGGTTTTTGTTCTAAAAGAAAAAAAGTAGGCACGTAAAAAGACTAACCCTTCGATAAATAAACTTCGAGACAACGACCCCAAAAACCGTGATTGTCATCTTATTCAAGATAGAGAGTTATAGGAATTCAAATATAGATCTATTGAAACATTTTGAGAATGACAGACCTGCGTATAATGTCATCGCTGAAGAGTTATGATTATAAATGAGTTTTCATCCCCCTTTTGAGCACAGTCACCAGAGCACAACTGTGCAACCACAAGCAATTTGTATGTGCTGTAAGACAAATCGCTTTACGTAGCCACGAAATGTCTCCTATTTTATATGTGTAATGTACACAGTATACACAACCACACATGGAGGGAATGTTGGATGTTGCATCCACTCCCAGAAGACAGCACATAAGTCACTCAACAGTTCTCAAATTACTGGAGCGTTGAGTTATCTAACCATATACACATAATAAGCATGTTGAGCATACCTTCTGTGTAAAAGTATAGGGTGTGGTGGTGTTGGCACATTATAAATGGAAAAGCATCTATTTAAGAAGTAAAAATACTCACGTGCATAGAAACGAGAGCCCGCCTTACTTGTTAAGTGTCGGGGTGGTAGGGTCTAACGCATAGATGCCGAGATGACATAGCAAGAACTTTTTTTGATAACGGTTGTTGGTTAGAAATGAAGTAAAAAAAAAAAAAAAAGTACCGACAATACTTGTTACAGTAACGTGTGACATTAAGACAATTGTATTTTTAGATAATGTCGTCGTCTTCCCAAATGTATTTCGTTAAGCGCTGAAGTCTGCAAATGAGGTGGAACGTTTTATTGTATTTACACGTTGAAGCTTGAAGGAACGTCTTTGCCGGAAGTGCTTTTAAAATGAGAAACTCAGCTATGAAAAGAATTCTCGATTTTATTAATACTCAGGAAGATCGTTAAGCGATAATGAAAATCACGGCTGGGTGTTGTTCTTCAGAATCTCAAGTTAAGATTGGATTCGAGCAATATTACTAGATCTAGTTGTCAGTGGCGTACAGAGAATTTCGCCAAAGGAGGGAGGATGTTGAAGAACCCAAGTTTATATCACTTCAGGATTAGATACTAAATTAAGTAGTGTTGTCCATGAGGCAGGAAACAATTATTAGAGCAACCCACATTATGCTTTATTTTCTTCCAAATTATGCTTTATTGTTCATTTCAACCATTGTTTCACATCAATCGTGTATAATGTATAATATTTACTATACATTAAATATTCTAAATATCTTGATCTATTTATTAATATTTTATGCAACCAGTTTCTTTAATATTTAATGAGCTTTTTACTTAATGCACTGTAAAAAGATGTTTTTTACTCGAGTCAGTTTTTTTTTTTTTTTTTTTTTTTTTAATCAGTGTGCGTCCTAGAGGTGCATTTATACAGAAATGGAAAGTAAAAGATGTTACCGAAAAGTACAGAAAATGCTCAAGTTCAACAGGTACACACAGTGGCGTATTTACGATTTTGTTTCAGGGGGGCTTTGCTAACTTTCGGGGGGGCTTAGCCTGAAAATGTGAAAATTCTGCAAGATATTTCATATACTTTACTATAGTAAGTAAGATTTCGGGGAGTTAAGCCCGGAAGCCCCCCCTAAATACGCCACTGGGTACACATAACAATATATTGTAGAGTTCTTGTACACTTTTTGTTCATTTCGAATCATCATACATAACTGCGCAGTTACACTTAGAAAAAAAAAACTATTATTTATTCAAACTTTTTCTTCTTTTTCTTTTCTCCACTTCAAAGTGTTACACCGAAAAGTTTACAGAAATAAAAATAAGGTTTTCATTGTTGCATTGTTATGTTCTCAAAGATTTTGCATTGTGAATATCGGTTTTAAAAATATTAATACAGGATGTTAAACTCCAAGTTAAACAGAATTTTCAAAGAATTGTTCTAATAAAAGTTTCCAAAAAATTGTGCTATATATTTTAAATTATGCTTTATTTTCTAAAATCATGCTTTATTATGCTTTTAAAATTAGTTTCTTCTGGACCCTTAGACAACCACAACCATGTTGAAGGTAGGCCTACCAACCATATGTGTAAACTGCTATTATGCTTTTTATGCATATATGCTTTTGGGTTGCTCTAATAATTATCGTCTCGTGGGAAATACTACTTTACCACGATCTCAAACACTGCTTTAGTGTTAAATGATTTATAGTATTAAAAAGGATAAAATAATTGTACGAATACAATGAAGAGCATTTATCAACGTTTAAAGATACGCAACTCATTACACAATAGGGGCCGCGGTGGCTCAGTGGTAGAGCGTTCACCTGTGGTACATTTGGTCCTAGGTTCGACCCCAGCGCGCACCAAGTGAGCTTTGTGGTAGACAAACACCGTATTCGTGGGTTTCCTCGGGGTTCTCCCATTTCCCCACACCCACACACACTTTCTTCATCTCACCACTTACATCATTTCTCATCATCATCACCGTCTCCTTTAGCCTAGCCGGCACAATCGTGAGACGTGAAAGTTAAAGATTTCATTTTAATTTCATTACACATTATACTTCAATCTTATATATAAAAGAGAACGTACAAATCCTTTGTTCCCTCATCACGCTAATACGGCTGAACCAATTTCTTTCATTTTTGGGGGGTTATTAGGATTTGGACCCTAGATGGTTTTTATCATATCACTTTAATTTTTAATTACCAGTGTCTTGAGATAATTGACCATTCAAGTGTCCATAACGTACAAATCCTTTGTTAGTTCATCATAGGTAAAAATAAACATATTTATATGCAACCCGCATGACCGTGTCACTCGGCGGGTTAACATAAATGACAGGCGATATAATGTTAACATTTACTGCAAGCATATTTCACGGGTATTAAACACATGAGATATGGAGTTGTGCATTTAAATTTTCATTTCAACCCAGCGAAGCGGGTAATATATGCTAGTAATAAATATAGTTTAAATGTTATATCACATTTTTTGTAGGCCTCTCTGACGCGGGAGAATTCTGATAATTTGTAGATGATTTTTTTTTTTTTTTAAAAAGGAGTAAATTTTATACATATATTTACAAACGTGACGAGAAAATTCTTGACAATCGAGAGAAGATTTTACAAAATTCATGAGACGAGACGAAAGCGAAGGAACACCTAAAAAAAAAAAAAAAAAAAAAAAAAAAAAAGATTGTGTTAAGCTACATGTAAATTGTAACTATTGCGTGATACCATTGATTCAACTTCCTCATTCGTTTCGCATCCTTACTCGACATAAAATGCAACTCTCAAATGTTTACTGAAGAACATACAAATGAATGCATAAAACCAACCATAAAACTACGTTTAAATTCTCTTTATGTAAGCGCTCGTTACTGGAATAAATAAAAATATATATCGGAACTGACAACTGTGATTGAATAATAATAACATTCATGTCCTCTACAGGTTACTCAACAAGGTCATCCGAAACCATGAATTTTTGTTTTCTCAACGTCAGTACGACAGGAAGAAGAGAGATCCTTCTTAGTGGGATTTTTAGCACGTTACATGGTCAATGTGTGTTTAAAAAGTGTGACGACACGAGACGTTTCACTTGGCTGGGACATAAATAATAATAATAATGCGCCGCGGTGGCTCAGTAGTAGAGCGCTCAACTCTGGCGCGTGGGATTCCTGTTCGAGCTCTTTTCCCGCCTTTGTGGTGGACAAACACCGTGCGCATGAGTTTTCTCGGGGTTCTCCCGTTTCCTACCACTTTCTTCATACCAACATTATCGTTAATCCCATACTACTACTACTACTACTACTACTTCATCATCATCACCACCACCATCATCATCATCATCATCATCATCATCGTCGTCGTCGACTGTAAAGATAGTCACACAAAATTTCAATTTCGGCCGCTTTATGTCAACCACCAGAGGACGTTTGCTACAATCTAACGGTGCGATGTATGACTCTTAGCCAGAGTATGGTAACCTCCGTTAAAGTCGCCGCAAGCAATTAAGATGTTAACAGATTGACTCCATTAACGAACTCTGCTAAGTTGATCGCTCTCGCTATCTACCACGGAAAACAGAATTCAAAAATTCGCTTTCGTTCAAGAATTATCGTATGGAGTAAAATATCTACGTACGTATGACAAAATTCGCATTACACTCAAATAAAGGCCCATCAGTATGTTCCTAATAATAATAATAATAATAATAATAATAATAATAATAATAATAATAATAATAATAATAATAATAATAATAATAATAATAATAATAATACGCTGCAAACTGTTCAGGTCTAGGTAGATGAACACGCTCGATTGTATGATGAGTAGTAAATTCATCCAGGACAGTCATAACAATTTCAAATTCTCAACCACGTCTGTGACACACACGTCTGCTTGACGACACACCAACTAGTCGCAAACCATAGCTTGAGATCCACTGTATTAAAATCCTGTATTAAACATGTTAATATTGTCAGTGATGTAGGTAAGATTTCAGACACAGTATACGAGGGAGGATCAGAAACTGAGGTTACAAAGTCGATATTTCTGGAGCTTCGTTTCTTATAGAGAAATGTGCGGTAATTTTAATACACGGAGTTGGCAACTGTGCAGAGTTTCAGTCACCCACCACTTACAGTGCGCAGTAAGGCGCCAGTCCTATGAAAATATAAATGGCGACTTGTTTTGGAATACTGGTCTCGCGAAGAAGTCCGCTCAATTATTCAATTTCTGTGGGTGAAACATGTAACCGCGGCTGAAATTCACTGGCAGCTAGTAGAGGTTTACGTAGAGACTCAGCATCTCGCAGAATGGTGTCGAAAGTTTGCGGCTGGTAGAGAAAACGTCACCGACGAGGAGCGCATACATCCCAGACCACCACACTGTTAAAGTAGTTTCGCTGAGACATCATCGACAATCCTCCCTACAATCCGGACTTTGCTGCAAGCAACTTTAATCTGTTCCAGCACTTGAAGGAGTACTTCGGAGCCCGTCGCTTCGCTTCAGACGAGGAGGTGAAACACTTCATGACAACGTGGCTGAACACGCAAGCACAGGATTTTTACCAGGAGGGAATCTTCAAACTTATCCCACGATGCGACAAGTGCTTCAACCGATATGGAGACTATGTCGAAGAATAACTTAATGTATGTATTATCTGTTAGCTGTATTGGTTGTATGAAATATACAAGTTTCACTGCAGGTTTTGTAACCTTACTTTCTGATCACCCCTGATCAAATTCGAAAGTACATCAAATTATCGATTAGATTACCTTTTAAATATATATCGTGTAATGTTAGTCTTTAAATCGAAAAAAAAAAAATAGAAGTACAAACAATTAGTACAGTAATCGCAGAAAAGTTGTCGGTACTGCGTTACCATTGCGTATCACCAGAAGGGGTAAAAGGCACTAACACTAACGATATAAGAATTTATTCCATTAGTTTAGCCTATTTTCCCCTCCTCCCAAAATAGAAATACAAAATACTACAAACCTTGTAATAATCCTTCTGTATTCTCGAACCCAAACTTTCCAGCAATCGTTAACTCCTGGTGGAATGTGGCCAATGATATAAACTGCTTCTCCAGCCGCCTCTGCATTGGCAAGTGTGTCTGCTAACCATTGCAATTGGTCTCCTGGGTCGGTAGAATTATATAGAAGCCACCTAAGGTAAGAAGTAAGAATGAATAGAGCTCATATGCCAAAAAAACAAAGAAAAAAGGTCTAAATCAGACATTTTCAGCTGCGTGCTCCGTAACGTCAGAGTCTGTTGCTACCCTTTTCTGCAAACTACACGGAGAGAAGAAGAAACTGACAGGTAGTCTGATGTAGATAAAAGACAGTGGTGGCAGGCAAACAAGAACATCGATAACAACAACACTTGTGGACCCATGACTGCGTACACTGCCAACACCTGTTCTAGGTCATCTTTTCCCCTCTTTTCTTTGATGTGTTTCTCTGCTTTTCTCAGATTGTAAAACCGCGATCATACGTCATACATCAAACAGTTGGAAATGGCCGGTCTAAATGGATGTAATGTTCCGAAAAAGTAGTACACTTACATTATGCAAGAAGTTGTGAATAGTCCAATTTTGATTTAATTAATTCAGTGTCTAAAAATACTCGAAGGTTCGCGTTCACTTTTTTCTGCAGAAATAAAAAAAAAAAACCTGCTACTGTATTCTATCCTCTGTCAAACTGTCTAGACTTACTAACTACCTTTCTCCTATTTTCTTCTTGGCCTATTCGAAAGCAGTGAGGTAACAAATCTCTTCAGGTAGAAACTATCTCCTTGCCGGGAATCTCAGCAGCGGGTTCCCTTGAATACTGATTTATAAATATGGTTTCCTAGTTTGTTTTACGGGATCTTCTCGTCTCGGAGTCCTTTGCTGCAGCAATGGTTAGCCCTATCCTTCTGGGAGTCATGAATGGGTAACACTAATAAAACAAAAGTATGTTTCACTGTAAGTGTCCTACCTAGGGACCATATGCTTCTTCTGGGCCTATATAAAAGTTCCTCTCACAGAGTGTCCTAACTACGACTCTACGTTTCTTCTTCTATCCAAGGAAGCAGATTTCTCTGTAAATTTGGGTGGGGAAATTAAGATGCAGAAGGCATATATGATGACTTTTAGACAAATTTCATTCAAATTATGCCAATATTTATAAATACAATCAGGGGGACCGCCACCCCAGGATTGACGCCCTTGCTTCTACACGCAAGTCTCTTTCACAGTAAGCTTCCCAACTATACGCTTCTTTTTGGACTACCCAAAAGTATCTTTCACATTGAGCGTCCCAACTATACGCTTCTTTTTGGACTACCCAAAAGTATCTTTCACAGTGAGCGTCCCAACTATACACTTCTTTTTGGACTACCCAAAAGTATCTTTCACAGTGAGCGTCCCAACTATACACTTCTTTTTGGACTACCCAAAAGTATCTTGCACAGTGAGCGTCCCAACTATACGCTTCTTTTTGGACTACCCAAAAGTATCTTTCACAGTAAGCCTCCCAGTCAGTATTCTATGTTTCTTTGTCGTGATAGAAAAAAAAATCCTTAGCTTTACAGCTTACGAAAAGGCATGGCTGGCTTCAAGTGATAGATATCCAGATGAGTAAAGTGTGATTAGAACATTGTACCCAATCACAGTTGGATTTCCAGACCACACTGTACAACCTCCTAATTCAAGTACTTTTGCAATTGCATGCACGTGACTCCAAGTTCGATCTTCGGTGGAAGTGCTAGGCTTTGATATAAATTTGTTTTGAATGCTTCAAAGAGGCTAACTCCAACTGGGATTGATCATAGAACAAGATGAGACAATTTTCGTGACTAGACAGCTCTTGCAATAGAGACTAGACATCACTTTTACGATACCATTTCGAAACGAAATACTCAGTCTCTTAGGCAATCCTAACTCTTAGGCAAAAAAAAAAAAAGTTCAGGATGTAGGCTCAATACTAAACATTGGGCACTTCCACCGGAATTTGAATCGGAGACAAGGCGCACGGAAAAAGTGAAGGCTACCTATTGGATACAGCAGAAGTACTAATCACCCCATTAGAACTGACTTTTATAGGCTAATGCAGTGGCATAAACAAAGGAGTCTTACAAAATACCGTAAAATTGCTACAAGGCAGGGCCATAACTTGTGGGAGCAGGGGGGATAACTATCTCCCCCCTTCCCAGAGAAGCTCCCCGCCGTTCGAAGGGGGCCCATTTTAAGACAAAATTTTCTTACTCCATTACGATAGGAACATGAAATCTATATATATAAAAGAGAACGCACAAATCCTTTGTGAACTCATCACGCTAATACGGCTGAACCAATTTCTTTCATTTTTGGGGGGTTATTAGGATTTGGACCCTAGATGGTTTTTATCATATCACTTTAATTTTTAATTACCAGTGTCTTGAGATAATTGACCATTCAAGTGTCCATACGTACAAATCCTTTGTTATTAGTTCATCATAGGTAAAAATAAACGTATTTATATGCAACCCGCATGACCATGTGACTCGGCGGGTTAACATAAATGACAGGCGCTATAATTTTAACATTTACTGCAATTTGAAAGCGAAAAAGTAAAAATTATCTAAGTAACAAAGTTTATTGCGTTCCGGGGTGACCGCAGCGAAGCGGGGTGAACGCTGCTAGTCTTATATATAAAAGAGAACGCACAAATCCTTTGTTCCCTCATCACGCTAATACGGCTGAACCAATTTCTTTCATTTTTGGGGGGTTATTAGGATTTGGACCCTAGATGGTTTTTATCATATCACTTTAATTTTTAATTACCAGTGTCTTGAGATAATTGACCATTCAAGTGTCCATAACGTACAAATCCTTTGTTAGTTCATCATAGGTAAAAATAAACGTATTTATATGCAACCCGCATGACCGTGTCACTCGGCGGGTTAACATAAATGACAGGCGATATAATGTTAACATTTACTGCAATCTACTATGGTTTTTATCATATCACTTGAAAGCGAAAAAGTAAAAATTATCTAAGTAACAAAGTTTATTGCGTTCCGGGGTGACCGCAGCGAAGCGGGGTGAACGCTGCTAGTTATAAATGAAACACAAACAGGTTCACTACATTACATATAAACAAAACACCACACAAAAGGTAAATAAAACAAAAATGAGACGTGGGCCCATTTGAGTGGAAAATGTACTATTAGAGGCCCTAGAAATATTTATTCGTATGACTGAGATTTGTCAATATTGTCCCTTTAATTAATTTGTTGAGTTGAGTTGATTTGCAGTTTAACGCCCATTTCAACAGCGAGGCTATATGAGACGAGACCTACTGATTAACGTGGAATCCGAACCACATGAGCTCCCACCGGGAATCAAACCCCGGTCTCCCACGCCAAAGGCGCGTACGCTAACCGCTTAATTAATCTGTCATGTATGGAACGGGCGCAGAGGCGTAACTAACGGCCCAACAGTCCTTGCCGTGTGGGGAGGCTCACAGCCTCCGGGTTACTTATAAAGAGTAAGAGAAAGATTGAAAGAGAGGCCAAGAATTAGAAAAAAAAACTTTTCTGGGGGACCCAAATACGCGTATTAATGCTTGCCCCCCAGAAAAAATATTCGTTACGGCGCTGCTACAAGACTAACAGTTCCAACGAGAATTCGATAATGGATACAAAATAATCACACCATCTACCCCAATTAAAATTTGATTACAATACTCTGGCCGAAATACGAACGCATTTCAACTTACCAGTTGGTTGACCTGCACACGTTGCTGTTGAGAGCTATTATCCTAAGCCCTTGCGTTGGAGAAACAGAATAGAAGCCGCCTATCCGAAAAGTTTTCAAAGCATCTTCTGGTAGCCACTGTTTCCATTCTTCAGCCATTGCCTCATACAGCCATGTCGTTGACACGTTTACGTTGGGCATTGCAGGGGAAAATCTATAATGAAACAACGCCTTTAAACATTTTACAATTACATAGAAGACGAAACATTAGAAGGAATTATTAGTAATGTTGACCTTCCGCTCTGTTAGTAAGTACGGATATTAAATAAACTTATTATTATTATTATTATTATTATTATTATTATTATTATTATTATTATTATTATTATTATTATTATTATTATTATTATTATTATTATTATTAATAATAATAATAATAATAATAATAATAATAATAATAATAATAATAATAATAATAATAATAATAATAATAATAATAATAATAATTACTTAAGGTCCTCTTAGATGCAGAATTTCTGACAAGGAAATTGTTAATTTAGTAAAGCCGCATCTGCCAGATAATTTCAGAGTATAACGCTTTTTTTTTTTTTTTTTTAAGGCATGAGGTCTAGTACAGAACAAAGTTGAAATAAAGATAAAAGAAGCTTAAGAAGAATCAGCCACCTCAAACTTGCATAAAATTACATTAGCACTTTATTACTGTGTTCTAAAAGAAAAAGAAAAAAAAAACTCGATGAAAATTTCGCTCTGGCAGTAATCTCAGAAAGGTAAGTAATAATATCTCTTCTACTCTATTATTAACAAAATATTATGTTGGCTGAACTAGGTATTTCGAATTACAAGAGAGAAAGACAGACATTCATACAGACAGACAAACAGAGAGAGTGTGTGAGTGTAAGTGTTGTATGTGCAAAAATTGACTAGCCCTTCTTTTTCATTTTTTTTTCACATAAAATATATACTGGTGGAAACGCATTTAAGAATACCAAACGAAATTCGAACCACAAAATGTCTGCCTGTCAACTGCATGATGATTTAGTTTAAAGGACCAACCACCATAGAGCAATGCTATTCAACCTTTTTTCTTTTCTCGTGAACCCCTAGACACAGTTCACCATTCAACTGTGTACTCTTAAAGCTGTTTAAAAGAAATTAAATTGAAACGAACTTATTAAACTTATTACAGGGTGGCACAAAAGTAGAGATACCAGCATCGATCAAGTATGACATATTAATTTATTAAGATAATGAATTTATTTGCTTTAGTTTGTTCCGAGCTTAAGATATAAGTGAAAATAAATTGAGAACAGATAAGGAAGTAACTAAGTCAATACCTGTATGGGATAACAATAAGTAAATGATATGAAATGTCATGATCGATCAGTACAGGACTGTATACCTACTTTTGGGCCACTCTGTACATATGTTCTGTTCATTAAAAAGACGGACAAATAGAGACCCAACAAAAGGACAATCAGTGTGCCAATCAAAAGACTATTTACAGGGGGATAAAGTGCACATCCGAAAAAATTAACATGGGAAATTTCAAAACATATGGGAGGCATCCAGTTCTACTGATGGAGATTTTCCCCTCATTCTCACTGATAATTTGTACACTACGGACAATGTTAAAAATTTAAAAAAGGAAAAGTAACTTTAAAACTTACTACATGTATTTTCTCCAACTATGATCACTCAATAATATTGGAAATATTCTTTTTTTAAGATTACGTACCCTCAGAAATATCTTCGCGTACCCTCAGAAGTACGCGTACCCTCGGTTGAGTAGCACTGCCGTAGAGAATGACTAGTCGTAGTGTGTGGAGAGTATACGCCAGATAGTTTCAACGCCGTCCGAGTATATTTGTGTGTATGGATTTGTATTGTGTGTAGATCACAATCTGTGTCTGAAATGCCAAGACAACACCAGCAAACACCTATTGTGCAATTAAATGATTTCGAACGTGGCAGTAAAACGGATGTGGTAACGAGTAGGGATGGCCACAAAGTTCCGGTTCCGCGAGGAACTGGTTCTCGGAGATCAGGTTTTCAGAATTGGTTCCGGACATGGATCCGAAAACCCGGTTCTAGAACCGGATCTTAGGAACCGGTTCCAGACCTGGATCCAAAAACCCAGTTCCAGAACCGAATCTTAGGAACCGGTTCCAGACCTGGATCCGAAAACCCGATTCCAGAACCGAATCTTAGGAACCAGTTCCAAACCTGGATTCGAAAACCTGGTTCCAGAACCGGATTTTAGGAATCGGTTCCACATCTGAATCTGAAAGCCCGGTTCCAGAACCGGATCTTAGGAACCGGTTCCAGACCTGGATCCAAAGCCCCCAGATCCGTAAAGGAGGCACAAAGTTCACCTTCAAAACACTGCAAAGAGGACCATGCGCTTGTGCCCTCCCCTCCCAGACCCGCTTGTGTCCCCAGGAAAAATTTTTGGTCCACCAGTGGGTGTTTAGCCAAATGAGTTGACAGTTTGCCTGTTTAGGCAATGAGTTTGCCAGTTACCCAGTTTGTTTAGCCAAATGAGACAAGCGGCCGCCGACTGGGCGCCTGCCTATCACTTCCACCATTTCATCTAGCACACTGTTCACAACCTGCCAGCAGCTCGGGTTTAGCGTAGGGATGGCCACAAAGTTCCGGTCATTGGAGATCCGGTTTCGGTTCCGGAACCGGTTCCAGACCTGGATTCGTAAAACCGGATCTTGGGAACCGGTTTCAGACCTGGATCCGAAGAACCGGTTCATGACCTGGATCCGAAAAACCGTATCCGTTCAGACCCGAAAACCGGTTCCATCAGGAACCGGTTATGGCCATCCCTAATAGCGAGAGGCTAAGTGATAAATGGTAGTATTGCCGATGAACGACTGAGGATTCCCACAGAAAAGTGACCCACCGTCACATCAGAGAGAATCTGGACAGTGATCATCAGACACCGTGGACCCCATATGAACAAAACAGTAAACATCGAACTACCCTATCCCTAACGAACCATCACTAACAGCTGCTCATCGCCAGGAACGTATTCGGTTATTCGGTGATGTCGGGACAGAAACTGTCGAATCTAACTGTGGTAACTGTGGTATTCAGCAATACGATAAGAACGTTCGTCTCTCATCTACAGTGTCCGAATAAGTGCAAATAGTCGGGAAATCCAGTGTGTGTTTCTGCTCGCTATACAATACACATTCTGATAGAGGACAACAAACTACATTACATATCCCTTTCCCCTCTGGTTTTCCTTCAGGAGAGTGACAAGTGCATCATAAAACCTATCCTCCGACCCTGAGTAGATATTTTGAGAAACTCCAGCTTTCAGCTTAGGTTAACGCACATACTTTACGTTAGTTAGGTCACTGTGTCCTATGCATTATGGCGATCACAGAAAGAGAAAGATCTTTGTTTACTGTCGCTAGTAAGCTTTTCAAAACAAATAGTTATTAATTTTCAGCCGGACTTTCATGAAAGCTTAACATTTTCGCTCCAAGTGAAACATAGCCATAGGCGCCCGACGGGGAGGCAGGGTGGGGCCTGGGTCCCCTAGCTCACGAAAATATATACGTAATATAGCAAACCATGTATATTAAATACCAAAAATACCAGACGTAATATCGCAACCATGGAGATGCCCCCCCCCCCCTAGAAAATTTTCTTCGGGTGCCCCTGAACGTAGCCTACATGTTTGACAGACTTTTGGGAAAATGCTATTGTGACTTTTCCATAGTTCTTTTACGATAGCATACCCTATTATTTTCCTTATGTGACTCCTATGTCTTGAGTTTTGTGTCTACCAATAGATAGTTGGCTGTTTTTGCCGTTATATCTTGAGTCATATGGGATTCGTTCTACTCTGTTTTAAAAATAATCTTTCCCCATAAAAAAAAAGGAAGATCGAAAGGGTTAAAACCAAAATCTTAAATATACTATATACGATAAAGATTATTTTACGGAGAGGTATTCTAATTTCAATTTTAATTCTCTATGAAAGAGTAATATTTACTCGACAATAACTTACACATTAGCAGGACAGACGTCGTGGTTGCCAAGGGCTGGGAAAACCGGTGTGTCTGGATACCATTCTTTAATTTCAGTATATATCTTACGAAGATCGTTGATTGTGTCATTTCTGGTACACTGCCATGAAAAATGGTCCCCTAAATCTCCTGTCACTACGATGAAAAGTGGGGCCTGTAAGAAACAAGTTAATTATACTTAATACTGCATAATGACATCAGTAATAGTCACTGTAAGAAAGAAAACAATATGTAGTCACCAAGCAACACTTAAAAATCCTCGACCATTAATTATTGAGAAGTATTCAACAATATACGGTACATCATTGTCTTTACTACGCATTCGCGGATACTAGATTAGTGGTTCTCAACCGATGTATCGCGATACACTGGTGTGTGTCACGTAATCCCCTAAGGCAGCGTTTCCCAACCGGTGTGCCGCGAGGAAATCGAAACAAAATTATTAATTCTATAGCAACCAAATTGCAAGACATAGGGGGAAAAATGTATATTTTTGTATTTGACATTACTATGAATTTCTACCATGGAAAAAATTACTGTAATTGTAATATATTATTCTACATCTATTACTGTGTAGCAGACAGTATTACGGCTCGTACATATTTCCACGGTTAGCTGCTTGCTACGTTACGCTTAAATTGAGAGTCATACTAACACCGAGAAATGGAAGCACTTTGTACGGTACGCGTCAAATGAACGTTCGTAGAACACTCATTCGCACGTGAATGACAAAACAACACTTTGTTCAACAGCTGTGTTTTAGAGACCTGCACGGGCCGAATTTTTCGGCCCGAGCCTAATCCGGCCCGAACGTACCTAGGCCCGGCCCAGCCCGGGCCCGAAAAGTTTTGGAGATTTTCGGCCCAAGCCCGGTCCGGCCCGATAAGTTTTTTAAAATTCTTGGCCCAAGCCCGGCCCGGGCCAGATAAATTTTAAAAGTTTTGGGCCTGGCCCGATAATTTTTTTAAAAAATTAGCTCGAGCCCCAATTTTTCTCAAAATTTAGTACTAAATTTGACCTAACCCTCAGAAACATTTTCTAAACTCTGGTTCACAACCTGACGCTTGCCTCCCGAATGGTACCATTGCCGTCTAGAACTTTGCCTGTCATAGAGAGAACAAAAACTCCATTCCCTGTAACAAAAATCTAACTTAATTGATTTTTAGCATAAAGTGAAGATGGCAATATTGTTTAGCGACAGGCAAAACATTCCTACCCCTTCTTGTTATATTTTGAGTTCAGTGAAGGTCAAGGTCAGAGCTCAATTTACCACATAATGCCTGCAATCCTCTATAGTGAAAGTGGAGCCGGTAAGCAACACAAACTGTAAATAGCTATTGCATCCTTTGTAACATTTTTCACGGACACACTTCTTCAACGTTTGGCTTTATTCCAATTATCGTGCGACGAAAGTCAATAATTATTAAAGAATTGCAATTGATCGGCCCAGGGGTGCCCATCCCCCTCAAAGCTGATGGCGCACTCCCCCCCCAAAAAACTAATAATCTCTTCCCTCCTCAAAACTCAAGTCCTCTAAAAACAATTGCCCAGTGTAGCAGTAGTTTTTATAGTACTAGTAATTGTTATTTTTGTTGTTGTTTTTATTTCCTGTAGTAGTATTATAGAATGCTTGTAGTAGTAGTAGGGGCAGTAGTAATTATAAAAATGGCATTACTTTTATAAGTAGTCTTGGTAGTGTACAATATTAAATATGTTCTATAAGGATTTGAAGGGTATAAAGACTTCTACACACTGTGTATGGCACAGGTATTCTTCTTCTTCTTCTTTTTTTTTTTTTTTTTTTTACAATTAATAGTATTTTTTTTTTCTTTACAAAATAATGATATAATTCCCTTGTACATGAAAAGTAAGACGCAAGTTACAAGTTATTGAGTTTGATACCAAAACAAAATGTTATCCTCGAAATTAGCTTACAAAAAGAAGTGATATCCAACAAAAAAACATTTCCTGTAAAAGAGCCAAGTACGAGTGGCCTTAAAAAGAATTGAAATCACAAAAATAGGCGCCAAATTCTGGTGGACCACAGTTACAAACACACACTGGCTCACTTCAAATTTAGATTTGAAACTTGGCTGTTGTCTGTATGGTTACCACTAGCTCACAATTATGTCAAACTACTTTATAATTTTCAACAGACAACATAGGCAAGTTTCAAATCTAAATTTGAAAGTGATTCCTTGAGTGTTTGTAACTGTTGTTCGCCAGAACTTGGCGCCATCCTTTAATATAGCAACTTGTGCGGTACTTCATTCATAGAGTTTCTAAGCAGGGGGTAGGGGGATTCATTCTCGAGATTTAAGAAAAAAATCGCATCGTGTTCCAATGTTATTCTGACGACAGCAAAATTACTTATTCGACATTAGAGTAAAATTCTTCCCCATTTTTTTTATTCCCCCCAATTTTTTTCTCGATGGCACAACTTGAGCCATTCATCCCTCCTGTGGGCGGCCCTTCTCTCTTAAAACGAACCAACCTTTCCCTTCACACGGCTACTTGCGCGGTACTTCATTCATCGAGTATCGAAGCATGGGGTACGGGGGTTCAGCCCGGAAAATTTTTGAAAATTAGCTTCTCAAAATCGTGTTTTAATGCTATTCCGACAGTAGCTAGTTCGAAAGTAGAGTAAAGTCCCCCTCAAAATGTTTCTCAATGGCGCAGCTTGCGCCATACATCCCCCCTGTGGGCGGCCCTGGATCGGCCCCAGCCCGGCCCGACCTGAAGAGAAATCAGTGTCGGCCCGCCCAAGCCCGGCCCGTGCAGGTCTCTACTGTGTTTTGAGCTCGACGCATCGCAAGTTGTGAGACTGGAATAATATACACTGGTTTTGGTTAAAACAGCAAAGTTAAAAGTACAAGACATTTGTTTGTTAGTTCGTTATTTAGTGATCTTCGTTCTTAGTGAAAGGTTGGATACAGTTTTCGAAAAAGAAAGCGTATTTTTAAAAATCTGAGTCCTTTATTTCATTGCAATTATTTTCTATTTTAAAATTAGAATAAAAAATAAGCATAATGATTTACCACGGGGGAAATCCAGTGATAGAGCTTTCTTCTCTGTGAAAAGGATATCAGTAATCACAGAAGAAAATTACCACTGTATTTTATATTTACAAATAATAATAATAATAATAATAATAATAATAATAATAATAATTGAGCTGAGCGAAGCGAAGCTCTTGTACTCGGGTTAGCCGTTTGGTTGTCCGCGAACTCCTCCTAGACCGTTTGGCCGATCTCAACCAAACTTAGCACGCTGATAGAGTATGTCGTGCTGAGTGACAACATAGGTCGAAATCAAAAATCCGATGTACCATCGAGGAATAATCACCGAAAAACGCTTCCTCCTAGACCGTTTGGCCGATCTCAACCAAACTTAGCACGCTGATAGAGTATGTCGTGCTGAGTGAGAACATAGGTCGAAATCAAAAATCCGATGTACCATCGAGGAATAATCACCGAAAAACGCTTGCATAGACTTAACATGGGGAAAAAGTTTTCACGCGATTTTTTTGTCAACAATTAAAAATGGCATTTATTATTGCATAATGGCCAGGAATGATTACGTAGTTTAAGCTCGCTCAGCTCATTTCATTGCAATCTGGTACATCCATTGCATTCCTAGTAATAATAATAACTATGAATGTGCCGCGAGAATTCAAGTTACACCCGTAGTGTGCCGCAAGTTGAAAAAGGTTGGGAAACTTTGCCCTAAGGTGTGTCGCGAAAGTTTAGAATTTAAAAATCATGAAGAATCTATATATATAAAAGAGAACGCACAAATCCTTTGTGAACTCATCACGCTAATACGGCTGAACCAATTTCTTTCATTTTTGGGGGGTTATTAGGATTTGGACCCTAGATGGTTTTTATCATATCACTTTAATTTTTAATTACCAGTGTCTTGAGATAATTGACCATTCAAGTGTCCATACGTACAAATCCTTTGTTATTAGTTCATCATAGGTAAAAATAAACGTATTTATATGCAACCCGCATGACCATGTGACTCGGCGGGTTAACATAAATGACAGGCGCTATAATTTTAACATTTACTGCAATTTGAAAGCGAAAAAGTAAAAATTATCTAAGTAACAAAGTTTATTGCGTTCCGGGGTGACCGCAGCGAAGCGGGGTGAACGCTGCTAGTTTAATAATAATTAGTTAAAATCGAGAGAGACTGTACCAATTAACACCTCCAGCGGCAGCAATAATGCTCAGTGCTATATAGAGTCATTATAAAAACTAATTTGCTTCACTATTATAACATATTATTATTATTTACAATAAAAATATCAAATGTGTCGTAATGTCCTGGATGTTCAGTAAATTAAAACAGGTTGAGAACCACTGTACTAGACTGTATAAAGTAGTCAAATTAGATAGCGATCCTAGAGGATGGTTGGACTGGCTCGTGGGCCATATGCATTACATCCGTCCCGGTAAATATATATATTTAAAGATAAATCACTGGTTGAAGATGTTTCCGCACTGACTGGCAGGTTGGGTCACATTGGACTAGTACAATTCAACACGGATATACTTATAAAAAAAGATAATTTCGCGCTGCAATTTCAGCTTTAAAAAAAAAAAAAAATCCAGAGAGCAAAGAAATCAGCAATTCTAGTTTTGATCTTCGACTGTCGTTTCGATTTCAGAACCGAGATTTTTAAAACTCGAATTTATGATTGTCGACATCGGTGTCGTATGCAGTGTCAGTAGTGCACGCAGAATTTCACGGGGGATGTTCAATCTCCCTAGTTCATATAATTTCAGGTGTTTGTATATGTTAATATACTAAAATGAAAATCTTAATTTGGTAATGAAAATCTTTTCGTATTAAATCTTGCTAAAGAAGTAGTGAAAATAAAATCCAAAACCCACTTCGAACAAGATATGAAACAAACTTTTTAAGATATGCGTACAAAAATCTTGAAACCGGAGGACCATAAACCCCTTCCCCATTTGAGATTCTGTGTACGCTGCTAGCAGTATATACAGTTTTGGTTCTTATTAACCGTCCAATACATTAACAACAACCGAAGAAGGCTCCTTGGAAATCGACAAGGAAGGGTTCAAAAACAGGATTTTGACAAGGGTTGTTTAGTTCGTAAGTGTTTAACAAGCATCTGCTAGAACAAATTACTAATAATCAACAAATCGATAGTCGAACATCGAATACAGTTAAAATTCAACATTTCACGGTTCGGATTAGCATACGTACATATCTGACAAGTGGAAAGCAGATTTTAGTAAATGAACTTCTGGGCCATCTTTTCCGAGGTATTAGTGAACATTTAAAGTGTTAATATTACAAACTGGGAGAGCGCAATAGCCCGAAATAGTGAGGAAAATGCATCTTAAAGTTTCCAACTCCTCACTTCCAACCCCTATATTATATATAAAGTAGCCACTTGTAATTACAAGTAAAATATTAATTCACTATATGTTTGTTTGTAATGTATAAAACAATAGAAATGTAGAAATTTGTTGTAAAACCTTTCAATGTTCTATGTTAACTAGCAACAGAATGTAACCTACTCCGTAAATATATTGATATCACGAGTCTTATTATGATTACTACAGTCCTTGTGTAAAAAATGTTCGTGTATATATCTGTGTCAGTGTGCGAATTACAAGAGAAATCCCCTTTAGTTATAGCATACACCCAGTTTTACCAAAGGGGATTTCCCCCTCATCCCCCTTGTAATCCGCATACTGTCCACAGTTATATACATGAAGCGTCAAGAACATTTTTTTTTTTTTCATACAAGAACTGGGTAACCATAATATAACTCGTGATATCACTATACGTATTTACGGAATAGGTGACATTTTGTTGCAAGTTAACATAGAACATTGAAAGTTCTACAATTGATTTCAACATTTCTACACTTTTATGTATTATAAACATTTAGTGAATTAATATTTTACTTGAGTTACAAATGGCTATTTTATTGGTTAAAGTTAAAAAAATGTTTACTCGAGCGGGAATCGAACCAGAGACCCTTTGCACGTAAGTCGTAGATGCTTCTCTCTCTGCCACCCCGTCACTTGATAACTTTACGCATAGCATCATATATGCTTCGAGACGGAAACGTTAAGATGCTTTTTGTCCGCTATTTCGCTCTCCCAGTTTGTACACTTTAAATGTGCACTACTACCTCGCGAAAGATGGCCCAGAAGTTAATTTATCCAAGTATGCTTTCCCCTTGTGAGCCAAATACGGTTCGACTCTGCATGCATCGGTTGCATTCGACACAATTCAAGTCTGGTGATTTCGTACTGATAAAAGCATGCTGACCAGGCCGAGTTCCCCTGCGGAAAGGCCTTAAAAGTCCTTATTGACCCGATTTAAGTTAGTTCCGCAATGTTATAAAATGGCAGAGAGAGAGGGGGGGAGGGAGGGAGGGAGAGAGAAAGATGTATATTCATTCAGTTTTTGGCTAATTTCTCAAAAACTGTTGATTTTAGAAATAAAATGTTTGTACAAATTTGAAAGAACGGGAAATATTATCTCGAATAGTTTTCCAATTTTTCCTGATTCGCAGAATAATGGCCAATTTCCAGAAAATTATACTTAAAAATACTTTAAAAATGGCCACTTTTATTGGGATGTTGAAATGCTTTTTGGATTAATGGCCATTATTCATATTTATTGTACAATGTTAGCATAAATAATTCATTCGTTTTGAAAAGGCTATACAGTAGAGCGTCGATTATCCGAAGTAATTGGGGGACATGGGTGTTCGGAAAACTGGTTTGTTTGGATAATCGAACTGTACTGTACTGTACTATACTTCTACAGCCAGTGCCAAACCGACAGAAGTGTGCTGATTGTTGAAACACAGCGACTGGCGGCTTGGCCGGTCAGCAGCGCCTTATGAAGGCCCCATTAGAAGCAATGTTCCGCCAGCGGTGGTTCAGTGCGGCGACTACTGTGGGAAACTTGGTTTGGGAGTGAGGGGGATGATGGACGGTAGGGTGGGAGAGTAACAGGTGCGAGCGAGTACACAGTTCGGTTAAGCGGTCGTTCGGTTGACCGACGTTCGGATAATCGACGCTCTACTGTATTTTCAAAAGTAGTACACGTACACACATGAAAGATATATGAAAAGAACCACAAATACACCAAGCTTATATACCCTTTACAAATGTTCAGTATGTGCCCCTTTTGTGACACGACACACGTCCAAAAGATACTCGAGCTCATTCAATACATTTTGTAACATTGTCCTGTCAATTGTCTGCACTGCTGGTACTGATGCGTTCTTTAAGCTCGACTAAGGATTGTGGTAGTGGTGGTACGTAAACAAGGTCCTTAACGTACCCCAACAGGAAGAAGTCGCAGGGCGTTAAATCAGGAGATCTGGGAGGCCAGGGGAACAAAGCTAGGTCATTCTCACCAATACACCCAGTCCAGCGATGCGGAAGTTCATTATTTAGGTAGTCACGAACTGGGATGTGCCAATGAGGGGGGGTACCGCCCCACAATACAAACTTAATGAGTTTGTGCTTGTTTTCATATATATATCTCATGTGTGTGTAAGTATAATACTTTTGAAAATATAGCCTTTTCAAATCGAATGAATCATTTATGCGAACCCTGTAATTATTATGAAAAATGAATGTTACGATATTGCTAGTTTCTTCACGGAACGGAAAGATTCGGTCCCACCCTCGAACTACCTCTACTATATTACAACTTGTAAGACTAATTAAAATTGCAGATCCCACTGACTATCTTTTTACAACTCCATTTACAGATTATACACTTCTCAGTACAACAACCACTCAACAGATTTATCGAGCATGATGCGTGATTAAACACTTAGAACAATTTCAGCATACAACACTAAAAAGTTAAACCTTAAAGTGCTATTCTAGATGAAAAATCGCTACTCCAAACATGCTCAATTTTTACCGAAAGGAAACACAGAACCTCTGTTAAAAGCACAACTCCGTTGGGGGAATTGAAGAAAAAAGATTAAAAGCAGTAAGGCTAGACCTATTAACGCTCTTGCTTGTGCAGTTGGAGGCAGTTTACTAACTTGTCAAATTATACTAAAGCTAATATTTTATTTCTTAGTAAAAGTGTTGTTCTGTTCGCAGAGTAGTTTAAATTAAAGTTGATGGGAAGCAAAGTTGTCAGATATTGACAACGTTATATTGTGTGTTCCATTTTCTTTCTTTTTCCGTAAAAGAAACATAAATGTTACTTATTTCGGTTTTCAAAAATGTCCGTACGGTCCTGTCATTAATATCACAGACGTATTCAAAAGGAAGCCAAAAGGCCATACCTCTCCTCAGATTTTTTTTATAAAATGGTCACATAGCCCCAGGGGCCCCATCTGCATGGTTGTTATATTACGTCTCGTATTTCTGGTATCTGCGTGGTTTCCTATATTATGTACACATTTTCGTAAGCCAGAAGGGGGCCTGGGCCCCACCCTGCCTTTCCCTTCGGGCGTCCATGCATATCCTACAAATGACACCAAGGTGACATAGCACTGATGATTTCCAACGATACATTTAGTATTCACTAAGATAGTACGTAAATTTTAGGTATGCTCTCCTCGAAAATATCCTGAGGACTACACTGTGTCCTCATCCCCACTCAAAAAATCCTGAATACAGCAGTCATGGGCACCCGAAGAAGGGGAGCAGGGGGCCCGGGTCCCCTGACTCACGAAAATGTATTAAAATTCTTAAGATTTTCTTAATACAAATAAAAAAAATACCAAACGTAATATGGCATCCAGGGAGATGTCCCTCAGCCTAGAAAATTTTCTTCGGGCGCCCACAACAGCAGTGATTCATATAAACTAACCCCATTAACTTCTCTTTTATGTATCAACAATTGAAGCCTTTTCTACTGGTCTAATAATTAGCGCATGCGCCCTTAGTGCATGTGGTCCCGGGTTCGACTCCCAGTACTGGAGCATTAAAATTGCATTAAAGTGGTTCTTGTTCCATCTCAAACTGTAAGTTCATATCTGATGTAGCCTCGATGCTAAAAAAAAAAAAAAAAGCAAAATTTCAATAAAGAACCTCCATTACTGCTGACTGGTGTAAAATTCCTTAAAATTCCTTAATTGAGAAAAGTTTGCAGTAACATTAAAAAAAAAAAAAAAAAAAAAAAAAAAAGTTTTGGGGACACTGACGCTTAATCTGCCACTTGGAATATTAAGCTTAAAAATGATAACACGAATTTAATTCAAGTATAGAATTCGCAAGATAAGCATTTGATATAAGATGTTACATTTCTTATTGGTGTAAATTTCCACTTCGGATTAGGAATAAGATTTATGGGCTTTCGGTATCTGTGGCCATGTTAGCCCGTCACGTATAAAGGATGACGTCACTCGGCGATCACAATATCCGTGGGAAAAAGGACGAAGAAAGGATTGGGAAAGGAAGGGAGTGGTCTGGGACCTGTATGTTAGGTACCATGCCGGCATTTGCCTAGTGTGAATGAGGTAAACCCGGGAAAACCTCATTCAGGATAGCTAGCCTGAAAAAGGTTTTACACTTTTTCGACCGAGTGTCCCCACCGAGAATTGAACCGGGACCGCTCACACCATAGGCGAAACCATTAGTTATTACTTTACACAGGGCCACGTAAAGTTCTACTAAAACAAACACAATATTCTTAGTTTCTAGTGTGAAACCCTCATTCATTCTAATTGTGCGAGTTCTTTAACTGAAATGTATTACACTGTAACTTAACTACAACGAAAATAAACTAATGAACCGTCAGATTCTCTAAAATAGAAGTTTCACTGTACATTAGGAAAAAAAATCATAGCGCAGTCGGTAGGATTCGAACCTACGCTCCCAGAGGGAATCTGATTTCTAGTCAGACGCCTTAACCACTCGGCCACGACTGCTTATGCAATTTCAACGGGGAAAAAAAGCTGTTTGCATCAGTCAGCAACTGTAAGATTTTTTAATTATTATTCTTTAAGAAAGAAAAAAAAAAAGATAACATACTTATTTTGATTGTGAAGCAGAAATCGTGCCCAATCTGACCTACGCTTCACCGACTTTTCCCACAAAGTACATTACGTAATGAACCTTATGTTGGCGTCACTGTCGCTTCTAAATAGTTAAGGAACAAGCATAACACGAATAGCAAATTAGACAGAAAGGAAAAAGAAAGAAAAGAAAAGCAAAGAAAGAAAAAAAAACTTTTCGTGTAACAACTTCCTGTCTAAGAGAAGCATTAATAGAAAGAAGTTCCGCAGAAATATGCAAACTGGGAGAATGACAAGTTCTCAGTGGCGGCGACGAAGACCAGCGGTGGGGGCATGAGACGACTTTTAGTCCCTGTCAACTGATTGAAAATGTTCATTAGAGAACATTTGTCCATCCATAAGTGTTATACACTCTTAACGATATTATTATATATAGGCTATTTTAAATAATGTAGGCAGGAGTTCAAATTTATGACTAAACTTATAACGCGTTCATGTTCAATGCAGGAAACATTGGTTATGATACTTTTCTAGATGCAAGAAAGGAGAAACGAAAGAATATAATAAAACATGATGGCATTATAACCAGTTTTATACATATTCGTTTCCAGATCACGTCAGTGTATGTCAAACGATCCACAGAACATTTTATTTCAGGATTTCGCTTCTTGATTTTATTAAACTAATCTATTAACAATTAATCTATTAACAATCAGTGCTAAATAGTAGCAAAGAGTGAATTCAGGTCATTGCTTACGAATTTATTGCCTACACGATCGCTTGCAAACCTAATTTTTCACTTTTTGTGGAAAAGAAAACATTTTACAAGTAATGTATTTATCTATTTATTAATTTATTTATTTTACTAAATCTTACGACTTTTACATAGTTGACGTAACTTTCCTTTAGCAAACTACTTTCCACTTTTAAACACAGAATACAGGGTGGCCCAAAAGTAGGTATACAGTACCGTGCTGATCAGTTCATTGCATTTTTTAATAATTTCTTATTGTTATTCATCAGGTAGACTTAGTTTCTTTATTATTTGTTCTTAATGTTTTTTTTTCTTTCTTTTACCTTAAGCTCCGAACAGCTGAAGCAAATAAACCCATAAACTAAAATGTTATATTTAATCAATGCAGCGGTGGATACCTACTTTGGGGCCACCCTATATGTACAGTATATATATGTGCGCGGATTGTAGTTTTCCCATTCCATATTCTTCAGATCATCATGTTAATATTATGCATTCAACCAATTAACTACACCCACAATCTCTCTTTTCTTCCACAAATGATGCTTCAAGCTTTGTGTGACATCATGCCATCTAGTCATTTGCATTTTTTTTAAGGATTGACGTATAAACAAGCATAAACCATCGCTTACAAAAGAAGACATGAGAACAAAATTATAGTCAGTGCCTCCCCCTCCCCTCCTTCAGGAAGAAAAAATCTTAACGCTTGAATAATAAATTAGCCATGAACTGACATTGGAACATGCAGATTTCCAAAGCCAGAAATATACTATTCCATAAAAAGATTTAAAAAAAAACTGCTTGGCCTGCAGCCAGTTTACTTCATTTATGCGTACAGTTCATTAGTTTCTTTTTAAGAAACTTAATTAATTTTTAAGAGTCTTACGCTCCGTTCACTACCGTCTCATCACTAAATTTATGACAAAGCTTACAACCAACTTGAATAACTAAGTTCCAAGGATATACGCGTATTTTTTATATTATATATATATATATATATATATATATATATATATATATATATATATATATATATATATATATATATATATATATATATATATATATATATATATATATATATATATATATAAACAGTTTTTCCAGTCAGTTATAACTAACTAACTAACTCTATGGCCTATGGAATCCGGAGGTTCAGTGCCGCGTTCACAAAAGCTCTCCACTGACTTATATCCTTAGCTAATTGGATACAGTCAGTTATATGTATTTAAAAAAAGCTAATCTTGTGTATTTAAGAAGCTACTAGCTAAACCTGGGCTGTCTACTCAGCACATCATTCTGATATGAACATGGATCTCCTGTCCACTTCCTTACTGTATCTGTCCATATCCCTTTATACACACAAGTGAAGGACAGGACGACTCATAAAGGGAGTGAATTGCTATAGACAAAAATATAAACGTAGCATTTGATGTATAGATGTTGGATTGAGTTTGTGGCAAACTTGGAGAAGTGACAGATGTCAAATGGAGGTTTTCCCCTTATAAATCCATATCCGTCCCAGTATGTCTCATTGCGGCTCTTGAGGCCTTTCAAGTTGCCAGCATGCAACAGGTTTTGCCATCAGATTTAAGCAAAGTGCCTGAAATGTCCGTCAACCCGCCATGCGTAACTCATCTACTGGTTGCCTAACACAAGGATATGAATCCTAGCTTCGCCCTAGCGTCAATATTACACAAAATTGGAAATAGACCAGTGAAAATAGCACGTTTTTGGAGCTTGTGGTTTCTGAGATCTAATTGTCAAAAGTAACTGGCCACCAACATGGAATTAGCCACAAACATATAAACGGAATTCATCACAAACATATAAGCATAGCATTTTAGTGTATAGATAATCAGGTCAAATGTATAGGAATCAAACTGAGTCAAGAAAAAAACACTGGAAATTGATAGAAAAAGACCAAGAAAGAGTGAACACATAGCCGTAAGAAAAATCTATCTTCTTTTGATTTTATTCTATAACTTAGGAACTAAAAGTCTGCACAGTATAGTATTTCACTAGTCAAGAGATACTACCATGCCAAGTTTGATCCAAATCGGATGAGTTCGATTGAATCTGTACGGCGGGAGCCCACCCGGAATTTTTTGTTGGGAGAGGTCCAGAGTTTGGGGCGTTCAATACTACAAAACACTACATCTATGTAATATTGGACTGGTGTTACTCTACACATGGAAAAAATAAGTATTATTAGGTACAGACAGCTATATTCTCAGGAAGAAAGAAACTGGTAGAAATTTATTGTTTTTATTAGGGAAAAAAAGGAGTACAGATGAATTGTAAGATAAAATCTTTATGCTACATCAATAAGTTCACTGCTAAACAAGTACACTTTCATTAATAAAGTGTACAAAATGTACACTCATGTCCAAAATGATTGTCGCATATCTATAACTGTCTTGTTGTAAGAATATAATTTGATAATGATTATGCAGGGTACTTTCAATACAGTTACTATGCGTATAATTGTGGTAAATTTCATAGGAAAAGAATTATAAATACGAAAATTAGAATGAATAAAACAAAATGTTGTTAAATGGACAAGAAAGTTTTATTTTCGTTTTATTGTTCTTATTTAGTGCTCTTTTGACATAAAATTTGCCACATACATGTCTTTGCCAATTATACACATACTAACATTATAAAGAAATACTGGGTGAATTCGTTATCAAATTTTATTCCTACAACAACGTATTTATAGACATGCGACAATAATTTTGGACATGAGTGTACGTCGAGTTGTGAAGTTTGGAAGGAGAGTCCGGACCCGGTGGAACCCCCGCGTGGATGTGCTCCTGTTTATGTTCCCCTGAATTCTCTCTCATATATTAAATCTGTCACTACCTGTGTATTCATAGTGTTTGATGAAGCCAAAGTGTAGTTGTTGAAACTGTCACACGTTAATAATTTTTATAATAAACTTATTGTTTTGTTCAACGAGTAGTTTAAACCAAATTTAAATCCGTTAGTATCTTAATGGGTAACGGCAGCTTACATTTGTCCGTTAACCCTTTGGAGATCTTGGCTTTTTGGGCTATTTTTGAGACTTTCAGTCAAGCAGCTACTGCATCGTCACTATTTATCCTAGGATCATGGTTCATACCTCATTCTCTTCAGAATAGAGCTGGCTTTTAAATGATACCACTTGCATGCTCATACCATATACCAGAAGCGGGAAAAAATTGTCAAAGTGAAAATTTCCGAGGGAAAAATTTTTTCTCGAACTTTGGCCCCCCCTGGACCCCCCTGTGTGATCGTAGCCATCTAAAAAAATCTGATAAATAGTACTTGGTATACTGAATGTGTGTGCCAAATTTCAAGTTTCTATCTTGAATAGTAAGGGCGGGAGAATTTTTATCAAAAATTCCCACAATGCCCCAAATCACCATAAAACACTATGATCTCAGGGGAAAAAATTCCTGAGACATCCCTAATTACCCTAGGACTATAATCCGCCATCATTCTCTTCAGAATAGAACTGTCTTTCAGGCGGTATCATTCACATGTCTCCATCATTTATCTAAGGCGGGAAATTCCTGGGAAAAGGGATTTTTGGGGGCAAAATTTCCCTTTTTTTCAACTTTTGCCCCTCTGGACCCCCTGTTTTTACGCAGAAATCGGAAAAAACTTCTGGTAAATACTACTCGGTGGACTGAATGTTTGTGCAAAATTTCAATCTTCTACGTGAAAAATAGGCCCGCCAGAAAAAATTTCCCTACCATGCCCCACTTTTACCCTATACAGAAGTATATTTGGATAAAAATACACTGAGACGGCCCTAATTACCTTAGAATAATAATTCGACCGTCGTTCTCTTCAGAATGGAACGGCCTTTCAGACGGTATGACTCACGTGGTCCTATCATGTATGTGAGGCGGGAAAATGACGACAAACGGGATTTTTGGGGTAAAAATATCCCTTCTTTTTTACCCCTTTGCCCCTCTGGTTACCGCCCTGTTTTAGCACTGACATCGGAACAAAAAATCTGGTAAATACTACTCGGTGGACTGAATGTTTGTGCAAAATTTCAATCTTCTACGTTCAAAAATAAGCCCGCCAAAAAATAATGAATATGGGCTTAAAAAAGGAAAAATACATTTTAAGATTATGACGTCATTACCTCCCATGTCTGGACGCAGGACGGTCTGAAACCATACGTAATGTCTTCTACAATGTCTCTGGACTTGAAAAACAAAAAACCGGACGAAAAAGCTCAAATAGAAGAGAAATAACGCAATGTACCATGAAAAACGCGTATGGTACAAAATGTACCATAAGATCCCCAAAGGGTTAATGGACAGGATAACTCTTGAACGAAAGTGAATTATTGAATTAGGCTTTCGCAATACACAGCTACAACAATTATGTAAGCCAAATTCGTTAACGGAGTCTATTCTTTAATATATTAACGGGTAACGGTGACTTACATTTGTCCGTTAGTGCACATAACTCTTCAAAGAAAGCGAATTAGGTTTTTGCAATACACAGCTACAACAACTGTGAGCCAAGTTCGTTAACGGAGTCTATCCGCTAATACCTTAACGGGTAATGGTGATTTACGTTTGTCCGTTAGTGCACACGATAACTTCAAAAAAAGCGAATTCTTGAATTATGTTTTTTGCAATACACGGCTATAACAATTATGTGAGTAAAGTTCGTTAACGGTTCGTTAATACTTTAGCGGATAATGGTCACTTACATTTGTTCGTTAACCCTTTGCATTCCAGGTGTTATTTTCCTATGAACGTGCTCTAATACCAGGTTTCCATTTAATGTTAAAAGACTAGACCGTTATACAGAGCATAGATATTGTGCAGGCGCGAGGGGAGCATTCACATTACATTACTGGTTTAAAAATATATATTTGCACTGTGGAACATTTGAAGTAAAAAAATGATTTTTTTATATTCTGAAGAGATTTTATTCTGCTTCAGGTTAGCAACACTGACCGGACAATTTTTTTTTCTTTTCTCCGATTTCGAAATACGATCGCCAATTGTTTATTGTCAAAACAAACAAACACGTGTGTCGTAATTGATTGATCACTTAAGCCTGCGATCTACTGAGACAGACATTTTTTTCTTTTCTGTCAGTAATGTGCTGTCGTCCCCTAAAGAGAAATAGTAAAACTAACTCGTGCCTTGCACCACTTAAAAATTTCATCATCTTCAGGATTAATACGACTCTTAATAAAGGATATGTTTTCATGATATCCCCAGGGATGTCACTGGTATTTTGCAATGGAGTATATTACAACATCCACCTGGATGTCACTGGAATGCAAGGAGTTAATGCAAACAATAACTCTTGAACGAAAGAGAATTTTTATTTTATTTATTTGTTTGTTTATTGTTTGTTGCAAAGGCAATAAAAGTTACACGTATCGCTGTTAGATGGCAGCAAACGTCGTCGAGGCGGTGACATCTACCGGAGGAAATTGAAACTTCTAGTGCATGATTCTTCTTACTCTCTACTACAATTTATTTAGTCTTGGCCCGCATTGCGTTACTGATTGGCCATCACACGTCTACAAGTTTTCAATAATCTTAATTATCTTCACATTCATATTATATATGGGGACATGTTTGAAATGGGGGCTAGCCATCGGCACGTTGGCATAAAAGACAGTAACTTCATTCACTTATGTTGTGGATCCAGGTAAGTGGCAACGTAGCATTTTCATTTACCATTGAGCGCATAAAGAGTGTACAGCCCAAACCGCACGTCAATTAAAAAAAAAAAAAAATCCTTCACTTGAGATTAAAAACATCATACAGTAAAACCTGTCTTCAACGGACCCTTTATTAAACGGAAAACTGTCTTAAACGGAAATATTTCACGGTCCCATGAATTTTGGAGAACAAAACGTGTAAAAGTCCCTTGTGTGTTACGCGGACAACGGAAAGAAAAATAAACATTTAACGGAAAATTCTGAGTTCCGGACTACAGCGTTAAACATTCTGTGAGACATATACATTACACTGTCTGCGATAAAATGTTCGTTCTTTTGTTAAATATTTCTGGACAGTGTTGACCTTCCCCAACCACTTCTCATATTCACTCCCACAAATTGTCCTTAATCCCCGCAACTTAATAAAGAATCATACGGAATGTCGGAAAGAAGAAAACGAGATAGAGGAAGAAAAGGAATACGATACCGAGTTGGAAGAAGAGTGTAGAATAAATACACATCAAGATGCTCTCAGAAGTTTAAAGGAACTGCAAAAAATTGCCTTACGGAAATGACTCTGATTCACTTAGTATAATTTCTCAGTCTAAAGTGTATGCGGAAAGTCAAGCAGCAATGTACACAGAAGACCCTGCTTGGTTATTAGAAAAATGAAGAAAACGTGTGCATAGTATATTTTGTATTCATTTTAATTTTTTGTGTATTTATTCGTAGAAGAAGGAAGTACTGTAATCGAACAATATACGTACAGCAATATATTTTCTCAGTACGCCCCTTTATAAGCATGTATTTTTTTACAAAAAAAAAAGAAAAAGAAAAAAAAGAAAGAAAGGAAGAAAGGAAGGAAAAGTCTACCTCCACTAAGCGGAAACCTGACTTTAACGGAAATTTTTGCAAGTCCCGCTCGATTCCGCTAAAGACAGGTTTCACTGTATTTGGAAATTGTTTGCCCTGTTACATTTTGTCCTAACTCTGATAATAACAGAGTTACCCTATGTCAGGGGACTTTTGAGACACCCTGTATACATATAAAAGAAAGTGGTAAGGGTCATAGTGATGGAGTGGGTGAGTATAGTGTACAAGAATCGCACAGACAGACAGACAGAGTCTCAGCACTGTGACTATCACATGCTATCATCCAGCGATGGAGAACGCCATAATGAAAGCTTTTTGCAGAACATGTCTACAGAAACTTGTGAAACGTCAAAAGCAAGTTCCCAACACAAGATTCCTTCCTCTTGCTTGTCGACTGGAGAATTCATTTTGTAAGCATCATCTTCCCTCTGGACTATCACTCAACTGTCAAGTGGGAGTCAGAATTCTTGATATCAATGTTTAGTCTTCTTCGCTTCCTATCTTCTTTTTCTCCCATCCTCTGTGTGAAATATAATGACCATGTTGTAAGAAAAACTATTGGTGGCACCAAAAGTTTCTTTTTCAAGATGGGTAACGAATGACATGTATGCTACTTTTTTTCCCTAGGAAAGATTACTGTAGGTACCCCGATTCTACTTAAGGAACGACACAACGACCTAGTATCCAATTTAACATGAAGAAAATCCTTATGGGTTTCTTATCGCTAGGAAATTTGTCATCTTAGTGAGTGATATCGTAAATCATCACACAACCTTATCAGCCAGTCACTGACTTCAATCTTTTTCAGCAAAATGTTACTTTTTTTTTAAACGTCACATCTGTATTCAGGATTTTAAATAAATATCTACCTCTTCATTATGTAAATATTATTGGCATCCTAGTTGGGGTCTGACTTCATCGAGGGAGTCGAGGGAGTAAAAATAATTATAGAGGGAGTCGAAGGACTAAAAAATTCAATCGAGGGAGTAAAAATATTCACACCAGGGAGAAAAATATTCACTCGAGGGAGTCGAGGGAGTAAAAATTTTCACTCGAGGGACTAAAAATTTTCACTCGAGGGACTAAAAATTTTCACTCGAGGGAGTAGAAATATTCACTCGAGGGAGTAGAAATATTCACTCGAGGGAGTAAAAATATTCACTCGAGGGAGTAAAAATATTCACTCGAGGGAGTAAAAATATTCACTCGAGGGAGTAAAAATATTCACTCGAGGGAGTAAAAATATTCACTCGAGGGAATCGAGGGAGTAAAAATAATGACTCGATGGAGTCAACATATTTAAATTTTTCATTCAATGGGGTCGAAAGTGTAAACATATTGGCTCGTGTGAATCGAGGGAGTAATAATAATAATTGGAACATGTAAATATTTTCACTCCAGGGAGTCTAGGAAATTGGAATATTGAGTTCACATAGTCGAGCGTATAAAACTTATCATTGGTGTGTCATTTCTTCCTTTAAGAATATTTGTACGACAGATCCAAATAAATTACTATAATTTTCATTAAGCTTCATGTGGTTTGCGTACCGTCTTCTTCCACCGAAGTTTATTTGTTTTGTGGGTTCGAAATATACTTTTTGATCTAATATAGAAATGTTACTACCCTCCTCATTTATAATCATGGTAAGTTCTCATTATTGAAAACACTAAGTTTTAAATTCATCTTCCAAGCTTTGTTCATTTTTGCATTTTTTTACTTCTCTTTTCTTGAACTTTTATTAGCACATAATTACCAGCAGTGATCAAGTGATTTCTGGGAAGTCTCTAATATTCTAGACAATTTGCTATTCTCTCGTACAATATGAAATTCATCAGTAGAAGAGACGCATGGGTAAGTTTTGATTTCCTTTCTTTCTATACGTCGGAATAATTATATTTTAATTTAACCTTTTTCTCTGTTTTTAATATTACATAAATATATCATTTTGAGCGAGTTAGTCGAGGTGATATATGAACTCAATATTCCAACTTCCTAGGCTCCCTGGAGTGAAAACATTTACATGTTCAAATTATTACTTTTACTCCCTCGATTCCCTCGAGCCAATATGTTTACAGTTTCGACCCCATTGAATGAAAAATTTAAATATGTTGACTCCCTCGAGTGATTATTTTTACTCCCTCGATTTCCTCGAGTGATTTCTTTTACACCCTCGAATGATTTCTTTTACTCCCTCGACTCCCTCGAGTGAATACTTTTACTCCCTCCAGAGAATATTTTTACTCCCTCGACTCCCTCGAGAGAATTTTTTACTCCCTTCACTCCCTCGAGTGAATATTTTTACTCCCTTGACTCCCTCGAGTGAATATTTTTACTCCCTCGAGTGAATATTTTTACTCCCTCGAGTGAATATTTTTACTCCCTCGACTCCCTCGAGTGAATATTTTTTTCTCCCTCGACTTCCTCGAGTGAATATTTTTACTCCCTCGACTCCCTCGAGTGAATATTTTTACTCCCTCGAGTGAATATTTTTACTTTCTCGACTCCCTCGAGTAAATATTTTTACTCCCTCGACTCCCACGAGTGAATATTTTTACTTTCTCGACTCCCTCGAGTAAATATTTTTACTCCCTCGACTCCCACGAGTGAATATTTTTACTTCCTCGACTCCCACGAGTGAATATTTTTACTCCCTCGACTCCCTGGAGTGATTATTTTTACTCCCTCGAGTTAATATTTTTTAGTCCGTCGACTCCCTCGAGAGAATATTTTTACTCCCTCGAGTGAATATTTTTACTCTCTCGACTCCCTCGTGTGAATATTTTTACTCCCTCGACTTCCTCGAGAGAATATTTTTACTCCCTCGACTCCCACGAGTGAATATTTTTACTCCCTCGACTCCCAGGAGTGATTATTTTTACTCCCTCGACTCCCTGGAGTGATTATTTTTACTCCCTTGACTCCCTGGAGTGATTATTTTTACTCCCTCGACTCCCTGGAGTGATTATTTTTACTCCCTCGACTCCCACGAGTGAATATTTTTACTCCCTCGACTCTCTCGAGTGAATATTTTTACTCCCTCGACTCCCTCGAGTAAATATTTTTACTCCCTCGACTCCTTCGTTTGAATATTTTTACTCCCTCGACTGCCTCGAGTGAGTATTTTTACTCCCTCGACTGCCTCGAGTGAGTATTTTTACTCCCTCGACTGCCTCGAGTGAGTATTTTTACTCCCTCGACTAAATATTTTTACTCCCTCGACTCCCTCGAGTAAATATTTTTACTCCCTCGACTCCCTCGAGTAAATATTTTTACTCCCTCGACTCCCTCGAGTAAATATTTTTACTCCCTCGACTCCCTCGAGTAAATATTTTTACTCCCTCGACTTCCTCGAGTAAATATTTTTACTCCCTCGACTCCCTCGAGTAAATATTTTTACTCCCTCGACTCCCTCGAGTAAATATTTTTACTCCCTCGACTCCTTCGTTTGAATATTTTTACGCCCTCGACTGCCTCGAGTGAGTATTTTTACTCCCTCGACTAAATATTTTTACTCCCTCGACTACCTCGAGTGAATATTTTTACTCCCTCGAGTGAATATTTTTAGCCCCTCGACTCCCTCGAGTGAATATTTCTACTCCCTCGACTTCCTCGAGTCCCTCGACTCCCTCGATGAAGTCAGACCCCCTTCGACTCCCTCTTGTCCCTCGACTCCCTCGATGAAGTCAGTCCCTCCTAGATGTTCACTACACCCATACAACTATAAACAATACCCACGTTTTAAGATTAATTTGAAGAGCCCAGCTCAAGCGGGGCCGTAACGAAGCAAAATTCCACTCCTGAGCTCTAATTTCCGGAGTATGCGTCATTTTTTTTTTTTTTTTTTTTTTTAATTCTTGGTTGAAATACGTACGTGGCCTAAAAGTAGGTATACAGTACCGTACTGATCAGCTCGTTGCATTTCTTACTGTTATCTATCAGACAGACTTAGTTTCTTTATTATTTGTTCTTAATGTGTTTTTACTTACATCTTAAGCTCGGAAGAGCCGAAGCAAATAAACCCATAAACTAGAATGTTCACTAGATGAATGCAGGGATGTATACCTACTTTTGGGCCACCCTGTATAATAAGAGTAAATAGGTAAAAAGTAGGTATTTTGAATCATCAATATAAGAGGTTCCTAGTAATGCATCCTGAAAATATCGTTACAGTTATGAAAACAGTTGAGAAAAAATATTCGTATCTTTTTTTTTTTTTTTTTTTTCAGGAGGGTTATTTTTCAAAAATTTTCCAGGGTAGGGCCTCTGGATCCTCCGCAAAGCTTGAGTGATATTCCATATCCCAAGCTTCCTAGGACGTGAACTGAGAGATCAGTTCGCAATGATTTTCAAAACCTGGTGTCTTTACTCTCTGCTATTTACAGTATTCAATTGTAAAACAGCTCTTTCACATCACACGGCCACTTGGAAATGGCTGCCTTAAAATAAAACGCATAGTGTTCTAACGTTCCAGCTTCGTAATCGATAAATCTATTGTTCAAATTCCACAGACAAATATCTTGATTGAGAGTTTCCTTATAGCTTCTCAATTATACCACGTAAATACTGGAATGGTTCGTTTATATATAGATGGTGTACCAAGAGTCCGGGGTCATAGACCAATTACCAATTAAAAATGTGGAAAAAAATGAAAAAAAAAAGAAAAAGTGTTTAGTTTTCAACCGAAATTGGCTTTTTTTTTTTTTTTTTTTTATCGTACCAGCCATTTGAGCTTCAAACTGGTACGGCCTACGGCGCACTATGTTTAATGAGGAACCAATGTTGCCATTTAAGACGCTCTTCCCTTAGGCTCCCCTACAATACATCGTTGTTAGGAAATGAACTAGAGATGTTAAATATTCCCTCACATAATATACATGTTTCCCGTGTCATGTTCGCATCCCCTAAAAGTTTGCTCGAACAGCGTGCTCAACTGAAAACTTTGGTTTTTGATTTAACCAGGTTGCTTTATCAATGTGGAGCGCAAACGACTGGGGCTAATGGAATAATTCCATCCTTTTAGGTTTAAAACTACTTATTTATATTAATTGATCATTCTCTCTCTTTCTCTCTCTGCCTCATCTTTAGTATAACGAAGCTGACTTATGGCCCCGACTTTTGATACACCCGGTATAGACTTTCGCTTGATTTTCTTCAACATTCCTTTCTCCATATTGATTTCTGACTGTAAACTGTTTGAAGCTGTTCTATGGAAATTGATTAATAAACAAATAATTTGTTTTTCTTTGACAAGCCATAGGTGGGTGACTGACAGAGCTCATTGTATTCGCATCAGAGTTAAAAAGAAAAGAACAAAAAAACTTACCCCATGCGTTCTTGCAGGTTCCTGAATGACATTTTGAACTGCCCTCCACGGGGCATCACAGCCTCTATAATCTCCCCAGAACCCTGCAGCGGCGGACTCGTTCGTAGGTGAGCCTTGGTCATCTCGACAGCAAACACTATCTTTGCAAAGTGCGTTGCCGCCCGCAAGATACCGAGCATCCAGATGGAGATCTGACAGGTGAAGGATTTTCGAACTATTCTGTGTTGGAATCTGAAGAAAGAAAGAAAAAAAAATAATTTAAATGTCATGGTTTTTGCCTGACAAAGAATAAACAGATAATTTGTAATTTGATGGTGTATTTAAAAAAGACGAAAAATCATATAGACGGCCTCATAAGTCACTTGACACATACAGGGTGTTGATGAACTATACCGACAAACTGTAAGAGGTGATTCCTTACATCAAAATAAGAGAAAAAGTTCATATGAACCTATGGCGAAAAGTGCATAGTTTCAGAGCTAGGGCTGTCCAAAATCGCGAAAAAGCCAAATTTCAATAGGCCCTATTTCGAATTCGAGAGGCTGCAGATGGTGGTCGTTACCAGCGTGAAGGAAGTCACGCATATGCAAACCAAAAATGCATATTTCATTAATGTTCAATGGATATACAGAGTATTCCATGCAGGGTGAAATTCCCCGACATGCCATCAACCGAATTTTGAGATATGTTCTGTCTTATGATTGGTTCAAAGTAGGCAGTCGATAAGCCCTGATAGCGGTGAACACGGAATCCTTTGGAGCGATGTTGGACGTGTTAAGGATCAGCAGCAGCACGGTCTCTCGCACTCGGGAAAACTAAGATAAAATGTTTTCTTTCACGCTTATAGGTGAAGAAAACGTGAAATATACCGTGACGAAACATCGCATTACACGTTATTCCGAACACAAAAGAACTAGGAGCTGCCGATTCCGAACACTTCCGACTTCCTTCCGAAGCAATGTACGTCCGTTGTTGTCAAGACTTACCTCCTACCTATCGAACCATCCTTGAAATCAGGTTATATCTGAAAACTCTATTGAGAGCATATCTGAGAATTACACCCGGTAGGGAATACCCTGTATACCTATTGAAAGTTGGCGAAATATGCACTTTTGGATTGTGTATGCGTGGCTTCCTTTACGCTGATAAGAACCATCCACATCCACAGCTTCTGGAATTCGAAATAAGGCCTGTTGAAATTTGGCTTTTTCACGATTTTGGACAGCCCTAGCTCTGAAACTATGCACTTTTCGCCATATGTCCATATGAAGTTTTTCTCTTATTTAGATGTGAGGAATCATCTCGTACAGTTTGTCGGTATAGTTCATTAACACCTTGTATAAGTGAATTTGAAATGGATTCTTTATAAACTACGAAACTATAAAATAATTACAAGTTGTATCGTGACACTGAGTTAGGTTATCTAATAGTAAACCAACTGTTCCAGAATCACAACCTGGGCGTTGATTAATCAGTCAGGACCTCTTTTATAGAGAGATTGCACACTGTTTTTGTATGAATTTCTATAAATGAAGTATTTGTATGCGATTCTTGCATTCTTGTGGTGACAAGGATTTTAGGGTAATTTTGGGGTTACCTATACAATACCGGTATTTGTTGTGAAGACAATAAAATTTTCATCAAGTTATTTACACGTCCTCGATTGGAAGTTTAGACAATGCTAATTAATGTAAGGAATGCAACTGATACTATAGAAGAATTATATTACTTTTCTGAAAATTACTATGAAATTTCTCGATACATGTTCTATTTTAAAAAGTCTGTAAGTAATTTGATGGATTGCGAAAGATTATAATCTGCATAACGATCTGTAGATGACCTCAAAATTAGCCTAGAATATCTATGCCACCCATCATAGGAACACAAGAATAGCACATAAAATACTTCATTTACAACAATTCATTTCGATCTCTCTTTAAGATAATGAAATATACAAATAACTTTCACATTTGACCCTCCACGTATCACCACATGAGCTTAGTCACATAGTTTTAAACTAGACCAAATTTCACAGATGTACGTATATGCTTGGTGGTTGATTGAAGTTCAGCGTCTCTTTCAGCATCCAGGCTGTATGACACGTGGATCTAAACTACTGCTTGACTTCTGGGGGGGGGGGTGATACTACTACTTAGAGCTACTTTTAAGAGCTCCAAACTCTGGGATGAGTTTTATTTATATATAAAACAAAGTTTCCTCTTCTGGGGGGACAATTGCCCCGATCTCCCCCTGGCTCCCACGGACAATCGAACTACACGTCTATGCCAAAGTCGCGGACGGTAAACATATAGCCACGAAGCAACTCTCGAACATATATACAGGGTGGTCTAAAAGTAGGTATACAGTCCCGCACTGTATTTTATATCATTTCTTATTGTTATAAAACAGGTAGACCTAGTTTCTTTATAATTTTTTCTTAGCGTCTTTTTGCTTATAACTTAATCCCGGAACAGTAGAAGCAAATAAATCCATAAAATAGAATGTTATACTTAATCAATGCAGGGGTATATATCTACTTTTGGGCCACCCTGTATGCAGATCATACATAATCAACGTTTATCAAGTCACTCTTTTGCATATAGAAGAATTTGGAACGAAGTTTTCTTTCATTTTTAGCCAGCGGTGGATCTAGCCCGGTGCTGGATGGGCCTAGCTCCCTCCGTTTTTTGTCGAAAAAAAAAAAAAAAAGTGAGGCTATTATTTATATATTTTTGAAAATTTAAAATAAGCGTTGCATTTTATTCTTTATTGGAAAAATTTTGAAGCAGATATAATTTTAGTTGCAGTTTTTCTCTTATGCAATGTGTAAAACAGTACTTCAAGTCCACAGTGTCAACGCCCAACCTACCCAAAATATCCATCGGAAGAAAGTTGGAAATTTCTGCAGGACCCATGAAAAATTTTAAACTCATGATATATCTATAATAGTCTGTATTCAGGTTCCCTCATCCCTACCCCACAGTTTTTACCTTCTGGATCCGCCACTGTTTTTAGCCAGTTACTTTCCCACTATGTATTTTACGCATAATCAAAGATTTTAAAATAAATAAAATTGATTCTTACTCACGGCACTTGGTGGTGGAGTAGTGACGCCTGGTGGTTTGTTAGGAAGTTTAATCCTCCAGTTTTGATTGGTCTCGTTGGAAACTGGACAACCATTTTTCTGCATTACGATTCCACACACAGACTGTCCAGTTTGTGGAGAATTTTTGGCTATGTAGTATACTATATCCTATGAAGAAAAACAGGTATTAGATATATATCAATCTACATGTATTTAGAATAAAATATTTTCAATTTTTAATATCATTTGCACTTACACATCACAAAGCGTGCATATAAAATAGATCGAAATAACTATCAGAATTATTTCTTATATGTAATACAGGTAATAAACACAAGAAGTATCTGATAAAATGTACCGTTGTCTTCTTTCACGTAAAATTACATTTATTAGGCCAGGGATGACTAAACAGGCGGCTCAATAACAGATCTTCTAACAACTAAACCTTGCAACATTGTCTACCAAACTTGGCAGCGAAGTGGAGAATATCAAGAAACGAGAGTAAGCAAAATTTAAAATGCTTTCGTCCATAAAGACGGGCGCAATTGCCAAAAACTTGATTGATTTGAATACGCCCATAACAATGTGTTTCAAGTCCGAAAATTGCAGCGTATTTGTAAAACAGGTAAAGAAATAGAAAACAAAAACACATTAATAGACACCGGGAGGAAGTAGACATCTATTAGAAGGTAGACTTATCAAGCTGCCATTTTGAAGTCAGCTACCTTGTATCTCGCTCGATTGTTTTAAATAGGAAGGGGGTCATGTAATATATGAAACTGGGCTAGAATTTTAAGAAAAATACAATAGTGAAGTTTGTGTGGTCATACATTTAAGCTTGTAAGACCTAATGAAAAGGGTATATATGTAAAACAGGTGCATAGCATTACGGACGTGTCGAAGATTACGTACGCATAAATAAGTAAAAGATGATCAAATACACTTTAATAAGTATATTAAGAACTGGGCCTACCAGTGTAACTCAAATGAATAAAAAAAGAAAAAAAAAAGAGAAATGACAAATGAAGTAGCATCTATATATACTTGGGTGTTACTTCAACTTAGTTTTTTTTTTCAGCTAATATAATATTTGGTGTCTTATTTCACTATCGGTCTATCATACTGGTCATACCAGTGCAATTCGATACTACCCATACCCGTAAACAATCTTGATAATACAAGCACCCAACTCACTCAACAGAGTAGACCAACGGCTAGGTATGGTCTAGGTTGCACTTCTTCGTCAATTGGGTTTTATGACTGATTCTTATAGAGAAAAATACGGTATATTACCATCCTGAAAAAGTGTCCCTTCACCCCTAGAATTAAGTCACCAATATGGCGGTCGCGCGAACACACCCATTTATGCTTAAATAGTTATATCTCATCACAGTATGAAGATAAAAACTTCATTCTGGTGTCAAATTAAAGGTAATGAATGCCAAAAGTTATGTAAGTAAGTTGAACTGTTATATAGTACCGCCATCTTTAAATATAGCGACTTTTATTTACATTTTTTTTTCGTTTCTTTAAGCTTGTTTCATGGCAGAAACTACTAGGGATATGAAAAATCGCCTCGAAGTAAACGTTATAAAGTGGAATCTCGCCTTTCTAACGATAATAATATTATTTCCCTATCTTTGAAACTGAGGAAAGTACCTCATTTTAAGCAGAACAAAGTGTTGAATTTTGTGATCATTGATTATGATGAAATCTACTTTGCATGTTTTTAAAAACACGTTTTTGTTACTGTTTATAATTCCGAAGCCATCGAATGTATGTTATCGTGCTATGAAAATGTCCGTTTGAGAGCAATCTTGAAAAACAAGATGTCCGCCGACTCATTATGAGTAGCTATTACACAATAGCGAATGCATTTTCTATCTGCACAAGCTATTTACAAATTTGTAATACGAAGGGGTCACTTAGCGGATGAATCAGTGGCACAGTCTAGTCCTGGAGACGGGCAACGTTCCTGGTTCTCACATGACTCGCAAGTGCATTCATCAGTACACTGAAGTCCTTGAATGGCACACACACATTGACAGTCCTTTCTTCTACAGGTTTTTGTCTTTGTCCAAGAGCAGCTAACCATTTCCAATATTTCTTCTGGAGCGAAGTCTTCAGTTGTCCATTTTATATAAGATCGTCACAGCTTCTTTCCTAGCCATGTCCCACTGGACCCACAAGATTTTCCTGAGTTTCTAAAGAATGCTTTGTAGTTTAACAGCAACAGGTGCTGCCATATTTGATTTAGTTGGTGGAAGCAAATGTGGCACAAGTTGACTCATGCAAATGAGACTCTACCTTGTTGCACCCATGTTATTACTATTAGTTATACCATATATTGCACTCATATACTTCACGAAGCACGGAAAGAGTTTCTGTAGTGCATTCAGCTTCAGAGTACTTCCAAGGCCTTGAAAAAGTTCAAGATATTGTTCGTGTTTCTACATTAAAAGGAACGGTTTTATTTTTCCTTTTCCGACAAAAATGCTTCTACTGAATAGCAACCTGTAAAAGCGTGATATCCCAGAAAAGCGTTGTGCCAAGACTTTCACAATTAAATATGGAACATTTCTGTTGAACATGAATGGCCAGAAAGTGAACTTTGTGGTGGACAAACACCGCATGCATGGGTTTCCTCGGGGTTCTCCCGTTTCCTCCCACTTCTTCATTCCACCATTTCATTCATTTCTCATCATCACCGTCTCCTTTAGCCTAGCCGGCATAACCGTGGGACGTAAAACTCAAAAGATTTCATTTCATGAATGGCCACAGTAGATTTTACACTTGAACATTTTTACCATCACTTGTGGTGAAACATGGAGGAACAGAACTTATAGTGGAAATTTCGTCACATATTTCATGTCGGGTTTCCGTTTTTGACCAATAATAGCTAATCGAGCAAATAATTCAGTCACTCTTCACTTGCACAGATCTTTCTTTCAGTTTTACGCTCTTACTAGCTGATGGTATTCTTGTCTTCTTTATTGGAGCATAGAAGTTGATTTTATTTTGTTGTAATCGTTTCTCAATAAATTCAAGAGCCAGGTACTCTCCGACTCTCTCGGCTTAAGAATCAGATTTGAAGCGGTGCTATCAAGTTCTCTTCCAGAACTGAGGACAGTAACACATGGTGGTGTAAATGGGTTTACATCCCACTCATGACATGTTTGAACTAATTGATGTAGATCAGTTTGGTCCCGCTTCATCCGGCTGTGGCTGAGATCAGCATGTGTGTCTTCACTTCCGTCTACTCAGATTCCTGCGAATTCTCGACGACGTGGGACTGCTCCAGTACGCACATGTTGAGAGAGAATCCATCGATTTAAGGCACTTTCACTGAATTTTATGGTGTCTCCTTTATCTTTCATGCTTTTGTTCGGTCGCTCTACGACATAATCAATTGCAACACCACTGAAGGGTAAAGCACTGATGTGAGCAGACAACCCACAGGTTCGAAAGTAGTTATCAGCTTGTGGATGCGTGAGGGGTAGAGACATTGTGATCCAGTAATAAGTCAAATGTCGGGCATAATTATGGTGTTCATACTTAAACACATCCTTCTTATACAAAACAAATAAAGATCCCAGTCAGCCTGTCTGACTGCTCTTATTAAACCATAAAGCAACTCACATGTGAAAAAAAATATTCCCACAGTATAAACATTTGTCCATGGGTACAATTGGAAAATGTTTCCTCGCAGGGTTTTCAGGTTTATAAAAGATTCACATGATAAAAATTCTTGAAGAAATGTTGACGAAGGAGACTGCCGAATTGTCTGAATTTGTTCCTTTATATCTGATAAGGCATCATGTGATATAGAGTTCTGTTCAGTTTATGTGAGTCAATTGAGTAATACTTGTAGCTTCAGGACCATCATACTTTCGTACGTGAGTTTCAAGGATCTCATGCACCGATTATAATGTCTACATGCAAGGACACTTTCAACAGAACCCGCAGCTACCACTCCTGACTTAGTAAGTAAATCTGCTAAGCCTAGTAATCCGAATTTTTTACCTATTATTGTTGCAGAGTTCATAACAATGTGAAAATCTCCCATTCGTAGAATAATGTTAGACAATAACGTTTGCTCTTTCTCAACTTTCACCATCTTGCAATATATTGCACGGTCACCCACAAATGGTACATTTAAAGCTTTTCTAAGGTTCTCGCTCAAATTCAAAATTGAGAAAATTACTGTAATATTCGTTGGAGACTGTAGATTCACTAGAATTTGTTTGGCAACACTCCTATTCTGTTTTACGTCAGAAACAGTATGATTGAAACCAGTCCAAGGTGGCTGGCAGAAGGTAATCTGCGACATCAACGTTCAGAATGTGAGGGTTACGTTGTAACACTTACATAAGATTAACATCCCTTGTTCTCAGCCATCTAATTAACTGCTGATTGGTTACATCTATGGAAATGTCTGATGGTACACTTGCTGGTTGAGTTCTAAAGGCATGATAAGGTTCAGTATTGTTTGGTGGTAATGAAAAAGAACGTCGCTTGGATCTTGGTTGCGAATCTTCATCCCTAATGTGTCGTCCTCCTCCTCTACACCACTGTTGTATGATACATCCACTAGTACCATGAAAAGTACCTCCTCCTGTGAGAGTTTCTTAGTTAATGTCAGTGTTGTTGAATACTAAAGTAACAGGTTTATTCAAGGCAAAAGTAGAAGGAGGAACCCATACATTTGATTCATAGCAATTATGTGCAATAGCAGTTTCAACTTCGCTTATATACTCATTAGAAACGCCATGACATAAACGGTTCAGGAGTCTTACAACTTCAAATGACCCAGTGAGTTGACTAACTGTCCATGTAAACTATAGTGTTTTTGGAAGCACTAAATTCCCATCTGATGCTGAAGATCCGATATTCTGAACTACACTAAGTATTCGCCGGTGTACAACTGGTCCAACACGTAACCTCTTAGTTTCGTAATCGACCATTCGGCTGGTATTACCAAAATAAAATCCCACTTATCTTATTGAATAAAGATGGAAGTATAAACACACCGTCTTCACAGATGTTAGTGGATTTTGGTGGCCACGACAATTTGGGCTAAACTTGTAATATTTCATGGCAGATTCTGCGGCAGCATTCATAGAGCTGGAGTAAATCGCCATCAGCAATTGACCCCAGCACTCCTGCTTCGATGGCATCATCAGTGGAAGTGTGAGTAGAATACAACATTTCACAGTGAGAAACAGAATTGAGCATTGGTTTCCAAAGAATATATTTCATCACCAAAAGATGCCTTAATTTTGTTCTTCAGACGAGTACTCTGAACACTAGTCAACCCAACGCCTTTTTGTAACAATTTAGTCAATCGGTAGTTATGGCGGTAGAATTATACGCCATGACTACCGAAAGTTTCAGTGCTTCATTATTTTGAATGACTGTCTTCTAGTATGCTAACAAAAGCATTGAAAGCACACATTGTTTCTGTAGCATGATAATATATATGTCTTTGGAAATGTTTTCACTGCAATCAGTAACCAAATCCTATTTTGTTTTTAAAAACATGCAAAGTAGATCACAATCAAAGGTCACAAAATTCAACACTTTATTCTGCTTAAAATGAGGTACTTTCCTTAGTTTCAAAGATAGGGATATATTATTATCGTTAGAAAAGCGAGATTCCACTCTATAACGTTTACTTATGGCTATTTTCCATATCTCTAGTAGTTTCAAAGTTATCTACCATGAAAGAAGCTTAAACGAAGAAACCCAAATTTTGTAGATAAAAGTCGCCATATTTAAAGATGGCGGTACTATATAACAGTTCAACTTACTACATAGCTTTTGGCATTCATTACCTTTAATTTGACACCAGAATGAAGTTTTTATCTTCATTCTGTGATGAAATATAACTATTTAAGCATAAGTGGGTGTTCGCGCGACCGCCATATTGGTGACGTCATTTTAGGGGTGAATGGACACTTTTTCAGGATAGTAATCACTAGCGTGCGCAGGACATCGGGAATGTGGGTGCCAGATCTAAAGTACCACCATATGGAATGTCGTCCTCCCCCCTTAATCCCCTAAGAAAAAATAGCGTCATTGCACCCGACGCTGCGTCGACGACGCACGGCACACATGCAGACGGGAAATAATTTACACGTAATCTCTTCTAAGTTTGTAATAATTCTACATAAAAAAAAAGTTTGTCTAATGGCGGTGCCAAGGCACCCATGGCACTCACGTTGCGCACGCCTATGATAGTAATATACTAATTCACCATATTTTTCTCTATAAGAATCAGTCATAAAACCCAACTGACAAAGAAGTGCAACCTAGACCCCCACCTAGCCATCCGTCTAACAAGTATACTATACATAAATTGCTGATAAAGCGAAATAACGAGTAACTTACGAAATTTGTCTCCACAGTGCCCTCACAGACTTTCTGCGATGCAAGTTCAAATGAAACACACAGGTTACTGAGTCTACTCTTCATATCTGCAATTGGTTCGTCCTGCTTTAGAAGCTGAAGGATTAGATTTATCGTAGCCTGGCAAACAGTACATCTCTCCATTTTCGTTAAACGCCGATCAGGACTAATGCCCAAGTCCTTTACAATTGCATTGTAGTTGAGGTTCGTCGCTGTTGCGACTCTGGCCACAACTGAAAAATAACAGAAGAAAATAATTTAGACAATTTGCAGCTTTAAAAAAAAAATGGCGATGCCATGAAAAGAAATTTAATATACCTAGGTATAAAATTGAAAGTAACTGTGTGACTTCGTAACTCATGAACCACTCAACCGATCTCGATCAAATTTTCATCATAGATGAGGTTCGCGCCTGGGAAGCTTTTCATCATTTCACTTTGGCGGTAAAACTTAGGAGAGGGAGAAGAGAAGGATATTATATATATATATATATATATATATATATATATATATATATATATATATATATATATATATATATATACACACACGAGGGAGGACCCAAAAGAAATCGAACTTTCGTTCTATAAAAAATAGTTTATTACATTTTACAAAATTCTTTCAGTCTCCTTCAAAGCACTCTCCATTAAATGCGATTCATTTGTCCTATCGTCTTTCCCACTGTTTGAAGCACCTCTGGAACTCTGGAACTTTTATATCGTCCAATGCGCTCTGCGAAGTTCTTCTTACAGCCTCTACACCATCAAAACATTTTTCTTTTAGATTTTGTTTAATTCTCGGAAAATGTAATCATGTTGGTTAAAAAGTTTGGATCACTTTCAATCTGATTTTACAAGTCCCGGCTCAAATTCAGACGAATGATTTGATCCTGTGTGAACAGGCGAGAAACAAACTTAGCGGCAACATGTCTCATTTGCAAAACCTCACGCTGGCACGAGCTCCAACTCACTCCTGCTTGTTTTGAAATATAATCGATCACGAAACGACGATCCTCGATGATTTTGGGGCAGATTTGTTCGATGTTGTCGTTTTGAAATGATGAAGAGCACCCAGAACGAGCATTATCTTCAACACTCATCTCAACACACTTAAAGCGCCCAAACCACTCAAAAAATTGTGTGCTGTTCATAGTATCCTTCTTGAAAGCCTGTGGAAGCATTTGGTAAGTTTTCGTTTCCGATTTTCCAAGTAGGAAGCAAACACCCTCCTTGTTCCTTTGAATCTGCCATAACAATTTCACAAGCGGCAAACGAGAACAGTTGAGAAAAACAATAATACGATCAAACGTTAACCTCTTACGCAGACGCCGCTTGGCCAACTGATCTGGGAAAGTCCCTACTAGACCCACCTAGCAGGAGAATCTCTACTACGCCTAGGAACGGCAGCGCTCTTTCAATCCGGTTTCTGTTGGGCCCCTCGTATATTATATATATATATATATATATATATATATATATATATATATATATATATATATATATATATATATATATATATGTCCATATTTAGGTGTTATTCTGTGCTCGAGCATAGGGTGACAGAATTTAGGGGCGGCAACATTTTCGAATTTTTTTAAAGTCACAATAAAGTAATATTTAAAACTAACAACCAGCAGAGTCCCGCGCAAGCGCGAGAAAATATGTTAAAGTGTTTAATTCGCTCTAATTACAGTAGTTACTAATTAGCTAGTTTATCTGATTGTTTTTAAAAAGTTATCCTTCCCCACTCCAAGAGCTGAGGATGAAGTTGAACATGATGTTAACTGATACCGTTAAACATAGCGAACTCGAAAACTATGGATTCAACACTAATATCTGTCGTTTTCGATTACTTTTAAAATTTTGCCCGCTCCCTTGGGAGTGGAGTACGACTTTGAAGTTTAATTAGTTTAAAACTGTCACTATCCATCTCAGCGACCCCAGAATCTATGAATTCAACTCTAATATTGGTCGTTTTCGATTATTTTTAAAATACCCCTATGTTATTCTAATGAGGACTTTGCATCCCCATATCTCCCCTCAGGTGTGACCTAGAACATATTTGGACCATTCCCAGACTTTTAAAACATATTAAAATTTCATATTTCTATCTATTATGGTTCTCGAGTTCAAAGTGCTACAGACAGACAGTTTATTTTATTATTAATATGGATGCTATTAGACCATTACTGACGGTGAATAGTGTAAACAATCAGTTATCACCAATAATTATTGATGTCTCACAGTGACGTCCACTAATGGATGCCAGCCAATCACAGCTTCAAAATTACGCTCCCATTGGATCTTTAGTAGGCTAGTCACTCTCTCTCTCTCTCTCTCTCTCTGTGTGTGTGTGGGGGGGGGGGGGGGGTTGGACTCGGGTGTCGCTCTCATTCTACTTCCTGTGTGTTGGTATCGATGACGGCTTGTGTCCTTGTTTGGGACATAAGTTTTTTGGGGGTGCAAATTATTTAGAGCACAGGGGCGCATAATATATAAATACTAGGGATGGGCAAAACCGGTTTCTATAAAAACCGAAACCCGAGAAACCGACATTTCGGTTTTCTCCAAAACCGGTTCGGTTTTCACCGAAACTGGTTTCGGTGAAAACTTTTCGAAAACACATAAAACTATTTCTGTGGAAATAAAGAATGAGTCAGAAAAAACTTGGCCAGTAACTTTGACCAAAAAAGTAGGTAAAGAAATGAAAAGAAAGGTCGTTTGCATATTTTAGTTGACTATAAAGTTTAAAAAAATAAACACACAAAATATATTATAAAGAACTAATTATGGAAAAATGCTCGTACATTACTCTTAATCCGCTTCATAAGAGTTCGCACATCTTCTTCTGTCATTTGATTGGCAGCTGCAGTCCACTTGCGACGAAAAGTTTTCAAGTCAGCCGCCTTCCCTTTTGATGTTTTCAATGTTCTTTTAATGTGGGCCCAATATTTTTCAATTGGCCTAAGTTCAGGGCAATTTGGTGAATTTGCCTCTCTTCGAACTGCGACGATACCCTTTTCTTTATAACAATCAGTGGCTGCTTTAGAGTAGTGAGAGGTAGCAAGATCTGGCCAAAAGAAAACAGAGTTACTGTATGACATCACAAATGGATACAAGCGTTTTTGTAAACACTCCTTCGTATAAATTTCGCCGTTAATTGTCCCTGTTGTGATGAACGCTTTCCTTTTTTTACCGCATGAACAAATAGCTTGCCAAATCAAATATTGTTTGGGATATTTGGATGCCTTCCGTTGTTTAAATTTATCCTGCAAATCTCCCCTCTTCAGTGCCACGTACTACTCCTTTCCGGGAATTTGACTGAAATCAGCGACACAATAGGTTTCGTCGTCCATAATGCAACATCCATATTGAGTAAGGTACTGATCATAGAGTTTTCTTGCTCTGGATTTTGCCGTCACTTTTTGCTTTTCGTCTCGGTTAGGTACCTTTTGGACTTTGAAAGATCGTAAACTTTTCCTTGCTTAAATCTGTGCACTGTAGATTGGGACGCTTTGACCACACCAGCAACTGCTCTTTCCGATAAATAAGGATTTTGACGCAGCAATGCAGTAACCCTTTTCTCCAGCTTCGGTTGGCTAGTCCCCGGTTTTCTACCTGAGCCAGGTTTTCTTTCAACAGTTAAATCTTGTGCGTACTTTTTAATTACATTTTGCACAGTAGACCGAGGGTATTTTACGAGTTTGCTTAATTTATTTAAGGACATACCTGGATTTTCGAGGTATTTGTTCACAATTAGTTTTCGTTTTTCTAACTGACTCATCGTTCTTTACCACAGTATGCACACTTCACAACTGACAATCTATTCGTGAGTAAGATCGACAGTCTGCCCTTGCTTATGCACAGTGCTGCCAATGTTCATCTTATATACTAGAAAATATGGAGGGAGGAAAGTGGCCAGGTTTTTTCTGACTCATTCTTTAAATTCGGTTTCCGGAGAACAATCAAACATTCTGGTCAGAAATAGAACAAATTTTGAAAAAAAAAAAAAAAAAAACGGAATCGGTTTTGAAGAAAACCGTAACAGGAACAGGTGAAAAACCGAACCGGTTTTGAAGAAAACCGAAACCGGTTTTTGAAAATTTGGAAAAACCGGTTTCGGTTTTTCTAAAAACCGAAAAACCGGTTTTTGTTTCCACCACTAATAAATACGGGCCTGTATATATAAAAACAAATACAATTTAGTAAGTCTTGAATCACGCGACCGATCTCGATCAAATTTGTCTCATAGATCAGGTTCGAGCCTGGGACGACTTTTATCATTTCACTTTGACGGTGCAACTAGGGGAAAGGGAGGGGGATATTACATATCATATATATATGGTCGAAAATGAGCAATATTTGTGTCATTACGTAGTTTTCGGGATCGCTGACTTGAACAGTGACATTTCCGATGCCGTTTATATCCAAATTCAGCCCCGCAACTTGGAGAAGGGAAGGGGAATATATAAAAATGATCGAAAATGACCGATATTACTGTCGATTACACAGTTTTCGGGGTCACTGAGACGAACAGTGACACTTATGATTCCGTTTAAATCCAAATTCAGCCCCCATTAGTATTTTTTTGTACAAAACGAAACTTATTCCTCTGCTGTGCAAAGAACGGGTATTCTGCTAATTAATGATAATTAAGAATGAAATTAAATTAAATATTTACGTTTCAAGATTATGTCCTGCAGGCTAAAGGAGACGGGTGAGTAATTCAACCGAAAAAAAAAAATGAAAAATTGGTGGGGTGAAAATGACAAAGGAGACGAGAGAAAACCCACAGACACTATATTCTCCATCACAAACTCAGTGATCGGAAATCGAGCCAGATACCCTTCGCATCTGAGGTGTGCGTTCTACCACTGAGCTACTGTGCACTCAATGATAACGAAGGAGGAAAATAGAAAGGTTCCGGGGCCGAAAAGTGACACTACACAGATCTTTTGAACCAGGTTCAATCAGGAAACCCTGCAAATATCTTAAAGTTACTTTATGAAATACTAGAATACCTGTCCTTTGCACGGGGAGAATACGTTTCATTTTGGACATAAAGTACTAATAGGGCTAAATTTGGATTTCAACGGCATCTGAAGTGTCATTATTCGTCTCAGCGATCCCGAAAACTATGAATTCGACACACTAATATCAGTCACTTTCATATTATATATATATATATATATATATATATATATATATATATATATATATATATATATATATATATATATATATATATATATATATATATATATGGGATTGAACTTTGATTTAAACGACATCAGAAATATCACTGTTCATCTCAGCGACCTCGAAAACTACGGATTCGACACTAATATCGATCATTTTCCAATCATTTTTAAATGTCTCTCCCCTATCGTTAAGTTGCACCGTCAAAGTAAAATGATAAAAAAAATAAAAACATCCAGGTCCAAAACTCATCCTATGTGGCAAATTTGATTTAGATCGGTCTCGTTGTTCAAGATTTATTGTGTTTTATTTATTTTTTTATGTATCTTGTCCTCCCCTACGTTGTACCGTCAAAGTGAAATGATAGCATCACTCCCAGGCTCGAACCTCATCTATGTTGAAAATTTGATCGAAATCAGTCAGGTGATTCAAGAGTTAAATCACAAACATAGTCACTTTCATTTTTATATATTATCGTCTGAGATTCAATAACGCGTAAGTACCATTTCAACAATTTTACAGGAGAGAGAAAAAACTGTTTAATATCTAGCTTTAGCCTCATTATACGCGGATAACAGAGCATTTTTTTCGTGATATGAGTGCACTACTTAACCAGATTGTGCGCCATCCTATATTGATAAATTCGCCAAAATTGAACACACGCGGTAGAGACGACGATATATTGATTTAACGCCCCACGAATAACTTAGTCAAACTTTTTCATGTCGTAGTATCATTCTGCACAGGATAAATACACTAGCCTTGTTTTAGGTGGTGGACAGGATAGAATGAGTTAAACTACTGTTCAATGTACTTTACAGTGGCATAGTCAACAAGTTGTTCTAAGATGGCCATGACTTTTTTCAGACGGACCGGGCTTTAAAAAAAACCTACAACCAAAGCAAAAATCTTTTTTCGGAATATAAATACATTAAGGATTCTTCAAACATACATAAATAAATGTATTATTATTATTATTATTATTATTATTATTATTATTATTATTATTATTATTATTATTATTATTATTATTATTATTATTATTATATTTTCAGTATGCCACCGTAGGGTCTTGACATTGCGTGTAGTCACAGATTGTAGGAAATATTTCAATAAACTATTCTTCAGTTAATAAGAAAACTGAATGGTCCATTTGCTTGACTTTGCGGTTATACTAGGGTGACCAAATCGTCAACTAGAAAAAACGGGACAGCTTTTATTTCTGGATAGGTTGCTCCCCTAAATATATTTTTTAGCCTCTCCATTCTCTCTCTCTTTGTATCTCTCGCAAAAAGTGCAAATTTACACTTTTTCTTTTTAAACCTATTGAAAAGGTTGTGGAATTAATTAGATAACAAGTAACTGTCAGCAGCTAACAATACATGAAATATTTGAAAACATTACTAAAAATATATGAGCCCTCAAATCTGTCACCCACAGGATTTATAATTACTGTCAGCATCTGATTCCAACTCCTATATTTGCTTTTTCTTACTTTTAAACATTATTTCACTTACAACTAGTTTTCTTTTTACTTTCACTTTTATAGTTCTGTACCTTTGTTCCCCTTTCGTAATGTGTTACACAGCGGCGCAAATCTGTCTTCAACATTAGGGGGGGGGGTAAGATCGTTCTCACGTTTTTTTGTTTTTTTAAGTGATGCTCAACAATGCTGTGGAGGGTCAGGAGAGCAGTTGTCTTCAACATTGGGAGGCGGGCAAATTTGCGGCTTATTCTGGGGGACATCAATTTCATCTCACTTTCCTTTGTGGCAATCGGATACAAATCGTCACATTTCTTTAAAAAAGAAAGAAGAAAAAAAAACATTTCAAATCTAATTATTGGGGGTGACAGTCCCCTCCAGTTCCAAGATTGGAGGGGACATGTCCCCCTCATCCCCCCGGGTTTTGCGCCAGTGGTATTACATTTTAGTCAAATCACTGAAACACTGTACTGTACTGATGACAGCGCCTCAACCTTTCACCGCCCGAAACAGAGTAAAAACAGTTTGTTTTTATGAGATTTTCAGCCCCTTGCACTGTCGTCTACGAAGTGGGAGTCTTAGAGGAGGCGGCCTAGGAGGGAAAACAGTGCAGCCAACACATCCAATATCGTTAACGTTGTAATGACGTTGCTCAGTAATTAGACATATTCCAATGTAATCACATAGCTTAGAAAATAATAATGTAAATTAGGAAATTTTAGCGATTCGAAAGATTTTTTGTACCCAATGTATGTAAATACGGGACATTTTGGCGTCCCGGGATAATTTTTCGGGATACCGGGAATGGTAATGAAAAAACGGGACAATCCCGTTTTTACGGGACGGTTGGTCACCCTAGGTTATACGAGTATAAATGGTTTAAAAACAAGTGAAACATAGTTTCGTTTGACAGTGGTGATATTTCAGTTTAACATACCACGATTATGCCCTTTAGTCTAACGGAGACCATGATTAAAAGCAAGTGAATGATGATGGAAATATTGGTAGAATGAGAAAACGGGAGGAAACGGGAGTACCCCGAGAAAACTCACGGACACACTGTTGTCCACCACAAGCTTACTTGTTCGGGGATCGAACCAGGGATCCCACGAACTAGATGTAGGCGCTCTATCACTGAGCCACTGTGCCGCCTAGAGGGATAAAGATAAATGAAACCTGTAGTGTAGAAAATTTCTAACACTTTTGGGTTTTGGTAGTGTGATAGAGGAGATAAGATCCACTGTTAAAACACTGAATCGACTGAAAAAAGAAGTATGTGACTTACTGTTTTTGTTTTATATCGGTAAAGATTGAAACCAGAAGTTTTTGACTATTACTGTTTTTGTTCTATGACAATAAAGACTGAAATCAGAAATGGTCGACTATTACTGTTTTTGTTCTATGGCAATAAACACGGAAACCAGAAATGGTCGACTATTACTGTTTTTGTTCTATGGCAATAAACACGGAAACCAGAAATGGTTGACTATTACTGTTTTTGTTCTATGACAATAAAGACTGAAATCAGAAATGGTCGACTATTACTGTTTTTGTTCTATGGCAATAAACACGGAAACCAGAAATGGTCGGCTATTACTGTTTTTGTTCTATGGCAATAAACACGGAAACCAGAAATGGTCGACTATTACTGTTTTTGTTCTATGGCAATAAAGACTGAAACAAGAAATGGTTGACTATTACTGTTTTTGTTCTATGACAATAAAGACTGAAACCAGAAATGGTTGACTATTACTGTTTTTGTTCTATGACAATAAAGACTGAAACCAGAAATGGTTGACTATTACTGTTTTTGTTCTATGACAATAAAGACTGAAACCAGAAATGGTTGACTATTACTGTTTTTGTTCTATGACAAAGACTGAAATCAGAAATGGTCGACTATTACTGTTTTTGTTCTATGGCATAAACACGGAAACCAGAAATGGTCGGCTATTACTGTTTTTGTTCTATGACAATAAAGACTGAAACCAGAAATGGTTGACTATTACTGTTTTTGTTCTATGACAATAAAGACTGAAACCAGAAATGGTTGACTGTTACTGTTTTTGTTCTATGACAATAAAGACTGAAACCAGAAATGGTTGATTTCTACCACTTGTGATTTGATCAGACTGTTAACGAAGAAGGAACCTATTCGTGGGACGCTCAACCGATTACAGAAATAACCCCATTTCGGTATCTCTTACTGCAGGGTATTCTTGCCCTGATACGTATCAACAGACAGACAGACAGACAGACAGACGAATGGACGGACAGGCATACAATAACCGTTCTATGAGACTTCTGAAATTTATGCATAGCACAGTTTGCAAATCTAAAAATTAAGAAAAATAAAATAGTACACTAATAAATTCGTAAATATGTACACTTATGTCCTAAATTATTGTCGCATGTCTATAAATATGTTGTAGGAATACAATTTAATGACTAATTCGCCCGGTATTTCTTATAACGTTGGTTTGTGTATAATCGGCAAAGACATGCATGGGGCAAATCTCATGTCAAAAAAGCAGTAAGTAAGAACAATAAAACAAAAATAAAACTTTCTTGTCCATTTAGCAACATTTTGTTTTACTCATTCTAATTTTCGTATTTATAATTCTTTTGCTATGAAATTTACCACATATATGCATTTCCCGATTATACACAGTATTAGTATTAAAAGTATCATACAAAATCATTATCAAATTATATTCTTACAAGAAGACAGTTATAGATATGCGAAAATAATTTTGGACATGGCTGTACATCCAATAATTCAAATGAGGGTAATAGAAGTATGAAAAAGTAGAAATATCAAAATGGATAGTTAGTTTCAGTTGTTTTTGATAATTTTAACGTATTAATGTAGAATAATAATAATAAAAAAAACAGGTTGCGGTGGCTCAGTGGTAGAGAGATCATCTCTGTACGTGGACTGCCTGGTCCTGCTAAATGGGCTTTGTGTTGGACAAACACTGTGTGCGTGGTTTTTCTCGGAGTTCTCCCATTTTCCTCTCTCTCAAAATTTTACAATTATCATCCATTTCATCATCGCCATCTCCTTTAATCTTATGACATAACGTGGGACGTTAAACTAAAAAAAATGGTTCCTTTCATTATCTACTGTAAACTTTATTTCGTTTGCTATAAGTATTAAACAAGTTTATAGACATACACGTGTATATGATAGATACATGATAGACGAATCCAATTTAGGGGACCACTCCACTACTATACATTACAATGCAGTGTCAATAAAATATACAACAGCATTTCTACTGGAAGTGTAACTTTGGACAATGATAGTTTAGTACCGACAGTAGCGACACCATACGGAGCAGCTGTAAAGTTTTTGCTTACACCAAAGTCGACGGTTGATATTCATTAAATTGGTAACACTGCAAGTGATATTCCCAATTACAGTGTTCTAACACAGATGCATTTACATAATTAACATATTTCTTTTGGAATTATTTTGCTGTGCTGCAGAGGTGGCTCTTTGAGGAAAGTTGCATCAGCAAAAATCCAACATTTTATTGATACAAGACAAGGAAAATAAACTTGAAAATATGTAGTAATTCTTGTACGTGTATAAATTGTACCGGTAAAATGTGTACTAATTTCCTTAACTTGTAGCAGTAAAATACTCGTATTAATATTTAGCGATGTGATCTCACTTCAAGAGCCGCCACTGTTGATGTGTTACATATAAACAGTCTGATTACATTTTATAATGTTGCAAACCTTCTACATTGGAGAATTTTAGACGGTAATTGATTCTGACTCACTGTTAAGTAATTTTTTTTTTTCTTGTCTCAGATGATGAATCGTTACTACATATAAATAGAATTTTCTGCGTGTTTCTAATAACTGTAGTTGGTTAACAGGTTGGAATGATTTCAAATTTTGGACACATACAAGTCTGTGCGTATGTGAGAAATCTGAAATATTTAGATTCAATTTGTTCAAGATGCTGACTTTGTTTATGAGTGTGGCGATACCATGCTGTTGATGTATACTCTAATTTAGTCTTGTCAGTCATCAGGACAGGAGTTGAACAGAACACTGTGAACAGGCCAAGAACGAATAGAAAAAAAGTACTCCTAGTTCAATCTAAAACCACTTTTTACGGTCAAAAACAGTCTACATTCGAAGGGAAATGAGACCACGCGCATGGTTATATAATAAAATTGAGATCCGGTGATTGTGAAACCCAGGAAAGTGTGGAAAGTCGTGATCGGATATTTTTTTTTCTAAATCACGTTGTGACACAGGATCGCGCCCAGAAATTTTTGTTTGGAGGGGTACAAGCTTTGGGGGGGGGGAGAATCCAATACTACAAGCAAATACGTCTATACAGTATTAAGGGGGTATTATTTTGCACCTGTAGAGAGAATAAGTAATTGTAAAATACTTCCCTAACTTATTTATTTAATGACAGAACTTAATTGTTTTTATAAGAGAAAGAGTACACATGAAATGTAAGAGCAAATCTTCATGCTACCGACCTCAATCATTTCCCTGTGAAACAAGTATAGTTTTATTGAGAAAAATGTACAAATATATGGTCAGTTAGGAAGTTTTTGGGGGTCCGGACCCAATGAACTCCTCGTGGGTGTGCCCCCTGTTGTGACAGTACTAGTCATGTGACAAGGAGCCAAATCAACTTTGTAGATGTCATCCCCAGCAGGAAATATTGTTAGGACCATAGGAGAGATGTGACCCCTAATTCTTGCTCATAAGACTTGGCAGTCTTCATTTGACAGAGCAGTATAATAGGCCTTGCAGAAAATTACAATATCACTGCCCACACTGTCAGAGAAGCTATACTGTCATCCGCTCCTTGATAGCCAAGCTACTGATACAAATATCCATTCGGAATTACAAATATTGTACCAAAGAGGCATAAATTACACATTCTACAAACACAAACTAATTCAGTAAGACTTGTGGTTTCATTAAGAACAAAGCTGATAAAATAATAATGCTGCAGTACAATGGTATGCATAAGACTTACTGAAAATAAATATAAATTGATGAGAATATGGTAACATATAATACTGATTCTGAAGGGTTCAGAATGCATTGCTGCATCTGAAATCGCAAGATAGTCACACAAAAAGCATGTAAGTATGACCAACAAACAGCCAGTAGAGAGCCTTCAAGTATGCAGGGTTTAAGAAGGGAAGGAGAAGGGGAGCGCCAAATAAATAAGGTGGGAAATGATCGTATTCAAATTGGCATGTGATATTTATAACGGTCTATCAAGGTATTACATGATTATATACAGTATATATATAACTGATCGAAGATTACTGATATTAGTATCAAATCCATGGTTTTCGGGGTCCCTGAGTAGGGATGCATTCGAGTCGAGTCGAGTCGAGATTTAAGCCTGTCTCGACTCGTCTCGAGAAAATGTTGTCTCGACTCGTGTCTCGACTCGAAAATATGTTTCTGTCTCGACTCGTGTCTCGACTCGACAGTCTCTGTCTCGACTCGACTCGAATTCGAGTCGTCTCGAAATTCGAGTCGAGACAAAATGTACGAGTTAAAATATACGCACACATCAGCCAGACCATCATGACTACCTACCTAATTGTCAGTATGTCGACTTTTGGCATGGATAAAAACGGCGACACGTCTTGGCATACACGCAATGATCCTTGATAGGTCGCTGGAGAGAGATGGCACCACATGTGCTCACTCAGGTCACCTAATTCCCGTAAATTCCGGGAAGGGGGGCGATGTGTTCTGACGTCACGTTCAATCACATCCCACAAGGGACATCACTCAAATGTCCGGCTCCAATTTCAATGAAACTTTTTTTGCTGATAGAAGGCATGTATGCATCATTACTTGTGATGACAAATTTTTGCCATGGTGCATGTTTTCTATTTTTTTAATTACTTTTAAGGGTTGTGATGTGGTTATTAGAGATTACTACAGAAGTCCCTTACTACCCTTTGTAAACGGAGCGTTAATGAAGAAAAGTGAAGAAAAACCATGTGGATACATGTAAGTCCTGGGGGGAAGTCGTATGGTAGATATGACCTTGATGGCAGCCATTTTGAAATCCGCCTTTTTGAATTAAGGTCAAGTTTTCAAAATGGGAATAGGGTAATATGATACATAATTTCGGGCTAGAATTTAATTAGAAAAATAATGGCGAGGTTAGTTTTAAGATACACCCATTTGGGGGAAAGTTACAGGCATATTAATTGTTTTTACTTACTGTGTGCGTAAGTCCCTTCTTACTTTCGTCTCAAGACCTGTAAATCGATCGCAACGGCAGAGCCCGGTTTCGCACTAGTGTTTAGAAATCTTTAAACTCACTTGAGGCAATATTTGTGGATTATTGTATTGTATTCTGCCTTTAATTAAATTTGAACCCACTTCATGATCTTGTGTAAAGTATCACTAAAAGGGAATTTCTGTTTTTATGGAGAACGTAAGCATAGCAATTATAAAAGGTGAGTAAGGTGCGTATGTATTTATAAGAAAGTTTATTTTACGAGTCTTTTGTGGTTCCGCCAACCTATTCTTTAGTTTTTTTTTTTTCAAAATACTCATATCTCATAAATAAAAGAGCTATTATAAAATCTCTTACCACTATTCTTTAATACTTATAAAATTTTATTTATTGTAAAAGCACTGGCGAGATATTTCTTATCGCCCACTGAAATAATGGTGGAGCTCCTTCGTGGCTAACGGTTAGCATACTTGCCTTTGGCGTGGGAAACCTGGGCTTGATTCCCGGTGGGAGTTCATGTGGTTCGGATTCCACGTTAATCAGTAGGTCCACGTCACACATAGCCTCGCTGCTGAACGGGACGTTAAACTCAGAATCAATTCAACTCAAAATTATGGTTTTGACTTTATTATGATGTCATTAGTTTAAACGCCCAACTGCCCAGTAATTATAAACATTGACTACATTATAAAATTGTAATTTGTGTCGACTAAAATATCAGAAATTAAAGATTATTCTTTGGGTTTTGGAACATTTTGAAAAATGTGAAAAACTGGTACTGCACCGATACAACACACCTTTTGGATTTGTCATTGTGTAAAGTGATACAAACTAAAGAAGAATTACAACTTTATGAAATTGTATTAGGACTTATTATTTAGAAATAAACACCAAATAAGTGTGATAGTTCATATCCGTATCAAATACCAAGTTTATGATGAATCAACTACACAAAATAGGATCCTAAAACGTTCATTGCAATTTGTTCCATCCTTCAGTCGAACCAGGAACTGAAACATAAAGAGTGACATTTTCTTTTTAAAGACACTTTGTCCAGCTAAGTATTGTGAAGGTTTATGTCAGTAGAAGGAATTGCATTCCATTATACAAGCGCAATTTCACAACTTTATGTACACATTACTAAATATCGAACACCCTTGTCCATATGATTAGCGTACGCGTCTTTGGTGCGGGAGACCTAGGTTCGATTTCCGATGGGAACTCCTGTGGTTCTGAACCCACGTTAATTTGTAAGTTCACGTCTCATATAGTTTTGATGCTGAAAGGGACACTAAACTCTAATCTAATACTAAATACAAATATTTAAAGAAAAATGATGACGCACCAAGATGACGTGAATTTGGCTATCAAATCCATTTTGTGTTTTCAGTTATTTTCTAGTAGTATTTTTTCTAGGCATCCTTTCAAAAGACAGTGATGCAAATTTCGTAACTGCGAATTCCTGTTAGAAGCCATGAAATTACGATTAGATGCAAAATTTCCCGTCCACTAAAATAGATACCGTAAATTTACAATATCTAACAATAAATAATTTTGAAAGATATCGCTTTCGAGGGAAAAAATGAAGTGAAATCTTTGAGTTTTACGTCCCACGGTTATGGCGGTTAGGCTAAAGGAGAGGGGTGATGATGAGAAATTAGTGAAATCGTGGAATGAAGCAAGTGGGAGGAACGGAAGAACCCCGAGGAAACCCACGCACACGGTGTTTGTCCACCACAAAGTTCACTTGGTGTGAGCTGGGATCGAACCAGGGTCCCCAAGCACCAGAGGTGAACGATCTACCACTGAGCCACCGCGGCCCCGCTTTAGAGGGGCCATGACTTATAGTTGAGCTCATTCTCGTAGTATGAAAGGCATTATTTATAATTGTGCATGATAGGATCACAAACAAAATTTAAAAATATTATGTGCACTTTCTTTTAACAAACATTATATTGTCTTTTATGGTGTGGAAGGGAATGTTATGTTCGAAAACAAAAGTCCTTAACACGATTCTTGTTGCTACACACTGCATGTTCCTAGCCACAGAAAAGATGCAGCGATAGGTAGGCTATTTTTTTAATTGCTTTACATTAGCTTGATGTTTCAAGTCTTTTGTGTGTTTCTGAAGTTCACTTTTACCACAAAAGAGCTCAATATTAACATGTCTTACATAGCTTTGGTTCGATTCTCAACACGGACTGCAACTACCCGTTAAATTGTGCATCCGAAAGGCACTCTTTGTTAAACCTCGCTTATCACCGCTCATCTTAATAATATATATATAACTTCACCGCGAAGCAAATGTTGCATTTCTCTCTTTCATCCTAACACAAAACAAAACTAACCACAGCTGTGACACGAAGGAGCTATTTCGAAAAGAAACAAGCTGTGCTTCATAGAGATGTGTACCAAATGATAGAAGCAGTGGCGTATTTACGATTTTGTTTCGGGAGGGGCTTTGCTAACTTTCGGGGGGGCTTTGCCTGAAAATGTGAAAATTCTGCAAGATATTTCATATACTTGACTGTAGTAAGTAAGATTTCGGGGGGGGCTTAAGCCCGGAAGCCCCCCCCCTAAATACGCCACTGGATAGAAGTATAAAGTATTGTTTTCTTTCCTGTTTATTGATATCAGTTGGTGTTCTTAGTGAGTTTACTCATTAGTTTAGAAAGAGTATATATGGAATTTGGACATATGTTGTACGTATTCTCCTGAGAAATTGATGAGACCAGAAAAATTATAAGGGCAGATGGAATAGGTTTAAGCGCATCTACGTGACTTTATCAAATATTTATTCTCCATAATGGTACCACGCGGAAAACTTGGTATAGGCCTACTTTTATCTTTGCCTCCCTCTGTTAGCTGTTTTGTATCATATATATCGGATGGTTTTGATATTTCTTCTGATCATTAAAACAACAATGGTACCTGTGTGCGTGCAGAAATGCAAAAGCACAAGGTAACTTCCTATTTGATTTGGAAACAACAAACCCATTTCACGTGTGCGAGAGAAATTGAGCACAGCGTGATCGGGTGTTTACTCACGGTCAGTTCGCAGCAGGAGTCCATGGTAAAAGATTTGGCTATCTCGAAAACACTCGCAAAACCTTACAAATACGAAAGACTGCGCTTCAAAGAAAGTTTAGACACAGATGTTTCAATTTTCTTTTAGCATCTTTCTTCAGCAAAATAGTCGGTTCATTGTATTCGAAAACGGGAAGGGAGAAAGGGTGAATTTATATTTTATGTGGGGGGTAACGTTGTAAGTAGTATAAACAATACATACCGCTACTGAAGCACTTCCTTTAGCGGTATATCACTAGATCTGACCCTCATCCCACCTCAAGTTGTAAAGTAGAAAGGGGCAGAAGTATTCAACATGACTGCGCACTTGAGTTTCAGTTCACAATACTAAGACCAGTGAGCAAGTAAACAGTCTTTTGTAGGATCGTGTTTTACTTCTTGAATTTCTTTTTGAACATTTCTGTGAATTCAACAACAGAACGCAGTAGAAATACGGACTAGTTTTTACTCCAACAATTACTTTCGCTCCAACCCAGGGATGCCGCATTTATGATTTCGTACTAGATTTAGTGATTTTACTATTGAACTAGTGATCTAGTACGTACTTTGGGTAAATAGGCACATTTTAGTGATTTTTTTGCATTTTTTTCTGATGCAGACAAATGAGAAGGAAATGGTTCTTAAAATAAAAGAAAGAAGTATATTGCAGTTCAAAACAAATGTAGAAACCTTAAATTATTTTTTCTTTTCCCTCTGACTGAATGAAACCTCTGCTGTGTAACGACCTTAGGTAAACAACGGCTATCTTTGGTCCGCTACCTCCTTTTGTTAGCCAACATGAGATGGGTTACTTTTTTTTCCTGGAAGAAAGTGAAGAAATAATTATCCAGTACATTTACGTTTTGTCAGGCACACAGGCGCAGTCTGTACTTGTTTCCTAACGAATTTTAGCAACATAACATAAATGAAATATATGTACCAGAAAATAGAGGCAGTACAAACAGAAATTTTCATCTGTGACACATTTGATGAGAAATATAGTTAGATGTCACGTGCAAGCACTCTAAACATGTCCTATCCTGTAATTCTATTCGTATGTTTATGTAGGTGAGACTGAGAAATCAAGAAACAATAATAACTGGTTTTCTTCCAGGGGAAAAATCTAAATGTGAAGGGGTGTTACACTGGGACTTTAATTGCGTCCTTTGTACAAGATTAACAAGTAATAGCAATTTTTTAATTTATTTTAGTTCTTGGGGAGAGGAAGATGGAAGCGAACCCTCGTAAGGACCTCTGCAAGGAAACATGAATACTATCCGCCACTGTTTGTTACATTACACAAAATAGTTATATATATATATATTGAGTTTTAGTCAGGGTTTTCATTCTGCAGGAGAGGGGGGATAGTAATACCTGACGAACATTTTCTATTATCAGAGTGTTGCAATGATAGCATTTCCTCCATTATAACTTGGCCAAGCTAGTTGCATTATATGTAAGGATTAAGTTAGCCTAAAAAGCTTAAATTTCTATGGCTGTTTTACTCTGTACCCATGTTTCTCATTTTCGGTCTACGGGACTCTGTGTCCGGAAATTTTCGATGGCTTCCAAGTCGGAAAATAAGTATATCAAAGGCATATATATTATATTTATGGTTATATGAGGTATGGATCTACAGTTTAAAGTGGGATACCGGTAACAACTTCATGAGCTTCCACCGTAAATCGAACCAGAGTCTCCCGCGATCAAGGCGTATGTGTTAACCATACAGCCACAAGGAAATTCACATAAGCACACACACATATATATTGTTGAGTTGATTTTGACTTTACCGTCTCTTTCAGTAGCGAGGATATATGAAATGTAGACCTACTGATTAACGTGGAATCCGAACTACATGAGCTCGCGCCGGGAATTGAACCCGAGTCTTCCACGGCAAAGACGCATACACTAGCCGCGGAGTTCACACACACACACACAGAATCAGAGTCCTCACACACCAAGGGTGAGAGCTGTGCCAGTGAGTCACAGCAGCCACGGGGATAGGTCGAGTCCACTTTACGTTCATAGTTTCTTAGTACATAAATGTTACGATTATGAAATAGATTTTCCTTAATGAGCTGCATAAAAACAAAAGCTTTCGAAATGCATTAAACAATTAGCTCGATTTGAGTGTGAACTTAAAATTATATCAGAGTATAAATACGGATACGCACCAAAGCTCGAAAACTTAATACAATATTTCTCCTATATAGTCAGCATGTATCAAGCAATTGTTCAGCTTTCATTTGAGAGGATGGAAATCGAAGGCCCCTGAACAACTATGTTACTAATGTGCGGAATGTATTTATCTTACAGTGAACTGCTTTGATGCCAAGTGGCCTAACTCCAAAATTGAAATTTTCCAGAGTGAAAGTTGAAGTTCAATATCTCATGAACAATCCATATTTCTTTTATGTTGGGAACCAAAACCATAACTACTGTATGTAGTTCATTGTTTTATAACTTAGTGTTTACAAAAATCCTTTTAAAAAATACCTATTCATAGAAGTGAATGGTACTTATCTGTACTAGTTCTTGTTATCCAAGCAGTCCATTTATTGTAATACTAGCTTAAAATACCCATTCTTCGCATGGGGGCTGTATTTGGAAGTCAACACCTGTGGAAGTATCACCATTCATTTCAGTGACCGCGAAAACTATGGATTTGACACTAGTATCAATCAATATGGGCTATTTATACATGTCTCGGTATTCCTCACCCGCTGACACCCGGCCCACATACAGTAGTAGCTGAATTTGCAAATCATCGCTGATGGAAATCCATTGATCTCAGCGACCGTGAAAACTATGGATTTGACACTAATGTCGATCAATTTGGATTACTTTTACTACATGTCTCGCTAAACGCCTCCCTGAGACCCCCTGGTTCCAATTTTGACAAAAACGCTTCGCCTTAGACTGGAACCTGGACCAAGGTATCCGTGACCAAAATTTGGTAACTCTTGGTCAACTTGTCTGGTCCCCAGGTCGGTCCCAGTAAACGTCCCCCCCCGAGACCCCCCTGGTTCAAAATTTAAAAAAAACGCTTCGTCTTGATCTGGGGCCTGGACTAAGGTACCCGTGACCAAATTTTGGGAACTCTCAGTCCACTCGTCTGGTCCCCAGGTCGCACAGACAGACAGACAAACACACAAACAAACTCTTTATTTTATTTATATTAGATAAGATATACTATGTAAAATAGTCTCGTATCATAATATGTGATGTACAACAAATGTTACATTATATATTATCCGTAGCTCGTGATATGCTGCAACATATTAAAGCCTCAGAATAGTTGGGCAAGCGAATAATCCAGAAGTTACGTATCCCTATTGCGTTCATGGGAACGAAAAAACAATAATTATAACTATGCTAAATTACTATAGACTACCAACTGCTCATTCAGAGAATTTATGAAGTTCACTTTATCGCAATAGTTTTATATAAACTAGATTTAGACTACGGATAATAGTTTTATACAAACTAGATAATCAATTATTATTATTATTATCATCATTATATTTGCAGTACAACCAAATACAACGACATTAACTATTAGTTCTAATTAACTGAATTGAGCTGAAAATTAAATCTTGATCTTTAAAGATTAACTATTAATTTTATGAGTTCTGTACCTTTCTGAAGGAATAAAAGCTGGAATTGGTTTCAAGGCTGTTTCTGAGTGAATACTTTCTTCAAAATAATATTAAAAATTATAGAAAGATTTTCGAGACATTCGAGTCGAGTCGAGATTTTTAAGAGCCGTCTCGACTCGACTCGTGTCTCGACTCGAAAATTCGAGTCGAGAAATACGTTTGTCTCGACTCGTCTCGAATTTTACAAAGTGTGTCTCGACTCGAGCGCATCCCTATCCCTGAGATGAACAGTGACACTTCCGACGCCATTTAAATCCAAATTCAGGCCAGAATAGTATATTTCTATAGATTACTTATTTTTTCCTGATTTTTCATTATATTTTTTTATCAATTTGAGAATGCTTCAGTAAGAGTAAAACGTGACTGACTAACGGAACATAAAATATTAATTTTTCTTATTTTAATCCAGCGAAGCGAGTAATTGATGCTAAATGCTAAAATGAAACTCGAAATTTGGTCAATAGCTTTCGATATACAAATACGAAAATTGAAATTTCTTACGCGGGTATTAAAGGAACTTATTCACAATATTATTTTATACGTATTTTCCGGATTATTTGTAATAATCGTGGAAAATGATTAAATTTCAAGAAACTATTGTAAAACTAAGCTGAGGTTTGGTTTAATCTGATAAATATTAAGAAATTTACATTTACATGGATTATACAGCTTATCAGAATCTTCTTACAACACACACACACCGGACTAGAATTTCCTTGTTATAAAAACCATAATCTCATTTCTTGATTACACAACAATTGTCCAGAACTTGATACTAATCTCACAAATTGAGCAAGATTTTGCACATTTTTCCTCGTGTTCTTATTAAATAAGTAATATATGCCTCACCATAAGAAGATTACTAAAAATGCAGTATATGAATACCTATAATGTGATCCTGACAACTATCAAAAACTTACGTGGAAACAAATGACCTACTGGTACTTGTAACACCATAACCGCTGTGTGACATTCTTGTCGAAAATGAGTTATGCCGTGCAAATAAGTCTCAAAGTTGGCAGGCAGCGTCCCTTATAATATGATAAGTGAATATTCAATTATTTCAACACAACAATGAAACCATAATAGATTGAAATTGAAGGATTCAAGTTCTAATCATGTGCATATTGATCCTCTATGTGATTATAAAGGCGCAAAAGATAAACCGACATGTGCTACGTAAACGCAAAAATAGTAATATTGTTGAAGCAAGCTACAACAATGTCCAGTGCGTAATATACACAGAACCATTTTATTATATTTTTCAAGTGTTTCCATGTATATTTGGCAAAATTTTCTTAAGAGCTTGGAATGTTTTTTGCTTCTGAAAAGTTGTGTTTTTAACACATAGCGGTTCTTCGAGGCGCAGCGACGATATTTTTTTTCTCGAAACCTACACACAAGAGTTTACTAGGGATGGCCCGAACCGGTTCCTCGTGGAACCGGTTTTCGGGTCTGATCGGATCCGGTTTCGGAACCGGTTTTTCGGATCCAGGGCTAGAACCGGCTCTTCGGATCCATGTCTGGAACCGGATCCGGAACAGGTTCTGAAAACCGGATCTCCAAGAACCGGTTCCGCTGAAACCAAAACTTTGTGACCATCCCTACGCTAAACCCGAGCTGCTGGCAGGCTGTGAACAGTATGCTAGATGAAATGGTGGAAGCGACAGGCAGGCGCCCAGGCGGCTGCAGCTTGTCTCATTTGGCTAAATAAACTGGGTAACTGTGGCTAAATAGGCAAACTGGCAAACTCATTTGGCTAAACACCCACTGGTGGACCACAATTTTTTTCTGGGGGCAAAGCGGGTCTGGGCAAGGAAGGCACAAGCGCATGGTCCTCTTTGCATTTTTTTGAAGGTGAACTTTGTGCCTCCTTTACGGGTCTTTGGGGGCTTTCGGATCCAGGTCTGGAACCGGTTCCTAAGATCCAGTTCTGGAACCGGTCCCTAAGATCCGGCTCTGGAACCGGGTTTTCGGATCCAGATCCGGAACCGGTTCCAGAACCGGTTCTGAAAATCGGATCTCCGAGAACCGGTTCTTCGTGGAACCGGTTCCGCCGGAACCGGAACTTGTGGCTATCTCTAGTTAAATATTGAACAAAGTTAATCATAATTTGGGGCTATTTTCTATTAACTGGGCTAAAACATGGATACTACACAAAAATGAACGACTGGAACATTTCCAAATGTGGTTGTGGAGAAGAATGGAGAGAATTAGCTGGATCGAGCTGAAAAACGAATCCGTGTTAGAAATGCTGAAAGAGAGAAAAGAACAATTTTAGATATTAAGAAGATGACGAGAAACTGGTTAGGACATTGGCTAAGAAGGAACTGTATCATGAGGGACATGCTAGACGGTACGCTGGCAGGAAAGAGGCGGAACTGGCCTCCCAATTATGACAGAATACCTATGATGATACTACATAATGAACTGACATGTTGCTAGTATCGTAATTATAATGAAAAACTTTATTAGTGTACAGTATCAGCAGTTTTATCTTAACAAGTGGCATGATTATCACACATTTTTAGGGAGGTCAAAAAATAGTTGTTTCTCGATTTTTCTAAAAAATTACTCATGAGGATTTACAATCACAATACCATTTTGTTTAGCACAACGAGATCTATAGATTGGTAAGTGTAATCGTTGATTTTTTTCGCTATTCACTTATAATGTACAATTTTACCTTCTGTTAAAGTTTAATTTTTCCTCTCTTCTCCGCCCCCCCCCCCCCCTTCGCCGTGAGTTGGTAAAGTGGGTCACAACGAAATAAGGAGTACGAAATCAGTACAGTCAAAATCACTTTATTTACTTAGTACCTGCTCGAAGTAAATGCTTAAACTATGTTGGTACTGTACCAATACTGTACTCACGGCGCAGTATTCCTTGTTTGAGGGAAATTTCGTACGTAAATTTAACAAACAGGGAAAAAGAGGAATTTTTCGATAAAACGTGAAAATCCAGGGTAATTCTTGCGACGACTGATTGACCAATATAAATGCTTACATTTTCTTTGTTCTTCAGAAATAAACCAATACAATTGCAGTAGTTTGTGTTCGTGTGTGTGTGTGTATTTGTGGGTGGAAAGAAGCATAATTTGCACCCATTGTTAGTTGGAAACTCAAGAAACTAGGGAAAAATTTGAGTCAGTTGAGGGGAAGTTTCTTAAGGAAACATACAAACACTGTCACAGCGTCGTTAGATGGGAGGACGGGTGGGACATGTCCCATCCAATAATTTTGTCTCTTGTCTAAGGTTGTCACACTGGCCAGCATTTTATTGATAGGGTCGGAAATCCTGCTGCTAATTTGATTAAAGCAGGCCAGATCATAAGCAATTTGTAAGAGTGGGCGGCAATTTCATTTTCTATAATTGGCAACTTGTATTGTATGTTTAATTTCTTCTATGATGTTAAATGTGGTTTGGGTAAATTACAGTATTAAAACTTGAAATAGCCCCTTAGAACCTCACCATAGACTGCAATATTGTACGCGTGTAAGAGAATTTTCATTAAGTTTATTTAGAGCAACCAACTTTTTGCTTTATACAGCTGTATATATTACGCTTTATTTTTCCTTATGTTTTATTATGCTTTTTCCTAAATTATGCCTTAACATGTTATTCCTTCAATTATACTTCATTTTTACCTATTTCTATTACATTTTTTTTTTATTTTACTCGTTTTCGTTACACAAGTATTAAAAATGTATATAAAAGTATTCATTTTTCTCACTATAAATTACATCAATACGCAGGCCCGTATCCAGGGGGTCTAGGGGGGCCGGGCACTCCTAAATTTTTGCTGGCCCCCCTTAATTTTTCACGATAGCCTTGCAAATGAACTATAATATGGTGATGAACCATAATATGGTTGGATCGGGCCCCCCTAACTTCATCCACTCCCCCTAAATTTTTGGGCTGGCTAGTGGCTAGTGGCTACCGGCCTGTCAATACGGTGCATCAAGGTACGGTGATACAAAATTGCATCAAGGTGCGGAGAGAGAACGAATTCGAAGTTTCCATAGTTACGCGTAAAGGTAATTGTCACTTGATTTCCATTGAGGCATTGACAACAGCCTTTGTTGATACTTTTTTCTTTGGTACAAAATATATTAACATGTTTTTCTTTGTTGTACACATACACAAGGTTCTGTAATAAAAACGCATTAAGCATTATGCTAAGCCTACCATATTTTCCTCATGACAATACGGAACACCTTCGATTCCGCCCCCTTCCACACACACAAAAAAAAAAAAAAACTACAACAGATACAGTGGGTCAAAAAAAATTTCCGTACAGCTGTTTTCAGGTTATGTATTGTAATATACCTTACAAAGTACAGAATACAAGTTTTCTATAAAAGAACTCCATTACAAACATATTCATAAGGAAATAAAACATTTGGAGTATATAATTCAGAAAATCAAATGCACACGAATTACCATATTATGAACCAAAAAAAGTTTCCGTACACAAAGAAATGCACATAAATATGAGCACCACGTTGCGTTTCGACCGCAGTTAGTGATCAATTGGTCCTCCTTTGGCCTTAAGTACTTCTCACATTCGTTTCTGCATTATAGTGACCAATTTTGATGTAATTGCAGGGGAGATGTTCCTCCACTCTTCACATCATGCATTTTTCAGTTAGTCCTTGTTTGTAATATTGTGTTTCCTAATGCTTCTCCCTAATTCATTTCACAGATGCTCAATAGGATTACAGTCAGGGGATTGTGTAGGAGTATGAAGTTGTTTGGACACATTATACGACAACCAATCTTTCATTTTTCGTGCAGTATGTTTAGGGTCATTATCTTGATGGCATACAAAGGAGGCTCACATATTCAGTTTCTTTGCACTGTCGTCGAGATTTTGTTTCAGAATGTTCAGGTAAACATGTTGGTCCATTGTACCTTCGATAAAATGACAATTTCCTACTCCAGCCACACTCATGCACCCCTAAACGAGTACGCAACACCTCTATCCTTCACAGTAAGACACAGATGTTTCGGTTCCATATGCGCATTTCAGTTCCTTCGCACAATAACTCTTCCATCGGATCCATGAATGTTGAACTTGCTCTCATCACTAAATAAAACAGAGTTCCACAAGCTTATTGGCTTCTCCACGTGAGCTTTTGCGAACTCTACACGTTTCTTGGTGTTTACTAACATATAGTTTCTTTCTGCCTGCGCGAACGTTGTAGCTCGCTTTTCTTATGACAGTACGGACTGTTTCAGAAACCACTTGTACACCATTGTCAATTTCAAGGAGCACTTGTTTTGGGTTCATTTCTAATAATTCTTAAAATAACACATGTATGATTATCCTTCAGCTTTGTTGGATGGCCACTACGCGGTCGATCTTCACAACTATTTGTTCCAATATGCCTATTTAGAATGTATTGTACTGTAGAATGTGATTTCTTTACTGTCTCTGCTATATTTCTAAGAGACTTGCCTTCTTGTCTTAATTTTACTATTAGCTCACGTATTGGAATTGGTATTTCCATTTTGACGCGTCGTTTTACTGCCTCTATAGATCTTCCTTGCCCAAAATTAACTGCAGTAGTACTTTATCACTAGTAGAGCACGCTACTGCCATTTGTAACCACTAAAAACGCTGTTTGATGTGTGTTTTGCTTCCTTTATTTGTATATTTGTGTCGTGTACAGAAACTTTTTTGACCTCAATTTTCAGCAACTTTACTTAAATCGTCATTTTTACTATCACTATATTCAATACCATCACTATT
>NC_137457.1:284304552-284672449 GCF_964235325.1 Thermobia domestica
TTAAGTACTCTGTATACTGCACACTTTCGTTTGTAACTTTACATTTTGTGTAATATGTAGGCCTAATCAATATCGGGCAAATGCATATGTTTGTAAATTTACATTCCTTTGGAAAGAAAATTAAAAAAGAAAACCAGGAGCGGAAGAGAACAATGCCAACTATGGGGAGTATGGAGGCTGGGGTTTCTTTCTTTTCTCTATATTTTCAACTTATTCAGGGGTCAGGGAAATCTGGAACTTTCGTCATGGAAAGTCAAGGAAAAGTCAGAGATCTTTTCTCCAAATTGTGTGGACATCCTGTTTACATTTCCAAATGAAATTATATAAATTAGGACATCACTTCAAAAAAGTGGGGGGCAACTGCCTCTTCTTGCCCCCCCCCCTAATCGCCGCCCATGTCTGGAGTGGTTAGTTGTTCTAACGTTAACTTACAAGGCAGGGTACCCAGTAGGGATGCGCACGAGACGAGTCGAGACAGAATTTTCCTGACAAAATTCGAGTCGAGACACAGCTCTTCCAATAGAAAAGAATACATTTTTCGAATCGAGACATCACTTTTACAGCACATTTTCGAGACGAGACAGCATCAAATCTTGTCTCGTGCGCATCCCTAGTACACAGGTATAACACACCGATTGTGATAAGATTGCACATACATAAAGAACATTAAAAAATAAGCGACACGTATTTTTTTATATCGGCCAACAAGCATATTGAAAGGGTCAAATAGGGGCATAAAAATAGGGTCAAAATGAGGTTATGTGGAATATAGCGAGAACGAGAAGAGATATCGGAAAAGTTTAAATGTACGAATATTGCGAAATAGTCGACGCAATTCAATGAGGTAGAATGCACCCATGAGAAGAGAGCAGAGTTTATTATGCAACTGACGCGAAGAGAGCCAGTGTGAGTTACCTGTAAGTAAGAATATGTACTTCTGAAGACGTAATCCGTAACTATTTCCGGAGATGTAACTCCCAACCACCATGATTCGGAGCGATTTTTAAATTAGCAATAAATTATGAAACTCTGATTATTAACAAAAACGCTAGTACTGGCGAAAATATGCTGTATTATAGTTTGGTATTACAGCTTTATATGAGTACGAAGAAAGAAATTATGATTCGTGCTACAAATATATGGTACTATCACCTTCTAGTGCGAAAATTCTTGTAATAGCATTCTGGTATATTATAAGAATTATTATTGTTCCCACCATACTATGGTACCGTATGTATGTAACAAGAACCATAATTTTCTTTCTCTTTGCTCATTAGAACTGTAATATGGAACCATAATACCAAATCTTTTCGCCATGCTGCTGTAAGTTGCAAAGTTAAGAAATTTATGACTTCTATTGCATACCAGTTTCGGACTAGTTTTCTTATCTTTCCTAATTCTTTTAATACCAATGTATCCGTGTGGGGTCTATTAGAGAGAAGTCAATAATAATAATAATAATAATAATAATAACTCTATGGCCTATGGAACCCGGAGGTTCAATGCCGCGCTCACAAAAGCTCTCCACTGATTTCTATCCTTAGCTAACTGCATCCAGTTTCTACTTTGTATTCCAATCTCTGCGAGATCCATCTTAATATTGTCCTCCCATCTGCGCCTAGGTCTTCCTAATGGTCGTTTTCCGATTGGTCTTCCAGTCAAGACTTTGAAAGCGTTTCTACTTTCTTCCATTCTAGCTACATGACCCGCCCACCTAAGCCTCCTAGACTTGACGACCCTAACAATGTTGGGTAAACCATATAAATTATGTAGTTCCTCGTTATGAAGTTTCCGCCATTCCCCATTCCCGTTCCTCTTGGGTCCGAATATTCGTCTCAGGATCTTGTTCTCAAATACTTTCAGTCTATGTTCTTCCCTCAGAGTAAGTGACCATGTTTCGCAGCCATACAGAACAGCAGGCATAATTATAGTTTTGTATATTTTAAGCTTCAAATTCCTCGACAGAATTCGGGACGACAAGAGATTTTGAACCGAATAGTAACACGAATTCCCTGCTTTTAGTCGACATTTAATTTCTTCGTGAATATGATTTTCCTCTGTTAATATTGATCCTATAATAATAATAATAATAATAATAATAATAATAATAATAATAATAATAATAATAATAATAATAATAATAATAATAATAATATAGGTATAAACATTTCATTGATATACAGAAACAAGTGTTCAGCTGGTTTTTACGCAAATAAAAACAGCCTCACTCCAGTAAAAGTTTTAGCTAAGGCTTTGCTCAATATACAGCACTCAACAAATAGTGACAGCAAGCTCCTTTTCTGGCCTAGTCAGACACAAAGAAATTGTTTTCAACCCCGGAATAAATGCTTAGTGACGTCACAAACTATTACCTACTGCGGAGGTGTCCTTTCTCAACGAGGTGAAGAGGGGGAGAAGAGGGCGTCTTCTCTTTTGGGGTGGAAGGTGGCTGACCTCTTGACAAGCTATTCACTGACATTGTAACTTTCAAGGAAAGGTTTCTTTGTTGTGTATTTTTAGGAGATCCTCGCCAAACGATGAAGTCCAAACAGCTGCCACGAAGTAAATCTAAGAGCAGAGACCTGTTTTCTAGTTTCTGTTGGGCCTTGCGACGCGGTCAGATAAATGATTCCATCATCTTCGGTATTACATTGAAAAGTAAAGTGTGAGCTATTTTCTCAGTGATGGGGTTACGCGGAAAGCTTTACTACCTCATGGGCTTTTGAGACACGGAAATAATAATAATAATAATAATAATAATAATAATAATAATAATAATAATAATAATAATAATAATAATAATAATAATAATAATAATAATAATAATAATTATTATTATTATTATTATTATTATTATTATTATTATTATTATTATTATTATTATTATTATTATTATTATTATTATTATTATTATTATTATTATTTATCCGTCCTATAAAGATTTTCATTTCAAAGAAAAACATGATATCCAGTTTTGCAGAATAATTTCTGTAACTAATTTTTATTGTTTATTTATAAGGGACATTTTAGATTGTCCCTGCGCAATAGGAAGCTATGAAGGAAATAACTGAATATGAGCAACATTAGGAAGAAAGAAAACATCAATGTGTAACTGTTGTCAGGTATTTAACAAAACAATGAAAAATATATATGTGACTGACTTCCTGTAGGCCTAATTATACGGGACATCGATAAAACGGGCCAGTATTATATACATAGTTATTTCATGCCAGACTCAGTGTGCGAGGACATTTTACAAAGGAGATAAAATGCACATCCGAGAAAATTAACATGGGGAAATTCAAATTTATGGAAGTTATCTAATCCTGCACAGGGAGATTCCCCCTCCTTCCTCCCTGGTAATTCTCACACCGGTCATACTATTTTAAGAAATACAACCTATCTGACGAGAAACGTTCAAAATAGTGTCTGTTTTTAAAATTTTCTGAGAAATCCATCTGCTGTTGCAGTGTGCCAAAAGGTATATTTATTTCTCTTGAATATGTGTATTTTCTCAGGATTTTTTCCAAGTAGATACCACCTTCTTGAGAGGGTCGAGATATATATCCTTTTTTTTTAAGAACTAGATAACTGCCGTAATTTTTAACGGGTTAGAACCAAATTTGGCGTAAAATTTAGTTGCATACATCTCGCGTACGGAGGAAAACGAGTATGTTAGAAATTCGCCAAAATGAGATAAATCGATGTTTGATATCTATAACTGGTTCCCTACTTTGGTCCAATTTTTGTAAGTTAATTCTAAACCTGAATTGAATAATCAAGTCTTGAAAATTATAGTATATGTGCTTCACTATATGTCAGAGAAAGAAAAAAAGCATGTTCTGAAAAACTGTTTTCTGACATACTGTTTTTCCTGCACACGCTACATATATCTTGGACAACGGGTGGAACTTTTTATAAATCGTAATTTACACATTTTTTTAACCGACCGGAACCAAACTTAGCACAAAAGTGAGTATGTACAATATCTGAGTTAAATGTGAGAATCAGCATGATCCAACAAACCAAAATGACAGTCGTTTGGCTTTTTAAAAGAATTGTGTGTCTTCTGTAGCCCTGTGCTAAAAGGAGTATTATAACCAATAAAATGGTGAAATATGTTTCACATAATTTTAAAACAAGAAATATGTATATAGCCGCACACATTGTGTTCTTTATACTTTTCTTCTTCTTTTAGACATTTGTGTTAAATTGTAATGAAGAGTAATATTGTGCTTTGTATATTGTAAAATATTTCCAATATAGGGTATATAGGAAAATTAATTTTTATATTTCAGGCATGCGTTGTTAGACAAGCGACGAAGCAACTGTTATTTGTTGGAGTGAGGAAAAAAATATTGTTCAGTGTGCGCTTCAGCTGAATCTAAGAAAAAACAGCCAAGCAATCACAAATGCTACAAAAATTGGTCTTCATCTTCCTCGTCAATGGAAGCTGCCATTATAGTTGAAGCTTTCCAAAAGAGCGAAGAAATGCATGGCGTTCGTTATAAGAAATTCATTGCGGATGGGGACTCAAGTGTTCATGCAAGAATTATTGAAAGAGTTCCGTACGGGCGCTATGTAACCAAATGGAGTGCGCCAATCATTGTGTCAGGATTCAATGTCCTTGAAAGTTGTTCGAGGATTTTCTCGAATCATTTGTTCCACAGCGGCAATGTTTTAATCTGACACAGCTGTTGTCCAGCTCTCTCTTCATCTCTGAATTCACCAAACCACCGAAAAATTGTAGCACGGGAAGGAGCAAGGTCCCCAAATACCCCCTGCAAGTGGTCAAGGCTTTGTGCAGAGGCGGCCTTTGGGGGTGGCGACTGGGGCACCCGCCCCAGGCCCCGCGATAGAATATTCTCTTGTCACAGTCAGCTCAAATATGCGGGGCCTCTGCAACATTCTAATGTACCGTAGCTTAGAGCTAAAGTGAATACTTTGGCTAATAATACGGTGTGGTGGATTTCTTCGGAAACCAGTTTTCATAAACCAGAACTTCTTACTCAATATTTTACTTTTAGAAGCCTTAAATTCCCAAAATCTACATCATTTCTATGAAAGCGTTTAGCATGAAATTTTTAGTTTTAAAGTACCGTAATTATTACGCCCTTGAGTTTCGGATTAACAATGGGTCAGCAAACAAGGCGACGCTAATACCATGCACGTGGTTCTAAATGGCATTATCTCAACTTTTCTTTGTTGTCGAAATAGAGTGAGAAGTCATGTTGTTTGTTGCTTTTGGGTCAGAAGAGTGGTCCTGTTGCTACGGACACCTCTGAGTCATCGCTTCCAAGAAATAGCTCCTATTGCACGCCTTGTGTAGCACCTCAGTTTGGCTTCGGAATTCGGACCGCGCAGTCGTAGTGAGATGTGGATACGTAATATTATGATTAGTGCGTGAGTGTCTTCCGATTATTCGTTTATTGGGCAAAGAATAAGTGACCATCATGAATGGTAGAGACAGAGACAAATTCCGTAAATACCAAAGTGGGTCTGCGAAAGCCAAGAAACGGAAATATAAAGAAGATTTCATTCAGAAGCAAAAGGGATCTTTGGACAAGTTTGTTGTAGTGGTAAAATCAGCGGATCAACACCAAAAACTTGAGAACACGGATGATGATTTGTCTGTGACTGTGAGCGACCGGTGTGATGCCAAGATTTGCGTCCGACGAAGAAAACAAACTAGCCGGCAACAAAACTGTTTCTACGCCCTGTTGTCCCACAAGCAACAATGAAAACCTGGTGCAATTCTCTGGGGACAACGTTGTTGCAACAGACCCAGAAAGTGATCTCTCCTGTGAAAGTGCGACCATTCCTCTGCATACTTCTGGCACTCTTCAAACGACGAGCACACTGTTCGAGGACATATACGATCCAGGTAATTGGAAACATATTAACAGTGAAGTGCGTGACATGTTAGTGGAGAAGGGTTAGTTACTCTGAATACCCAAAGGACGAAGGTAACAGACATTTTTCGAACAATTTCTTTACACGGAGGATGCCGAACGGAGAAACAGTGGATAGGCGATGGCTAAGTTATTCGAAGATCAGAGACAGAGTATTTTGCTTTCCTTGTAAGTTGTTTGGCGCGACAGCTACTAGAGGCCAGTTAGCAAACGAAGGCTGCTCCGACTGGAAGCATCTTGGCGATAAACTTCAGCACCACGAAGTTTCTGTAAATCACGTTCAGTACATGACAGCGTGGTTGGAATTAGCTCGTAGAATGTCCAATGGTAGCGCAATAGATAACATGATGCTAGAACAAATTAGAAAAGAAAAGAATTGGCGCGCAGTGTTAACAAGAATTCTAGCGATTGTACAGTACCTTGCCGAAAACAACAGCGCATTTCGTGGGAGAACGGAGAAACTTTATGCGCCGATCAATGGTCAGTTTTTAGGCTTAGGTGAGATGCTGACCAAATTCGATCCAACCATGCAAGAACATCTCCGCCGAATTAAGAACGACGAGGCTCACGACCATTACCTCGGGCATAGGATCCAAAACGAGCTTATCGATCTGATGGCGTCAGAAGTAAAGGGGAAAATTATTGATAAAGTGAAACTTGCTAAATATTTTGCCGTCATCCTTGACTGCACGCCTGATGTTGGCCACAAAGAGCAGATGTCCATAATATTGCGTTTTGTGGACGTATCAGATCCGGAAGTGAAGGTGGTGGAGCACTTCATCGAATTTCTGGATGTGGGCAACGCAACAGGAAAGGGGTTGTCTGAAGCTCTTCTTGCCGCACTGCCGAACCTCGGTCTGGACATTGGCCGATTGCCGTGGCCAGGGGTGCGAACATGAAGGGAAAACACCAAGGAGTTCAAGCGCACATTCTTCGCATGAACAGTCGAGCATTTTACACTCCGTGTGGCTGCCATAATTTGAACCTTGTTTTAGGAGACATGGCTAATTGCAACTCCCAAGCAGTGACGTTTTTTGGTGTCATACAGAGAATATATAAATGCTTTGCTGCCTCGGCTGAAAGGTGGACAATTTTGGAAGAAACCGTGCCTTTCATGACTACAAAATCACTTTCAGAAACGCGGTGGGAGTGCCGCCTGGAAAGTGTGAAAGCGCTGCGTTATCAGACGAAAGAAGTCAGGGAGGCACTGTCGACTGTCGCAGATACCGTCAATGATCCGCTAGTAAAAAGTGAAGCCGAATGTCTTGCAAATTATGAGCTCGAAAGCTTCGAGTTTATTCTGAGCTTAATCATATGGTATGACATTTTATTTGCTGTGATTGCTGTCAGCAAAACTTTGCAATCAGCTGACATGCAGCTCGATGTGGCAATACAGCAAATCAAAGGCCTTGTTACTTTCTTGAAAAAGTACCGGCAAACCGGATTCTCCGATGCTATGATCGCAGCAAAGGAAATTGCGTCCGAAATGAATGTAGCTCAGAAATTCAAGGAACGAAGAGTCAGATGCAAGAAAAAACAATTCGATTATGAGGGTAACGACGAAGAAACATCTTAGTCGGAGGAGTCCTTCAGAACAGGATATTTCTTATGAATAGTGGATCAACCACTTACCTCAATGGAAAAAAGATTCGAACAACTGGAAGAGTATGCTTCAATCTTTGGATTTCTATACAACTTGAAGGGTTTGCGGTCATTGAACGACGATTATTTGTTAAAGTGTTGCATGGATTTGGACAACATGTTACGCGCAGAAGATTCACGCGATTTGGATGGAATTGACTTGTGCGCAGAATTGAAGATTTTTCGAGAAATGCTTCCTGATAACATCAATGCCGCCCAAGAGTGTCTTCAGTACGTTTGGCCCATTCGAGATTCATTTCCCAACATCGTTATTGCATACAGAATTATGTTGACAATTCCTGTTACAGTTTCCAGCGCGGAAAGAAGCTTTTCGAAGTTGAAACTTATCAAAAACTATCTACGATCAACAATGTCGCAAAGCAGATTGTGCGGTTTAGCTATTTTGTCCATCGAAAAGGAAGTTGCCTCAACAATGGACTACGAGGACCTTATCAACGATTTTGCACAGCGAAAAGCCAGAAAAGTGGACTTCCGTCTGTGACCGTCAAAGCAGCTGCTTCGTGAGTCAGTGATAGTTTTATTATGTGTTCTAGTTTGTTGATCTTGCATGCATGTAAAATGTTTCCGAATCATTAATGTCGTAAGTTATATCGACCCCCATGCCATAAGAACCCCTTACCCCCTCAAAAATTTCACCTATGTTTCCTGGCTTCGGGGGGGCTTCGCCTAACAAACCCCCCCGCCCGGGGCCCCGCATACTACTAAGGCCGCCTCTGGCTTTGTGTCTCGTTCAAACCACTTTTGAAATCGTAAAGGATCATTGCCCGAAAATGTTCCATTTCGAGCTCCATTCTAGACAGCCGAATACTGTTCACATCAACAAACAAGTGAAAGCAATACGGCCACGTCGATAAGCGAGGCAAGTTGAAACTTGCTTCGCTACTTCGCTCTGGATACCATTACCGAACGCAATTGTTGGAATTCAAATACTGTACCACAACAATGCGTATCTCAAAACTTTCGTAGTAACCCTCGTATATGTATATATATAGAGAGGGAAACTTGAATAAAACGGAAATTCCCCCCGGACCACCCCCTGAAATCATGACTGAATAGGAGAAACCGGGGTATTCTCTAACTCTGAGGTAATGTCGAACACCCAAGTTTACACCGAAGGAAACTTGTAAGAATACAGACGATCTTGCTGCATGTTAGCGGAGGGACCTGGACAAGTGTAGCATAGATTTGATGACAGCCAATTGAGTGGATTACCAGGAAGAAGATGTTTTGTTGTGTTTGTCGATTCACTTATGAAATTGATTCAATAATCTGCGCAACGTAACTTGGCTCTTCTCTTATCTATATTATTACAGATAAGGCTATATATTTCCCTATATTTGAGCATTAGTTTTTTGTAATCTTACTAACCAGTATGCAGTCAACAATTAGTTTCAATTTTAACAATAAAATGACGCCTCATGGGGAAACGACATACAGAATGTTCACCATTACCTGGAGTGTTCGGGATTGCCCAATGGTGTGAAACAGTGATGTGCCGTAAACTATAATTTTACGTCTACGCGATTGTCTATTGTAATCTATACGTAATCTACATTACACCTTTTCCCCTGTAGACTATGTAGACAACCACTATCAAATGTAAGGAAGAATTTCGTTGCTCATTTGTTCATATTTCCTCATTCAGTTGTTTTGCTTCGGTGCAGCGAAAGATTAGGGAAACGACTAACATATAAAAAGTAGAGGGAATTATCTAATCTGTATGTTTACTCTGTTCTGCACATACCACTTCCTTAGATTTTCCACTTCGAGCACTGCTTTTATAATGAAATTTACAAAACTAATTCTCACCTGTGGGCTTTCAGTCTTGAATCTGCTGTATTTGCCAATTTTTTCTTGCATATTTTACAAAATGCATAATATTTTTCATTTTCCTTCATCAAGACGAAACTAAGTATTCGAAAGTTACTATTCGCTGGTCTAGGCATTTTATTTTGTACGCAATTTCGCAAGGTAACGACAAAAGAAAGCTCCTTTATTGTCCACGACGCCATATTAAATTACGTGTTGTTGACATATTCTACATAGTCTACGTTGTTTACATTGTCTACGCATAGTTGACACGTAAACGTAAACTATCGTTTTTTACGCGTAGACGCACATCTCTGGTGTGAAATAAATTATCAAAAATTTTTAAATAGTTTTTCCTTATTGAAATGTAAGTAATAAGTTAATGAAATTGGTTTGGGAAATACATCATGTCTTGGTATTGAGCGTTATTAGCTTTGTTAATTAGACTAGTTTGCTATATTTATTATTTTTAGGATGATTACTTCATTATTTCATAGTCAGTAATCCTATTTTACATATCTGATCTTTCATCATAGGCTGCATTTTTTTCTCTGTGTGAGATTCACAGTGTGTTTTACACATTTATTTAGCCTAGTAGCATTCATTAGTAGTGTTGCCACGAGACGAGACGAGACGAGACTTCAGGCTGTCTCGTCTCGTCTCGTGCAAAGCATGTCCCGTCTCGTGTCTCGTCTCGAAAAAATGCGCTCGTTCCGTCTCGTGTCTCGTCTCGAGAGCTTCTGTCCCGTCCCGTCTCGTCTCGTCTCGTTTGTCCCGTTTTGTCTCGTATGTTCTCGTAAAAAATATAGCAGCATACCATGGGAACGAAAGTAAAATGTAGCAGGCTGCACCATACTAATGAAGATACAACTAAGTTACAAGTATTACCCAGAACACACAAGACAAGAACTGTCACTGTAGCTACACCGTGAAGCCTTCACCTCTAGTGTATGTGGTAGTCGGTGCGATCTCGGTTAGTGCCATGTGAGCTTTGTGATGGACAAACATTGAATGTGTGTGGGGACCGCGGTGGCTCAGTGGTAGAGCGTTCACCTCTGGTGCTTGGGGTCTCGGGTTCGATCCCAGCCCCGCCAAGTGAACTTTGTGGTGGACAAACACCGAGTGCGTGGATTTTCTCGGGGTTCTCCCGTTTCCTCCCACTTTCTTTATTCCACCATTTCATTCATTACTCATCATCACTGTCTCCTTTAGCATAACCGGCATAACCGTGGGACGTAAAACTCAAAGATTTCATTTCACTTTTCGAATGTGTGTGTTTTCTCGAAGTTGTCTAGTATCCTACCACTTCATTTCACTAATTTTCCCATCACCATCCATTCGGCCAAAGTTGCCTAAAGGTCTTAAAAATAAATTCAAATAAGCTCACAAGGCAAGGACAAATAGTTTACAAGATAATATATCTCTGCTGTTAGTTGTCTGAGGCTTCTCGACCCTGGCTTCTTCTTCTTCTTCTTCTTCTTCTTTTTTACATTCTGAAACATTGAAATTTGTTTCACCAGTTTAAATACACGAATATACAGCAAATTGCTCATAGGTACGTCGAAGATGAAGACACTAATGTCAAATAATGTTTACACGACAAGCAAAGTTCGAAGTAAAGGTGTCACCATCCCCGACACTATCGTATACTATCAGCCCACTTGCTTTATATATATATCTATATATATATCAGCGGCGTAGCGTAAGGGAACGCCGGTATGCCCGGCATCCCCTGTTAATAAGAAAAAGTACGTATTTCATTATATATAAATTGTTTGCTTGTAATTATCACAATTATTTCCCCTGCAATCTTCTGGCGCGCTCTCTCGACTTACTTTGACAAGAGGAACCTACGCATGCGCGTCGCTCAGATGCACATTTTCTGTCTTTCCTCCTGTCGTATGCTATTTTCCTCGGGCTTCCAGGCCTACTGAAAGTATCGGGGTTTTCGTCTGCTTTCTGTTGAATGCGCATGAGCAATACTTCCCTTCTCACTCCTCCTCATCCCTTGCAACCCAACATTTGCTTTAGATATACGCTGGCATATTCAAGTATTTCCAACTGTATATATTTTGAACTAAGCTACAGTTTCTGAACAGAACGTACGAGTCCTAATATAAAGGAATAGAACAAAACGGAAATGGTTAGTTCAACGCATTTTTGAAGCATGCCGGTTATGTAAATAATAGTATTAAAATAGTTATGCCTTAATCGTAACTAAATGCATCGTAATTGTAATCTTCATCGTAAAGGAGCTCACAGACACAGGCATAAATTTAAAGCATTCTGTAGAATTACGGTCACCGATCTGGTAGGACAAGAGAGCCACCACTCCCCGTCACTCGCAAAGATTGTGCCAGGGCCCTTCAGTCACTGGCACAAATCTCGGAGACATAAGGGGAACATGTTCCCTACAATCTTGTCCACCCCCCCCCCAATAATCCGATTTGAGATTGTGATGATGATGATTTCTATCCGACTGCCACAAAGGAAACTGATGTCCTTTGACTTGTTTCATTTTTAAAAAAGAATTGTATTCTTTAATATTTCATTGTCATTAATTATTAGTAGTCTATTTTCAACTTTTGTTTAATTCCTGTAACAATTCCTATAATGCTATTGTGGTAATCATAATTTTGCTCAGATAAGAGTATTGTTGCGCCAAATATAGGCCTGATTGATTTTCTTTCAAGGTTTTGGGGAAGTCATTATTTGTATTGTTATAAAACAAATGTCCTAAAATTTTAATGTGGATCATTGTGGATGCGTAAGTAGAAACATGTCAATTATTATTATGCATATATTCAAATTTCAGAATGTGCTCACGGCACTGAGTTGTAATAATGATATGTACCACTATTTCATCTACATCATTTGGTATATAATATACGAGTACAACAGGTTTACCTCAGAAATCTGATTCATCTACTGAGATTCTTCTCCCCTCCCCCCACAATAAGCCTTAAAATGTGCCCTCCTGCCGATGTTATAGACACTCTGCTCCCCTAATCCTCCACAGCATTTTTTCAACTTCATAAATATTTCCTTCGTTAAAAAAGGAAAGGATTATGGGAACAGTTTTACCCATCCCACGAACGTTGAAGACAGATTTGCGCCCTTGACTTCAGTATCTGGATACAGAAACAGGCTCCCAGAGTTGGTTTAAGTGCTTTGTATTTACATCTCCAAATGATATATACACTCAGGTCCATATTCACGAACGGGCGTCTGAGTTCCGGACCCAAGATGACAAATTTCTAGGGGCCGATATATATATATTGAAAGAACGAGATTGACATGTGGTATGTGGAGAAAAAAGCCGCCCACGAGAAAGAAATGAAGGGAACGATACTGGAAACAATGTTCATACAAAAGTGGGGCCTAGTTTTCTCGTCACAACGGTAGTGGCAAGAAGGAGCTGAGACAATTGGTTATTAAATTCTAACGTAATCCACGCATTCGCTTCTCTATGCCCCACTAGACCTCCAATTAGGGGGGCTTCCTCCTAAATTTTGTACAACCCTATATTTCCATTCGGAATAGCTATGTATTGCTGCTTGCAGTAGTACTATATCGCACAAATGACTAACTTTGGCATCCCCCTTTCGGAATATCACGCTACGCTACTGATATATATATATATATATATATATATATATATATATATATATATATATATATATATATATAGAGAGAGAGAGAGAGAGAGAGAGAGAGAGAGAGAGAGAGAGATGGAAAGATATATAGATAAATAGAGAGATAGATATGTGTGTACACTTTGATTTCATATATTCCAGCCTTTAGGTTTCCATACCAATCCAAAAACTACTTTCCATTTTAGCATGTTTAGATTTATTGCAATTATTTTTTTTTTTAAAAAAAAAGCTCGGAACCAAATAATTTTATTGAGTAATGGAAAGTATTTGATTGAAATTTTATATGTTACTGCACAGTAAGCTCTACTTAAAGTGCCATAGTAATGGGAGCTGAACGACACATCGGACGAAAGAACGCTTGGGGCTAGTCTTCACCTCCATTATTCAAATCTGTTCCCATAACCGCGGGGTGTGTACTATTATGTGGTGGTTGCCCCGTTTGTGTAACAAACTCATGACAGTACACCCAGATTAGCTAGTGGCTAAAAAAAAGTTGATTTTTGGGTGGCCATTTTGGATTTAAGTTTCTTATATTGTCTTGATTTATTCGCAATCATACAACGTACATCTTCATACCAAGCCGAGTGGTCTGCGGCGATAGAAATGGCTTGAAGGCCCCGGGTTGAGTCCCGGAAGGGTCATGTGTATGGATTTTAACAGCATTTGTTTTTTCGTATTGTGTCATGGGGCGAAATTGTACGGGATAAAAGGATTTCAGTCTGAAAAAATTGGAGAGAATATCCTCCCCATGATACTTTCATGGGAGTAAGGAATTAGTAAAAATATAGGATATACATTTTATAGCAGGTTTAAAAATATGGTTTGGGTATCCTACTACTTTTCTGTTAATTATGTTCTCCAATGTTCGAATTTTGATCATTCTCATGATATTTTCTGCTTTCAACAGAGTTCCATGAATATTATAACAAATGTTCTTTAAACTTATCAAGTTCGAGAGGTTTTATATGCCTGTAAGAAACAATTTCTGAAGATAATTCAGGTCTTAATGAATATTATTCACTAGGAAAGGGAAGTATTCTCCTCCTCTCAACATGGAAGCAGAGGGCAATTTCGCAATCTGGTCAGATCAAACATTTCCGCGTAACAAAACGAAGGTCCCCCTGTAAAACCTCTTCACCTAAAGTGTTATTGTTAGTATCATAAATTTGCTGAAAGCAAACAATTTGAAGGGTTCGTCGATAATATCTTTGCTTTCTTTGTCCTTCGCCCGCCTTGCAAACGAACAGGTGAATTTTACATGACTGCTGTATAATAAGCGAGTGATTGGTTAAATGGTAAAAGTATGTTTTTATGTGTATGTGTGTGTGTGTGTGTGAGAGAGAGAGAGAGAGGGAGAGGGAGAGAGAGAGAGAGAGAGAAGACAAAATTTTAGTTGCAAGATGACATACTTCAATTGCCGTTTTCGGTTCATATAGCAAAACGAATACCGCCACCAGAGAATAAAGACTAGTGTAATCTATTCTGTTCTCTTCCGCCATCTCAGCCAGAACTTTCAACTACAGCCTGTAATGAGTGTAAACCTTTCCCAGTTTTCAAATTGATTAGATGGTGGTGGTAGTTCGGTTTCTTGACCTTGTAAAAATCTTCCCTGTCTTTGATTTTGTTTGTCATCATTCCAGCCAGAAATAAAGAAATGAGAATTCCTCAGTTTACAGCAAGGGGAATTGGGGACAAGACATTAAGGATGATATTCCTGGAAGCTCATGTATCACGATTGTTTCATTCAATAGACAGAGGACACTTTCCTATGAAGGCTTTTCAACATGTTTTCTCACAAAGGGGATTTTCCTTTTGCAATCTATATGACCACAGGCAATTTCAATTTTGGCCATTCCCGCCAGCGTTTTCATTTTCGAGACACGAGACGAGACGAGACATTTCACGAGACGTCCCGTCTCGTCTCGTGTCTCGTCTCGTTTTCGAGACGGGACAAGTAGTCTGTCTCGTCTCGTGTCTCGTCTAAAAGGGTTATGTCCCGTCTCGTGTCTCGTCTCGTTTACGAGACGAGACGAGACGAGACACGAGAAATGTCTCGTCTCGTGGCAACACTATTCATTAGCTGTTAGCTAGTTTTGTTCAGCCTATTAACCGCATTTCAACACTGGACTAATAAAGAATACTGTCTTTGGGAGAAAACATAAATGCGTATATATGTGATTTCTACATTTCAAAATAATGTTCTCATTGTAATGAATATTTTCCTTAATGTACCGTTATTTCTGAATTTATTTCATAAGATTGCATTTGTTTAGCCTATTATTTATTGACTTTCATGTGTAATAATTTCAAAGATAATGAGGTCTGGACACGTTTCTCATTAATTTGAGTTATGTTTGTAATTATAATTCCTATTAAAGATTTAAATACTAAATTACACTATAATTTTAATGTATTTTAATGCATTTCCCTTCTTTCGTAAAGGAAAGTTTAAAGTAAACAGTATGTTCGGGATTACCCCGACCACTGGGGCAATCCCGAACATAGGAACATTTTTAAAACATCTCACTGATTTATTGAAAAATGTTATTTTTGACTTTCCTCTGCATTTTAGTAGAAAGGAAAAGCTCCAAGCTTTCTATACACAAGAAATGTTAATGTTTTATCTCTAAAAACAAAGGAGTTATTTATAATCAAAGCTTAAGTGTTCGTGAATACCCCGGTCTCCCCTACATACATACAGACAGATACACATACATACTTTACTTCTACTATTCCCCTGTAACTCCCGTAGAGATGACTGGGGTGTCTTACCCCTACAGTGTTTGGATACACACACACACACACACATATATATATATATATATATATATATATATATATATATATATATATATATATATATATATATATATATATATATACATGGAGAGAGAGACAGAGAGAGAATATGCTTTGTGAATCCCCCCTTGACGAGTTTCTGGCTACGCCTCTGGACCTTTCATGCATTTCGGTCTTGCTATTCTTGTCATCTTGACGTAAGTATTGCACTATGGATGCGCACGAGACGAGACGAGACGAGACAGGATTTTCCTGACAAAATTCGAGTCAAGACACGGCTCTTCCAGTAGAGAAATATACATTTTTCGAGTCGAGACATCACTTTTACAGCACATTTTCAAGACGAGACAGCCACAAACCTTGTCTCGTGCGCATACCTATATTGCACATATAGGTAGATACTCTGCGTAATGTGATTTACATTGGAAGATGAAAATATTGGTGTTAGTTCCATATGCAATAATTCTATCTGCATCGAAAGTTTTTTTTATGACTCGTTTTTCTTATAAGGGGCGCGGTGGCTCAGTGGTAGAAGGTTCACCTCCGATGCTTGGGGTCCCTGGTTCGATCCCAGCTCGCGCAGTGTGGACTTTGTGGTGAACAAACACCGTGCTCGTGGGTTTTCTCGGGGTTCTCCCGTTTCCTCCCACTTTCTTAATTCCACCATTTCACTCATTTCTCATTATCACCGTCTCCTTTAGCCTAACCGGCATAATTGTGGGACGTTAAAGTTTCATTTCATTTCATTTCGTATTTCTTATAAGTAATACTGCCAATAACATCTACTTTGTGTTGTACATCATCACAGAGCAGTGGCGAAGTAGGGAAGGGGGGCCCAGAGGGGCCGGCCCTCCCAAAGAGGTCCGACAATGTACTTTGGTACTTTGATGTTCGTAATTTTTTATATATTTTTATGTTTATATATTTTTTGTTTGTAATGTTTCTATATGTACCTATAACAGCACTTGCCCCCACCCCCAAACACACATCCTGGCTACGCTACTGTCGCAGAGCAACGATGTTTATCAGACACTATGCATCGAAGAAAGACTTTTATAATGGAAAAGAATTCTGAAGTAACCACCATTCTCTGAACAAGACACAGCATGCTGGACTCACTCACTCTCCTCCTCGTTAGGGTGGTGGCACAGGAACAATACAAGACTCATAAGTTCGTAACAATTCGCATGCCATTCGTATACTTTTACCGCACACAGTCTTCCTATACTTTACCACATGCTTTGAAACTAGAAACCGGTTCCGGTTCTCCTTCCCAACAACGGGAGAGGGAGTGGGAAAACAAATTACTTCGAAAAATATGTTGTTTCAGAAATCCGCATGTGTCACTCGACCGTGTTGGTGCAAAGATTTCAAGATTGCAACGCTTAGCTTTTTACTCCTAAGACATTTTGAAAAACTTTTCAAAAACGCCACAGAGTGCGCGGTCAGTCCGCGATGGCATTGCCCTCATTAGAGAGCGCCACAAAGTTCGTGTTCCTGGAAAAACTTTAACAGCCTTATTTTCTTAACATACATATCCAAGTCGTCCAGTCGCCAACAATGGCCCAGTTCCAAGATATTTTGTCATTCATGTTACGTGTTTTCCATTGTAGCAGATCATATTGATGTGATGATAAAGTACAGGGTCTTACAAAATGAATATCGGGATTTTTAAGGCTTTGTAGTATTTATTACAATTATAAATAACGGAATACCCGTTCTTCGCACGGGGAAAATAAGTTTAATTTTGGACATAAAAGGCTGAATTCGGATTTAAATGGCACGAGAAGTGTCACTGTTCATCTCAGCATCCCCGAAAACTGTGGATTCGACACTAATATCGGTCATTTTCGATCATTTTTTATATATTCCCCCCTTCCTCTCTCCCAAGTTGCAACTTCAAAGTGAAATGATAAAAAAAAAAACAAAAGTCATCCCAGGCCCGAACTTCATCTGTGTTGAAACTCTGGTCGAGATCGGTTGGGTAGTTCAATAGGTACAAACATAGTCACTTTCATTTTTATACATATATATATAGATGCATCAAATGAAAGAACTCAAACAGTTTTGTACGCACGCGTGGGCATATACTGTTTCCTCTGTCTGCCGTTAGAAAGCGCTAGTAGCAAAGATTGTGACTAGTTGCTGCATGACGATGATTTTCTGGATCATGTCAGTGATGAATCGACGGAAATGGTGGTGTGAACATTCGTAATATTCGCATCTGGGGGTCAACAAATCCCCACGAGATGGTATAGTTGCAACCAAAATCCCCTAAATTGAATGTACTTTAAGCCATATCCCGCGGAAGAAAGTTTATGGGCCTTGTTTTGCATGGCCTCCACGTTCACCAGATCAGATGCCATGCGATTTTTTACCTTTGGGGATTCATAAAAGATGTGTATGTGCTTCCGCCACCAGCTGATCTACCCGACCTACCCTAAAGCAGTTGTTGCAACAATTACTTCAAAACACATTGATAAAAATGGAAAGAACTCGTCTATCGACTCGATGTGTGTGCCCTATGACGAATAATGCTCACATTGAACACTTGTAGCAAAAAGTGTTTGAATTGCTGTTTCATTTGGTGTATTATTTATAATTGTACATTGAATGTAATGCATTATCTATAATTGTACATTGAATGTAATAAATACTACAAAGTCTAAAAATCCTAATATTTTGAAACCCCTGTATATGTTAACTAAATAACGCACTCTGTCGTTAAAATAAATAAACGCTGCTAAAGACAGTGAAGATTAACATGCGAAACTTACAATTATGAATGAGTCTATGCTGGTAGTTGACCGTTACTTGTGAAAATGTTAACGGATTTACTTCATCAACGAACTCGTCTGTCTATTGCATAAAAGTAGAATTCAATAATTTGCTTTTGATCAAGATTTATCCTGTGGAGTAACGAACAGACGTACTAAAATTATAATCTTATGAAGCCCACTAGCAAGATGATGAAAACATGTTTGTAGCTTCAGAAACAAAACTGGGAGTTTAAAGTCTCTCCTCAGCGCTACATGAGACAGGGTCTGCTGTTTAAAGTGCGATCCCAATTGCTACTCGAGTTTGTATTCAAGGAAACCACCAAAACTCCTCCACGAATCGAATTCGGATCGATTGCTTCCAATCGGGACCCGCACTAAACTGATCTATTCTCGGCTTGTCAACTAGATACAATAGAACATTACAATATTGATTTTCTTTGACAACCTCAATGATTTGTGATATCTGGAGGTATATTATATATATATACACCTCAGTGTGTGTGTGTGGGAGGGGTGTGATCATAAGTATCCGGAGACCCCTCAAAACACGTTTTTCATATTAGATGCATTGTGCTCCCACCTACTGCCAGATACTCATTATCAGCGACCTCAGTAATCATTAGATATCGTGAGAAAGCAGGATGGGGCGCTCTGCGGAACTCACGGATTTCGAACGTGGTCAGGTGATTGGGTGTCATGTGTGTCAGAAGTCTGTACGCGACATTTCCACACTCCTAAACATCCCTAGGTCTACTGTGTCTGAGGTCATAGGGAAGTGGAAACGTTAAGGGACACGTACAACACAAAAGCGTACAAGCCGACCTCGTCTGTTGACTGACAGAGACCGCCGACAGTTGAAGAGGGTCGTAAAGTGTAATAGGCAGACATCTATCCAGATCATCACACAAGAATTCCAAACTGCATCAGGATCCACTCCAAGTACTATGAGAGTTAGGCTTGAGGTGAGAAAACTTTGATTTCATGGTCGAGGGGCTGCTCATAAGCCACATATCACGCAGGTAAATGCCAAACGACGCCTCGCTTGGTGTAAGGAGCTTAAACATTGGACGATTGAACAGTGGAAAAACGTTGTGTGGAGTGACGAATCACTGTACACAATGTGGCGATCCGATGGCAGGGTGTGTGTGTATGGCGAATGCCCGGTGAACGTCATCTGTCAGCGTGTGTAGTGCCAACAGTAAAATTCGGTTATGGTGTGGTCGTGTTTTTCTTGGAGGGGGCTTGCACCCTTTGTTGTTTTTCACAGCGAGGCCTACATTGATGTTTTAAGCACCTTCTTGCTTCCCACTGTTGAAGAGCAATTCGGGAATGGCGATTGCATCTTTCAGCACGATCGAGCACCTGTTCATACTGAACCTCCTGTGGCGGAGTGGTTACACGACCATAACATCCCTGTAATGAACTGAGCTGCATCGAGTCCTGACTTGAACCCTATAGAATACCTTTGGGATGTTTTGGAACGCCGACTTCGTGCCAGGTCTCACCGACCTACATCGATACCTCTCCTCAGTTCAGCACTCCGTGAAGCATGGACTGCCATTCCCCACGAAACCTTCCAGCACCTGATTGAAAATATGCCTGCGAGAGTGGAAGCTGTAATCAAGGCTAAAGTTGGGCCAACACCATATTGAATTCCAGCAGTACCGATGGAGGGCGCCACGAACTTGTAAGTCATTTTGAGCCAGGTGTCCGGATACTTTTGATCACATAGTACATATATACATTAGTGGCGGATCCAGGATATGATCAAGAGAGGGGCTAAACCATAATAACCATAATTTGCCATTTTATCCAGTGTAAAGCAGAATTGAAGCCCATTTTATCCAGTGTAAACTTGAGCGTCAAGAGGGGGGGCTATAGCCCCTTAGCCCCCTTGGATCCGCCCTTGTATATATATGACATGTATATAAGTTTCCCTAAGCTGTAAAATATTTAAGATATATTTTTAAATTATACATACATGTGTAGGTGGGTCCTTCCTCAGCTCTCCACATAATCCCCATTGAGATTCAGCCATTTGTCTCACCGTTACTCGTGTGCGTGGGTTTTCTCGGGGTTCTCCCGTTTCCTCCCACTTTCTTCATTCCACCATTTTCATTCATTACTCATCATCACCGTCTCCTTTAGCCTAACCGGCATAACCGTGGGACGTAAAACTCAAAGATTTCATTTCATTTTTTTTCACCGTTACACATATTTCTCCAAACCCTTTGCAAAAATCAGGGCTCTGGCTATTTAACACTCTTCACTTTCCGCTTCATTTCTTCATCTGTTTCGAGACGTTCGCCTTGCAGTGCACACTAACACCGCAAAAATATTGAAATTAACTCGGTGCTAAATTGAGGTTGTACGGAGAGTGGGACAACCGTTCCCACTCTAATTCTTCAATTCTGTGTCTTGTTTGCGTGCTGGGTGGGAGGTGTGCGTTATCGTCAAGAAGAGACCAGGTCGCTTATATCGAATTGAGTTTCCCTGAAGAAGAGTTCAGGTTTGTGCTAAATAACCTGAGTCCTGATTTTTTGCAAATGGTTTGTACAAATTAGTGTAACGGTGAGATAAATGCTAAAATCTCAATGGGGATCAAGGGGAGAGGTGAGGAAGGGCCTACCTATGTTTGTGTGTATAGTTTACAAATGCACCTTAAAAAGTAGTAATTTCTTACAGCTTAGGGAAACATCTATTGAATGACCCATGTATATATTGCTTAAACTTATGGATTATGAAGTCCAATAACCACAGAAGTATTTTATCGCATGCGGACATACTTTCACCAACTACACAGACTAGTTCATTTACATGAAAAACCGACGTATCTCGAGGCTTTCTTGCTTCCACAACAAATAAGCGGCTAACGACTATGCGATATTAATGCTTTTTGCTTGCCTTGACACCGCCCAGAAAAACCTGTTGAACGCCAGCCGCATTAACTTTATGAAAAATAATATACCAAAAGATATTTATGTTGAGTTTTTATTGTCAATATGAAGAAGACAGTGATGTAAACCTGTTTTGCATGCTTCCAAACTATTACCCGATTTTATCTGCCATATTCTGTAGCTTAAGACCTGTTTCATCTTTGAATAGAGGGCGTGGTACAAACGAGATTTTTTTTTTTTTTTAATAAAGCAAAGTATATAATTCACTGAGAAGCAGTATTTGTTTTGCCTTTATCAAAATACAGATGATTTTGTGAAACCACTTATTACTAGTAACACGACACGTACTCATTGTTCATTGTTAAAAGAACTAGGACTAATAGACAGTTAAGGGTCATCAATACACAAAGAAAGTTTATGATTAAGAAATAGCTATTAATAACATGTTAACATTATTTCGCCCATATTTTCTTAGGATTTGACCAACTGGCATTCATTTATAGCGCAGAGTATAAAAATTCATTTAAATACTACTATTAGAAGCAAGAATATATACTGCTAAACATTGCTGAACATGCAACCCCAAGAGGATTATCAACCGCAAATGCGGCAAACAGCTTATCGTGTAAGTGTAAAATGATTATACCTACCGCTCTGAATAATGTGACAGCACCGCAGAAGTCTAGCAAAAGTCCAGGTCAGACGCAAATGTGTCTACCATGGAGTCCAAAACGACTGTGACACGTCGAGGTATAGAGAGGATGAGAGCTTGGATCAATGCAAGGTACAAAGTGGACACATTACAAACTGTAGGAGAGGGAGGTCTCTCGTGTGAGAGATATGGTACAATCCGCGGCAAAAAACCTGCAACATGAGCATATAAGTTTATTGTGAAATGACGAAGTCTTTTGCTCCAAAATAAGTGTGCACGGGAGGAAGCGGAGGTTTATCCTGGCATGATTCGTTCCACTTAGACGTTATGTTCATTCCCTGTGCTGTTAGGCGTAGTTTCACAATAAACTTACATCCTCATGTTGCAGGTTTTTTGCCGCGGATTGTACAATCGTTGACCTATAGTGTCCAAAGATTAGGTGAACGCGCTGCTCAAGGAAGCAGTGGAAAGTGTCCACCACGAAAGAATAGGAGTTGCGTGCCGCATGCGGTCGTGTGTTATCCTGTTGAATAGCTCCATACAGAATATGTATTGATTGATTGATTTTGAGTTTTACGTCCCGTTCAGCAGCGAGGCTATGTGAGACGTGGACCTACTGATTAACGTGGAATCCGAACCACATGAGCTCCCGCCGGGAATCGAACCCGGGTACAGAATATGTAGTAAAGAAACCACGTCTGAGTCCAACACAAGCGATGTGTCGTAGACTGGTCAACTACCCGTCAATGTTTACGAGTGAGCACGAAACAGAATGGTACTCCGTACCTGACTGGTGTGGCAGTAAAAAACAGACGTTGAACATCCTGTTGCCACGGTACCGTCAGATGCGAATACGGCGAACATGATGCTGCAGACATCCTATAAGAATTTTCATTCTTCTGACTTCAAAATCCTTATAGGATTGAACGAAAATTACCTAAGCTAAGGCAGTACTTTAAGAATCTCGAGAATATTAACACGAAAGTTAGGTTGTAATCTGGAAGCTAATGGAATGTTTAATGGAATTAAAACATGATGACTGCACAGTGGAAATAATTTTTCGTTCCATACGCTTCGCAAAATCTGAGTTCGTAACAATTGTTCAAAATACCCTGGTGTTAAAGCTCCTACCGCTCAGAGTATTAGGCGAAGGTATAGAAATAAACAATTCCAAGATATGGGTTGTTTGTGTAAAGGAAAATCTAGTGGTCATCGCGCGTGTCAAGAATTTGACTACCGTATAGACAAACGCCGTGCATTCCAAAGGGGTCATATTGAGCACCTATGATTTGCTATGTAAATTTTATATATATATATATACAGTATGGCTCTAAATTCGTTGTGAGTGAGTAAATCATGAAAAAAATGAATGTTAAATGTTCATAGCTCCAAAACTATGAGACCTACCTTGGACTGGTCAAGACTTCACTTAGGAACTAGTATGTGCCCTATCCAAAAATGCGTGTTTCAGAATCCTGAGGCGCTTCCACAACAATTTTTATATACGGAGTTTGACTACGGGCCTATGATATAAAGTACTCTTCAACTACCTCCATAAAAATTGTTGCGTGAGTACCTTAGGATTCTAAAACATGTATTTTTGGATAGAGCACATAGTACTTGTTTCTAAGTGAAGTCTTGATCCGACTACAGTAGATCCAATAGTTTTGGAGCTTTGGAACTTTAGAATTCATTTTTTCATGTTTTCGGCAGCCTATAACACGTAAACGATGGGGTTTTCACCCTATGTTTATTGGAACTTTTTTGTTTGTTTTACTCTCAGGAATAACTCCTCTGCTTTTGTACAACGAATTTAGCGCCATACTATATATATATAGATATAGATATTACAAAACGAAACTAATCATGAAGTGTATGTTTTATATTATGAATACTATTTTCATTTTAAGTCTATTTTTTTTAAACATACTATATTATTACGAGAAAAGAAAGAAGGAATATACTGTTATCTTCATTAGAATTGATTTCTTTTTTCAAGTCTCAAAACTTCCCAGGCAAAAATAAGACAGATTTTTCCCTGAGCTATTTGATCTTTACTTGTGATCCATCAAACTTCTCAGATTTAAGTTAAAACAGCAGGTGCACAAAAATAGTTGCAAAGTTGACGACTTAAGGAAAAGTTTTTTTTTTTTTTTTTTTTTTTTTTTTTTTTTTTAAATCGAAGACACTTTCGTTCATTGGTCCGGGACTGGGCGAAGTCCGGTTTAAACTCCGGAGAATGTTTCACATTGTACTTTCAGTTTTCAATAAAGTATTGTAAAACATGTTACCCTTACAATATGTCCAATTTTTATGGACCCCATAGCAGAAATTAAATGCTTTATATTTCCTCAAATGTCAAAAAATCTGTGTGTGCTCCAGGAGCGGATCCAGGACCGACTTCTGGGGGGGGGGGACGATGGGTTGTCATACTGCTACTTAGAGTTACTTTTAAGAGCTTCAAACTCTAGGATGGGTTATATATATATATATATATATATATATATATATATATATATATATATATATATATATATATATATATATAATAAGAAAGTTTCCTCTTCTGGGGGGGTGATCGCCCCGATCGGCCCCCTGGATCCGCCACTGGTGTGCTCCCAAGCTATATCTTTGGTAAACAGAGGATGTATTCAAAGACTACTCTCGACTTTCCTTCGTCAACGTACAGAGTAAACAGTAGCTACACGGTTGTATGTTACATCTTCAGCGTGTTTACTTGAATAACTATTGTATGAATCGGTGAGACGATTTGATGCATAAGATCATCCACATAGGAGGGTCATTTCAGGTTTAACTTGGAGGGAATAAGGAGATTCTACACTAATATTAAGTGGAGGTACCATGTTTTACTATACCGGTATTACAGATTAAAATATAGGCCTACACAGTGTGTCTCTAAATTCTTGATCTGATTTGAAAGTGTTATAGGTTGAAAATAGCTAATCGTTTTTAACTGAAACTCTTACAGTTCGGAAGAGGGAGTGTTCATGTTAATAGACATCAATTTCAAAGTGGCGTAATAGCTTAAAAATATATTTTAAAAAATACGCAGTATAATTATAGTTACATCAAATTTTCAGTTCACAAATGTTCAATGTGGCCTCCACCGGCAGCACGTCACATATCACTTCGATAGTCGGACTTCATTTTCAATTGACGGGAGTTTGCGAGTTGATTATTGATTGGCGAAGATTTCATTTAGCGTGCGTCGCTCCTGCACATTAGTGACAACTTCCATCCAAACAAACAGAACTTGAACTGAACAATCCCTCCTTGGAACAGCAGAAGTTTCATTTAAATACGATCAGCGGTTTTCACACCCAGGGACTACCTGTCCCCCTGCCCCCTAAATTACGTGCTTGCGCCCACAGTAAACGAAAGCCGCGTAGTTCCGGAATCTACGAATAAATCGCCGCAATAGATATTATCCAGCATCGGGCTAGAATTTGCAAATCTGAAAATGGTCCTAAGATTAATTTTGTGCTGTTAGATAATAAACTTTGAACGTAAATAAGATAGAAATGTATTAAACAAGGCCATAAAAAAAAAAAAAAAAAAACTTTAATGACAGCTTCTTGTCGCTAATTTATCACTGATCTTACTTTTAACTACTGTGAAAATTACTGAGAGCAGATAAGCTCTATATATACGACCTATATTTCATTCATTATCACACTTTTATTCATGACTGTCATTAAAATATTTTACTATCTGCTTATCACACTTCTTAAGGAAATAAAAATCACGTGTTGGTAACACTGACCCTGTTGAGTTGTATAATGTTATTTCAGCAGCAAGCGCTACAGGTGCATCTATTATTTTTTATCTTTTTAATTAAGTTGTTGTATCAATCAATTACACATTTGATTAGGACTGATATCACAACGAAATGACGAAGCACATTTTAATTATACGTATACGTCGTGTTCGTCCATCCATCTGTCTATGGTCTTATACAGTAGATTCGAAAATGGGTCAAAGATAAGAGAAATATATCGCCTTATGCAGAGTAGTTTTGACAAATGATTAGCGTCATGCTAAACGTCCGACTTCTGCAGGAAGAATATGTAAGTCGAACGCTTTAGTATGGCACTAATCACACGTCAGAAGGATTCTGCATATGGCCCATAGAGTTTAGAATAAAATAGCCCGAGTTTAAAGGAGTTTACTCACAGTTCCATTGCCAAGGGCCCAAGAAGATAGACGTTGACCAATAGGTGTAATAGAAAAGCTCTACCTAAAGCCTGATAGGTGATGGGTCGAAGATTTTTGCAAAACTAGATGGGCCTTATGCAGAGTGGTTCTGACGTGTGATTAGTGCTATACTAAAGAGTTCGGCTAACATATGTTCCCTGCAGTAGTCAGGCCTTTAGTATGACGCTAATCATACTAAAGGCCTGACTACTGCAGGAAACATATGTTAGTCGATCCTTTTAGTATGGCACTAATCACGTTTCAGAACGAATCTGCATACGGCTCTGCATATCTCGAAAGATAAAGGTAGAATAAAAAAGAAGTGTGTCTAGCATAGAACAATTCAAGAGTTTGCATATGACATAAATCTGTTTCAAGGAAACTGCAGAAATAGGGTGAAACTAGTGAAAGATCATTCTTCAGTAGTAGTTCCATTTTGACTAATTGCGAAGCTTACCCAATTAGAAAGCAGTTTGTTTACATTTGTTTGCATAGTTTAGTATAGGTTCAAGTTTGTGTAAGTCCACTAACTAAGTCTTTGTTTGACAGCTTTCTAATTGGGCAAACTTCCCAATTAGTCAAAATGGAACAATTAGTGAAGAACTATCTTTCACTAGTTTCACCTTGTTCCTGAAGTTTCCTTGAAACAAATTGCACGTCATATGCAAGCTCTTGAAAGGTTCTATACTAGACACACTTTTGCTTTCGTCTACCTTCGTTTTCTTTCGAGATTTCTTTTTTAAATCGACCCATCACTTACGCCGATATCTCAGCTTAGCACTATCCTCATTGGATGCTTCTCACATATGCTAAATGAAAAAAAAATCTTTCAGTTTTACGTCCCACATTTATGCCTGTTAGGCTAAAGAGACTGTGATTATGAGAAATGAATGAAATTGTGGAATGAAGAAAGTGGGAGGAACCGGTAGAACCCCGAGAAACCCACGAGTACGGTGTTTGTCCACCACAAAGTCCAAACAGCGCGAGCTGGGATCGAACCAGTGACCCCAAGCACCGGAGGTGAATGCTCTACCACTGAGCCACCGCGCCCTCCACATGCTAAATGCAGTTGCATATTGATCTTATTCTTGTGTTGATTTCATTCCTAAAACCTCTTAGTTTCTCTAAATCACCAGTGGCCCCTTTTTGACCAACTTCCTGAGGCTTTAGGGCCACAATAACAGTACCTCTAGATAAAGCTTGATAAGTACTTCCTATTACATGTATTGGTCAACGTCTACCTTCTCAGGACCTTGTCAATGAAACTGTGAATAAACCCCTTTCACTTTCGTAGACAGCCTCATTTTTATGCATACGAGGGTCACTACGAAAGCTTTGAGATGTGAAATAACTTACATACTTAAAATCAATTTAACACATTTTCTCAAAGTATTCACCATTACACTGAACACACTTTTGCATCCTTGAAAACCACTTTTGGAAGCAGTGTTGCCAGTTTTTTTCTTCAAGTGTTGAAAGTTCATTCTCGTAAGCCACTACAGCTTCTTCAGGGCTACAAAATCTCTTACTACGCATGCGATCTTTGATCCTGGGGAACAGAAAAAAATCACACGGGGCCAGGTCAGGGCTATACGGCGGATGAGTCATAAGTTTGATCTCCGTAGATTCTAAAAAACTGAATTGTGATGTTGGCCTGTGTGCGGGCGCGTTGTCATGATGAAGCAGGATCCCACGCAATCCAGTTCTTGGACGCCGTTTCCAAAGTTTCTGGAACACTTTTGTTAGGCAAACAGTGGTGTACCACTGAGCAGTAACAGTCCTTTGTTTTTCAAGTGGAATAGTTGCAACATGGCCAGATTTGGAGAAGAAAGTTGCGACCATCTTCTTCCCCACACTTCGCGCTCGCTTCACTTTCGTAGGTGGATTTTCGTCTGGAAAGACCCAAACTGTAGACTGACATTTATTTTCAGGGTCAAATTGATAGATCCAAGTCTCATCGCCAGTAACAATGTCAGAGACGCGTCGAGAATTTCCTCCATCAAATCTTGCCAGCATTTCTTCACACCATTCCACACGCATGCGCCTCTGCTGCTCAGTCAAAGTGTGAGGCACCCAACGAGATGAAACCTTCCTGAGCCGAAGATGATCATGAAGAATTTTTGTTACTGCTCGCGATCCAATGTTCACTGTAGATTCAATGTCTTGAAAGTTGTTCGAGGATTTTCTCGAATCATTTGTTCCACAGTGGCAATGTAATCATTTGTTCCACAGTGGCAATGTTTTCATCTGACACAGCTGTTGCCGGACGTCCAGCTCTCTCTTCGTCTTTAAGCGATGTCCGGCCTCTTCTGAATTCACCAAACCACCGAAAAATTGTAGCACGGGAAGGAGCAAGGTCCCCAAATGCTCCCTGCAAATGGTTAAGGCTTTATGTCTCGTTCAAACCACTTTTGAAATCGTAAAGGATCATTGTCCGAAAATGTTCCCTTTCGAGCTCCATTCTAGACAGCCGAATAGTGCGCACATCAACAAACAAGTGAAGGCGATACGGTCACGCCGATAAGCGAGGCGAGTTGAAACTTGCTTCGCTTCTTCGCTCTGGATGCCACTACCGAACGCAATTGTTGGAATTCAAATATTGTGCCAAATCAATGCGTATCTCAAAACTTTCGTAGTGACCCTCGTACGACACATTATTATTATTTGCCATTGAGGACCCGGACCGTGTTGCGCGTGCGTAAATAGCGAACTCGATATAGCTACTATTACAGGCACGTAGCCAAGGGGTGGGTCCGGGGGGTCCTGACCCCCCCTTCGGGTCCAGAAATGAAAAATATTAAGGAAGGATCAAACAAAAAGAAACGAGAAAAAGATAAATCAACGTGAAAAATATAAAGCTACAGCAAGCGTTTGGTTACTCTTGAGGAGCTTTGTGTGGAGGAAACGGAGGGAGGGGGGCTGAATGTCCTAACAAACTAATATCGATATGTTGCCAGTAAAATAGTTTAAATTGATCGATCACCTGGTGTGTAACCACAGTATTCCATGACCCCCCCCATAACGAAATCCTGGCTAAACGAACGAATATAGACCCTATGTTACCAATAAAATAGTTTAGAATGATGAGCACCTGGTGTGATAACCACAGTATTTCGTCACGGACCCCCCCTATTGAGAAATCCTGGCTACGTGCCTGTACTATATTGATAAATATTACAATACATAAAATCAAAGACTACAGAAGTTAATCATTCACATACAAATAATCACTCAATAATACAAATAATCACTTAATAATCAATAATACAAGTACGCAACTCAATCACACTTTTTGTGTGTTACGTTACGTGTTTGATGCATTTTATGCAGAAATGAAGAAAATACGCTGAACTAAATTTAGTTTGGTAGATAAAATTGCAAGAATTTCACGTCTAGTTTGGAGTTAATTTGAAGGTTCCCTCCAACGTATAGTTCTAGAAGACCGCTCTAGCCTCTCTCTCTCTCTCTCTCTCTCTCTCTCTCTCTCTCTGTCTACGGGCCTGGCAACAACTGTACTAATTTAATTGTACCTGTACTTCCTACTTGATTGAATAACAGGTAACGTAAATACAACAATACTGATACACTCGCACGAGATTGCGCACGAAACCTGAAATTTAACTTGCTCAAGAAAGGTTCTCGTATGAAGAACCTTTCTAAAATTTGAGATAAGACCAGAAAAATGACCAGTCCTCGTTTCGTTTTCGAAAAAAATGAAATTAAATCGTACATTTTAACGTCCCATGGTTATGACCTTAAGGTTAGTGTAAAGGGACAAGTTTTACCGATAGATGTCACTACAATCTTCGTATCTCTCCCATGTATTTTTTTTTTTTTTACCTTGCACGAAAATTTACAATTTCTTTTACAAATTTCAACCTACAGAGTTCAAATTTTTAGAGAAGGAACTTCATAACCTATCAAAGGAAACAATCCGTGCCGTTTTTTATTTAGAATTTTCTTTATTGTTGAAACAGTTCCATTGTTAAAGATTTAGATAACATTTCAACAATCAAGCAATTTCAACAATGAACAAAATTCTAAATAAAAAATCGGCACGGATTATTGCCTTCGATAGATTATGAAGTTCCTTTTCTAAAAATTTGAAGTGTCTAGGCTGAAATTTGTAAGAGAAATCGTGAATTTTCGTGAAAGGTAAAAATATATGGGAGAGATTCGAAGCCTGTAGCGCCATCTATCGGCAAAGCTTGTTCCTTTAAACCAACTTTAAGGCTAAGGATGAAAGAATTGGTGGAATGAGGATGTAAGAGAAAACGGGAGTAACCCGAGAAAACCCACGGACACGATGTTGTCCACCACAAACTTACTTGGGCAGAGATCAAATCAGAGACCCCACACACCAGAGGTAAGCGCTCGACCACTGAGCCACCGTGCACCCTAGTTTCATTGACGGTGTTGTTTTTTTTTAATTTACCGTCTCTTCCAGCAGCAAGGCTACATGTGACTTGAACCTAAACGGCATGACAAACATCTTGGCATTTGAACGCGGCGCTCCAAGTTCCCTTTAAACGCTGCTAGCAAATGAGAAGCCAGCGGTATTGCCACGTTTATTTTATACACATCCACGTCGATCCTTTGCCACCTGATCGCGCTGTAGTTCGTCTGCTTAGCCATAACCACACCCCTTAGCATTCGGCAACATCACGTCAGAGCTTACGTTTTATTCGTTTAGCTGGAATGCCAAGATGTTTGTCACAGGCTTTAGTGATTAACGTGAAATCCGAACCACATGAGCTCCCGCCGGGAATCGAGCTCTAGGGATGCGCACGAGACGAGACGAGACAGAATTTTCCTGACAAAATTCGAGTCGAGACAAAGCTCTTCTAATAGAAAAATATACATTTTTCGAGTCGAGACATCCGTTTTACAGCACATTTTCGAGTCGAGGCAGCCTCAAATCTTGTCTCGTGCGCATCCCTATCGAGCTTGCAGTCTCCCACTCCAAAAGCGCGTACGCTAACCGCTTAGCCACGAGAGAGCTCTAGTTTCGCTTTCGAGACGAGATTCGAGACAATATTAGCAGTTTTGAGAGTCTAATGAGCAACAGAAGTTCACACAAATCTTGTATCTCAAACAGTATTTTAGTGTTACATAATGATATTATAAAAACTATAAACTATTAAAGTGGTTGTACGAACACAATAAACAGCATTTATCAACGTTGAAAGATATGCAAGTCATTACACAATATACTCCAATTACGAATATGTTTTAGTGTTGTTATATCATTCTCTTCGTAGAACTTTCGTGATGCAGAATGATTCTGATAACTTCTAATATATCAGGGCATAAATTTTGTACGTAAGTTTACAGAAAGAGACTAAAAAGAATTCTTCGAGAATCCAGACAAGACTTCTGTATTCTTATTTCCTGTCTCATCTCGTGAGCAAAAATAACCTGTACTAAATAAGGGTGTTCAAAAAGTTTTGCACAGTGGTCTCTACTTTTTTTTTTTATTTGTTGCAGGAGGAGAATGAAATTTTTTGTGAACATACTTGGAATATTTAGCTATAAGTTGGTATATAAAACTATTTTCTTTTATTTACAGGTGAGCCATAATGGACCGTGAAGTAGATGTCAGGTTGCGACAACGGTCGGTGATGGAGCTCCTCTTCAAGACCGGCGATAACTCTGCCACATCGATTCACAGGAAGTTGCTCCCTGTTCATTGGACTGTCCATGGCTTATTTCGTGTGTCAAGCGATGGTGTAAAAGCCAAACCCCAGAATTTCACCGAAGTGTATTTACATCATGGAAAGAACGTTGGACCAGATGCGTCACAGCTGATGGAGGCTACATTGAGTAGGCTCAGTGTATAGCTAAATGTTCACCAAAAAAAATTCATTCTCCTCCTGCAACAAATAATTAAAAAAGGAGAAAAAAATATATATGTGGAAAAATTCAAGGATGTTATAAAATAGAGGACCTGCCTATACGTATCTTCATCCTATGAACTCAAAGAAGCCAAAAAAACAACCGAGCATCCTCTGAGTCGCACATCTGATTGGCTACTCTCGTTTCTGCCGTGATTGTTGGCTCGAAACATTGCGATCTTAGTGGCGCAGAGCGGGCAGAGTAGGTGTGGCAAAGCTGTGACTTATGCCGTAACGATTTTGTTGTATAGGCAGATCCTCTATTTTATAACATCCTTGGAAAAATTGCAGCTTAGACACCCGAGGATAAGCTATTGTTCCCTGAGAAAAAATAAAGTGAGAGTGGCGAAGCTCGATCGATATTTGAATATCTATTCATTTGTCTGTCTATGTATTCCACTATAATTCTCGTGAAACTTATCCGATTTTTAATGAAACTTGTTAATTGCCTTTCAAATGTGCAGAAATTCTACAGATTTTTTTTTCTTGAAAAAAGATAGTTAAAAAGAAAATGATTTTTCTGGAAATGGTACTTTCTCGTACTTTTGTGAAGTTTCCCCAACATGATTTAGAATTAGCCGAGAATGAGAAAGTGAATTTAGCTTTTCCTCCTCTTCTGGCGATCTACGATATACGTATGTTCAACAATAGTTTTGGTTAAAAAGAAAAATCGATTTTGATAGTACGTATGTGCTGTATTCAGTGCGATGGGGATTTCCCCACAATCCGTACTCTTTGAGGTGAAAATCGGTCCTCAGTGATTAGGAATCCTCTCGATTTATCCAATGATTAGGATAGGATACAGGGTGTTTCAAAACAACACCGACAACGTTTGGGAGATGATTCCTGACACCAAGATAAGACAAAAAGTACTGACCAACCTGGGTGCATAAATGCTTTCTTTCGGAGTTATAGGTTCCCGAAAACATGAAAAAAAAAAAATAACTTTAAAGGTCCATAGCTCCAAAGCTATGGGACCTACTGTAGTCGGGTCAAGACTTCACTTAGAAACTAGTATGTGCCCTAGCCAAAGATCCAAGTTTCACAATCCTGCGGTACTTCCACAACAATTTTTGGAAAGGTAGTTGGTAAGTACTTCAAATTATATGCCCGTAGCCAAATTCCCTCTATAAAAATTATCGCGTGAATACCTTAGGATTCTGAAACATGCATTTTTGGATAGTGTACATATTAGTTCCTAAGTGAAGTCTTGACCCGACTACAGTAGGTCCCATAGCTTTGGAGCTATGGACCTTTAAAGTTCTTTTTTTTTTCATGTTTTCGGGAACCTATAACTCCGAAAGAAAGCATTTATGCACCCAGGTTGGTCAGTACTTTTTGTCTTATCTTGGTGTCAGGAATCATCTCCCAAACGTTGTCGGTGCTGTGTTGAAACAATCTGTATAACCTCGGCTTCTACAATGAACAGAATCATCAGTTTTTACCATTTAAGGATGAAGCTTTCTTGGTTTTCATTAGTTCTACAGAGAATTTCCTTACTGACGATATCGAATAACGCATTAGACAGTGAAGTCTTTTAGTGGTAGTATGTTCAATGCTTAATTTACTATTGGTAAGCAAAGGTAATATATAATAGATGGTCCATAAAAGACTTATTTACATAACACTCGAACCATAAATCCGGAACGACACGACGATACTCTTTAGTAATTGAATATTCTCCTTCTCTTTATGGTAGAAGAAAGAAAAAAAAAACGTAAGAGCAGATGCTAAGCTTCTTTTCTTAATGTACTAAATAAGTTATTTGGATATTTTCGTGCGGTAGGGCAGAGGAGGAATTCAGCCAGAAAAAGTCAACCGGTTCTTTAGAAGCGACATATGGAATCCGAAAGAGGCAGAAATTGTAGCGCTGTTAAGATCAACATCACGCATTGAATTATGGATGATCAAAGCTGGATGAAATTTGAGAATAAGGAGGGAGAAAAAAAAAAAACTTGCAGACAAAATAATGTTTAGGTATTTATTAGAAGAGACACTTCGCTTTTGTGGGGGCCGGGCGACTCATAAATATAGTTTTAACCCCTGTGTCATTTACGGTCGTATTTTTAGCTGTTAAGAAGCAGACTCACCGAAAAGTATTTTCTTCCAAATCCACTCTGATAATGAGATATAATCCACTGCTGTATATAAAGCTATTAGTTTCATTCTTCAAACAGCCATTAAAGCGGGGGGAGGGGATCATACAAGGGAGTAAGGCGGGAATTTAAAGTCCCCCCCTTAGTATTGAGCTTCTAGGGTAATAGATAATAATTTGTGTATGTCAGTGGCGTAGTGTCCGGTGGCGCCTCCCAGACCGGACTCCTCTTCGTAGGCACAATGTCAGGTAATTTTAATCAACGTTACTACACTAAGGGGGCAAGGTGCTTCAGTGATACAGCTCTTACTTCTGGTATGTAGGTCTCTAGTTCGATCAACAGCCAAGTAAGTTTGTGGTGGACAAAACCGCGTCCGTAGGTTTTGTGGAATACTCCCGTTTCCTCCCACTTCTCATTCCATCAATTCTTCCATCATCATTCACTTGCATTAATCATAATCTCCCTTCGTCTAAAAGGAATAATCGTGGTATTTTAAACTGGAAGATTTCATTTCATTTAAAATGCACAAAAATAAAAATTAAATATTCTTTAACTATACAGGACATCGAAATATTTCCAAGTTTCGCCCAAATTTGAAACACACGTAAACAGGTATACATTATACGTATACTATATATGGTAACAGTTAAACGCTTATAGGAGGTGGACCATTCAGTTTGAAACGGACTTTTAACTAGGAATGGACAGGAGCGAGTTTCATCTGAAACTCGACTCGACTCGAAACAAACATCTTTGAGCTCGATTCGAAAACTCGGCTCGAAAAAATTCCTCAAGATCGAGTTTCGTGTCGAGTCGAGACAAAACAAGCCAAATCCTATGCGAGTTTCAAGTACTCCCTACAAGTATCTTATATAGACAATAAATATAATTATTATCAATGATACTAGGGCCTACTACAACTTTATATTATTATTATTATTATTATTATTTTATTAACAACAACAACAACACTGTGTATATGCATGAATGATAGGCGGTTTGTATCTGAATACTAAAAATTAGTTGAGTGTCGACATCAGTAATCATGAAATCTAGGAGACAAGGACATCATTCACGAGATTCCGGGTTTGAGTTCCTGAGGAGCAAGTATTCGAGCTCGAGCCAGAAATTGTTAAAAGTTATAGGGCTCCGGCCAAACATGTTCACAGTTACTCGCCCCAGGTTTAGGGTTGTCAACGACTCGAGCGGCTCGGTTCACAGCTCATTTACTATGGAACTGAACCGAGAAGTTAGCCGAGCCAAAAGCTCACTCAACGAGCAGCTCGAGCCGATGGCTCACCTGAGGCGAACTGAACTGAGCCGAATCGAATCAAGTCGGTAGCTCATCCCAACCAAACTGCCTCGAGACATCGTCTCAATTGAGCCGAGCCGGATGACATCACTACCTTGGTTGGGTTTCTGCTTGGGCTCAAAAATTCGACCGTGCAGGTCTCAGCTTTGATGGTAAGAACTACAGTATAGACCCTATAAGTTGGTGCTCATGACATTTGGGACTGTCTCGTTATAGAAATTTATTGTAGTTTCGTTATCGAGACGAGACGAGACCAGAGCAGAGCAGACCAGACGACACGCGAGCACCGTCCCCTCTCGTGAGCAACACAAAATATTGCACATTACTGCTTACATTTCTCATGCCTTTCAGTTTCTAGTCTAATCAGGCCATGATTTCAAAACGAGTTAAAACGAGCTGAACGAGTGAGCCATTCCATCAATTTCTATCATAATAATTCATTTTTTTACTAACCACTTATCTCCAGAGTCGTATTTAGGTTTTTGTTTCGGGCGGCTATGCACACCAAGGGAGAAATTGTCACCTGAGTTCGAGAAATATATTTTGGTTTATACATAAATTGAAATTTTAATGGCAAGAATTGCAGACTGGTGAATCTTATGTGATATGATGCAAACAAAACTTTAGCAGTGAATCTAACCTTTTATTCTATTCATAGAAGAAAAATTAAGCATACTTTTGGCCTACCTAATTTTCCTGAAGGCTAGGGATGCGCACGAGACGAGTCGAGACAGGATTTTCCTGACAAAATTCGAGTCGAGACACGGCTCTTCCAATAGAGAAATATAAATTTTTCGAGTCGAGACATCAATTTTACAGCACATTTTCGAGGCGAGACAGCCACAAATCTTGTCTCGTGCTCATCCCTACCTGAAGCTACTTATCCCCCTTCTTGATATTCTATAATTAAACATTTACCTTTCTTTATAACTAAACTATGTAAATATTCCTCTGCTATAATAACTTAATTCCCTTTACGTTGATATCCGCTTATCAGTTCCTCCTGTTACTGACGACGGCCGGCTTGATTTATAACTAACAACGGTCAAAAGTATGATAGGAGAAACGAAAGAAAGTAACAACTAAGAAAAAGAAACAGATGAGTAGAATGGACGAAAGAAAGAAAAAAAACGCATTTGTTACATGGAATGAAATTTGACAAGTAGACTACAGTATTAATTCTAAATAAAGAGCATACGAAAATGAAAAGTCATTGAAAATCTTAGAAATGGTAAGAAGAATTATTGTTGTACGTGGAATGCGAAAAACTAATAAATTTATTTCGAGAGGGACTTGAGCCCGACAGTCCCTAAATACGCCACTGCCCCATCTTCTTTAGCCTACAGAGTATAATAGTGGGACCTAAACTTAGAAACTTCCTTTCCGGCATTCGTAGTGGAACTGAAGTAAAATCTTAGACAAACCTCAATCAGGATGGCCGGCCACTGAATTCGAACTCGGGACTTTCCGATTACGAACCAAGAACGCTAACCATTAACCTATCTCGCTCATTCAAGATTCCCAGTTGAAGAATACGCATCTGGTCGGTGACCATATTATAACCTTTCGTGAACCTATTACACCAAGTCAACTGTTATAGGTATGTTGAAAAATGACACTGCAACATGAATCGTCTCTCCTCTGTTGTCTGTAACTGAACGTCGTCGTAAACAAGGTTTTGAAACATTTCTACATTTTAGATTTATGAGCACACACACACACACATACAAGTTGTTTCACATTCATACCATAGTTTACACTGAGAAGTCATCTATCTCAGCAGTCTTTTAAGAAAAAGCAGTTTGATTTACGAGTTGGAATCACAAATATTGTTAGCCTCAATTTAGGAAACAATTTATCTTTCAAGTGCGTGATGAATGTCGAAAGAACATCTGCCTTCATATGAGAAATCCAAATACTTATTTACAAGAACAAAAATGGATGATGATACATGTAGTGCAGGGTAGATGTCAGTCGTTTCCAACTGTCCAATAGGGGCCGCGGTGGCTTAGTGGTTGAGCGTTCACCTGTGTTGCTTGGGGTCCCGGGTTCGATCCCAGCCCCCGCCAAGTGAACTTTGTGGTGGACAAACACCGTATACGTGTGTTTCCTCGGGGTCCTCGCGTTTCCTCCCACTTTCTTCATTCCACCATTCATTCATTATTCATCATCACCGTCTCCTTTAGCCTAACCGGCATAACCGTGGGACGTAAAACTCAAAGATTTAATTTTTTCATTTCGACTGTCCAATATATGAAGTAGAAGTGGCTTTTTACAACTGGAGGACAAATACATGAGGAAAGGAGGGGAGGGGGTGAGGTAGAAAAATGGAATAACCAAGTATTGGTAGTGTACGCGTAGTTACGCTTCCACGAGAGTTGCACGAAAGCATCAGAGTTGCCAACCTCAGCGAACAAAAGTACCAATTTTAGTCTTTAAAATTATCGTGTATTTCGATAATTTTAGAAATTATCGAAATTGCACATGATAATTTTAGAAACAAATATCCTACTACTAATAATAGCAATAATATATAATATATTTATCTAGTCATCTTCAGTTTTGAATTCCAAATCAGAATCACTGTCACCATTTTTAATATCCTTATTAGCACTACTCTGATCAAAAACAATATTTCCACCCCATCGTAAATTTAATTAAATTTAAGAATGGATGCAGGGTTGTCATTTGCTAATTCTCAAATCTTGATTGATTTATTTTAGCGGGAACGATTGTTAAAAACCTCAGTATGTGTGTTTTATAAGTATTTAATACAAATTACAATTTATATACGCATTCAAAAACTGAAAAAAAGTGCACGTTCTGAAATTATCGTATATCAAGATAAATTATCATGTGGTTGGCAAGCCTGGAAACCATCGACTACGCTATCGTCAGAGTACTTCCCAACTCGTTTCTGTGTGCTTCACTGAGAGAGAGAGCAGAAAACTGGCGTTACAAGAGCATTCGCAATTGGAAATTTATGGTATACCAATTATATCAACTAGATTTGTAAGAAACTTAATGATTTTAAATTAATTTTGCCAAAGTCTGAAGTGATGTCTTCGGCAATAATACTTGGCTACCTCCGTGCAGACGCACAACCAAAAATTCTTATTGAGAAGGATTCAAGCTTTGTGTGTGTGTGGGGGGGGGGGGTGAATGGGTGGGGGGAGGTCGAATACTACAAGCCACTATGTTTATGTAGTACTGAACAGGTATTATTCTGCACCTGAAAAGACGATAAGTAACTGTAAAATACTTCCACCTACGTTTTCAAAAAAGATAGAACTAGATTGTTTTTATAATAGTAAAGATTAAGTGTAAGATCGAATTTTCGTGCTACATCAATAATTTCCCTGTTAAACAAGTTTAGTTTTATTGACAAAGTGTAGAAATATATGCTGAGTTAATGAGTTTTGAGAAAGGGTCCGGTCCCGGTGGACCCTTTCCATGGATTCACCCTTGCTTCCGTGTGACTACGAGTGCACATATTCAAAGAATACGATTAACACATTACCCACTTGGACAGTTCACAGTTGCTCTCCTGAAGCACAGATTAGACTAGTGTAAGACAGCTAATAGTACTTTTATTCATTTAAGCTACCTTAATACTTCATGAATAGCGCTATTATATGTATAAAATTTATTTTTTACAAAGACGGCAAACTAAAAAGTCTGGATTTTGGGCTCAAAACCTGGTTTCCGCCTCCCCCCTCCTCCGAAAGAAATTTTGCTTTAGGTTCAGCCCTCAGATTTTAAATTCAAGCGTGAAAAGTCTATCATAAATCTACTTATGGGCGCCTGAAGGTGCGGACAGGGTGGGGCTCGGGCCAACCTGGCTCACGAAAATATATTCGTAATATAGCAAACCACGTATATTAAATATCAGACGCAATATAACAACCATGGAGATGCCCCTCCCCCTAGAAAATTTTGTTCGGGCGTCCCTGGATCTACTGTACACACCTCTAATTTATAAACTGTTAAAATATAAGATTTAATGAATCAATGTAAGAACAACGTTGAATGAACAGGGTATAACTCAGAATTTCTAATGTTCCCTACCATTTCAGGATTTTTGCCTTAAACCTGGTACTAAGTAAGGTTACTCATTATTATAGCGAAAATGATCTATCATAGAATTGATTATGATAGAACTAAGTGGAGAAATAATTATATATATATATATATATATATATATATATATATATATATATATATATATATATAATTTAAAAAACTGTAAAATTGCTTAAAAAACACACCATACAGGTTTCTTTCAGACTTTACCCCCTCCCTCCCGATCTAACAGAAAATTGCATTGCTATTGCCAATATGTCAAACTATTATATGAAAATTCAGCCCCTCTCATTTTGATCCTCCTCCAGGACAAAATTTTCTGGAAGAAAAGCCTCTACACAATTCTTCACATTATCCTGAAGTCTAAGCATATTAAAGTTTCCATCCGAGGGTAAACATCTCATGTGTAATTTTTGAGAAAACAGAGCAAAAATTAATTTTTATGCCCCCAAGATATATATCTTTCATTGCCAATAATAATTTATAGTTTTTTTTTCTATTTAACAGATTATTTATTTATGTATTACGCTGTTAAATAGATTATATCTATTGTTAGATTATATTTTTTCTATCGGTGATGCATACTTCCAATAGTGATAATGCATATACTACTTATAAGCATCATTGTGAGACCGAAATAGCAGATAAAAATCAACTTCGAATTCCAAACAGTACAAGGAAAAATGTATAAAGAAAGTACGTGAATCACATGGACTTCCCCACTCATATTAATGAGGGCATGGAGCAAGAGGTAAAGCAAATAGCCACTGGCAAAGCCATTGGTTATGACTAGCGGCAATGGAGAATTCCATAAAATCCATAATTCAATATGTAGATTGTCCAATGTTTCCCAATGTCTTAATGTCTGGCATTCGCCCCAAAGAATACTGAACAACTGAACTTCACGAAACTTACAAAATTAATTTTAAATCTGGCCGTGGCTAAAATTGTTACCGTTCAAGTACGGAAGATCATGGTTCAAAGCCCAGTGGAAGTATATTTTACATGCCGTTTCGAGCTCAATAGCATAATTTAGTGCATCAACCATATCTTTTTTCCCCTCAGAATTTTGGATATTTCTTGCATAATTTACACGTACAAGCGGATTAGGGAACGTTCTTGACCCTACATCTCTCTCATCCTCCCCTACCAGCCCGTAATTGGAATCGGGGCCGCGATGGCTCAGGTAGAGCGTTCACCTCTGGTGCATGGGGTCCTTGGTTTGAACCCGGCTCGCGCCAAGTGAACTTTGTGGTAGACAAACACCATGTGTGTGGGTTTTCTCTGGGTTCTCCCGTTTCCTCCTTTCTTCACTCCACCGTTTCATTCATTTCTAAATATCACCGTCTCTTTTAGCTTATCGGAGATAATCGTGGGACGTAAAACTTAAAGATTTCATTTCATTTCCGGAATTCAAACCTCACGTTAAAGCATACGTCCATGTTATTTAGTGTCGGTTCGATAAGGGACGTTAAACCTTAAAACCATCGCGTTTTTGGTGCATATGATCCCAATTCCATCCCCGGTCTCAGAATATTTAATCCACTACGATGGTTCGGATTACTCCTTAAACTGTAGTTCCACGTCTCACATAGCCTCGATGCTGAAATGGAACACTGAACTGCAATAAACAAGCAAATTAAGAGACACCGCCATTGGCATAACTAGGTTATTTTTGCTAGAGGGTCAGGCGTGGCCAATTTACTTCTAAGAACTGCAATTTGAACCTTTCAATAGATCTTATATAGTAAGGTTTATTCTCTTTCCACATTACATTCTGAACGAGAACTCGCCTTCTTTTACTGCTATTGCACCATGCTTGATTAATTTGCTAGAAGTGAAAGCTTCCCCTATTTTAATTCTTATATATTAAATTTTCTCTCTCCTTTAGTACTGTTGTCTCTGATTTGGACTCCAATCGGATAGTTCCGTTTATTAACTTTTATACGCATTTTCCTTTATTTACTAAAACAAAAATTTTATACGTTGTTTAACACGCCTACTACATATATTGTCATACGACACAGTGAAATTTTATTATATCAACAATTGTTTAAATATATTTCCTATGTTTAATACACCTTTTAAAAAATCTGTTTTACCTTAATTACAATATATATATATATATATATATATATATATATATATATATATATATATATATATATATATATATATATAATTGTTATACTATAGATTTATACATAATTTACTCTTACAATTCTGAGTGAAATTGCTTTCGTAAATCTATATAACTCATTACACTATAAAAGCGAGTGGTCAACAAAATTCTGAGCAAGTTTGGCTCTCCCTGGCTTCCTCCGTTACCCGAATGCTTATTTCGAGTGCAAAGGGTTCGCGAGACTACCTCATGTCATGTAGTTTTGTCATTCATGATATCAGAGCTTTCTCGCAGTTGTTTTCTTCTAGAATTATTATTCTATCATTAAGCCTAGAGGAAAGAAAAAATTAAAACTTTAACTAAGATTTAACTAACCGAAAGTTAAAATCTTTCATATAGGAGTGTTACAAAGAAGTGTATGTGTAAGAGTTAGAATTGTGTGTGTCACTGTTCGAGATATGTATCTCACACTGTTAGGGATATGTATCTCACACTGTTAGGGATATATATCTCACACTGTTAGGGATATATATCTCTCACTGTTAGGGATATATATATCTCACTGTTAGGGATATATATCTCTCACTGTTAGGGATATATATCTCTCACTGTTGGGGATATGTATCTCACACTGTTGGGGATATGTATCTCACACTGTTGGGGATATGTATCTCACACTGTTGGGGATATATACAGTGGCGGATCCAGGATATGATCAAGGGAGGGGCTAAACCGTAATTTGCCGTTTTATCCAGTGTAAAGCAGAATTGAAGCCCATTTTATCCAGTGTAAACCTGAGCGTCAAGGGGGGGGGCTATAGCCCCGTAGCCCCCTTAGATCCGCCCTTGGATATATATATATATATATCTCAAACTGTTAGGGATTTGTATCTCACACTGTTGGGGATATGTATCTCACACTGTTGGGGATATGTATCTCACACTGTTAGGGATATATATCTCACACTGTTAGGGATATATATCTCACACTGTTAGGGATATATATCTCACACTGTTGGGGATATATATCTCACACTGTTGGGGATATGTATCTCACACTGTTGGGGATATGTATCTCACACTGTTGGGGATATGTATCTCACACTGTTGGGGATATGTATCTCACACTGTTGGGGATATGTATCTCACACTGTTGGGGATATGTATCTCACACTGTTGGGGATATGTATCTCACACTGTTGGGGATATGTATCTCACACTGTTGGGGATATGTATCTCACACTGTTGGGGATATGTATCTCACACTGTTGGGGATATGTATCTCACACTGTTAGGGATATGTATCTCACACTGTTAGGGATATATATCTCACACTGTTAGGGATATATATCTCACACTGTTAGGGATATGTATCTCACACTGTTAGGGATATGTATCACACTGTTAGGGATATGTATCTTATACTGTTAGGGATATACTGTATGTTTCACTGTTAGGCGAAATCAAACCTCAATGGATACGATCTGCTGGTTTAACATATAAATAATAATCAGGTAAAGCGAAATGTGTAAAATACAGTAATAAATCTACCATATAAGAAAATATAAGATATAAAACATGTAAACACAATGATAAAAGCACTTTTTACCGGAGCTACATGGCAAGAATAAAGGAAGGCCCAGTTAGTATGAAAGATAAAGTCAAATACTTGGACCTATCGTCGGAATTGTCAATTCAACTGGAAACTAAAAATGCTCTAAGTGACAATAGACAGGAGACAAACTCATAGGAGGAAGCAAGAAATGAGTTAAGTGTAAACACTAGGACTATCACAATGCAGGTAGAACATGGAGATGACAAAAAAATATAAAAGTATGTGAGATCGTTAGGTGGTCATCTCCGAGCAGTGTTGGTAAGTTTGCTAATAGGGCAAAGTCAGTTCAAAGCTGAGCATAAGGACAAACAAACAAGCAGATGTTGAATGTTTTGTCTAGCTCCACAGGCTAAACATAATGGTGGATCTTCGCCACGAAGTCTAAATCAGAGTTCAGTAACAAATTGTTTCTCCTGTTGAGATTATCTTCAGCTGGTGATCCAGACACCAAGGTTTGGGTACGTAACTTGATTACTGTATACTTCAATATACAGTATACAGTGAACAAATGAACAAATACCACATGCGTGGGTTTTCTCCCGTTTCCTCCCACTTTCTTCATTCCACCATTTTATTCATTTCTCATCATCACAGTCTCCTTTAGCCTAGTCGACATAACCGTGAGACAAAGATTTCATTTCATTTCAATATCATCTTAATATGTGATGAGTACGGCAACCCAAGAGCATAACAGCAGTTTACACACATGGTTGATACCTTCAACATGGTTGTGGTTGTCTAAGGGTCCAGAAGAAACTAATTTTAAAAGCATAATAAAGCATAATTTTGGAAAATAAAGCATAATTTAAAATATATAGCGCAATTCTTGGAAAATTCTATTGGAACAATTCTGGGAAAATTCTGTTTAACTGCAAGTTTAACATACTGCATTAATATTTTTTAAAACCAATATTTACAGTTCAAAACCTTTGAGAACACAACACTGCACAATGAAAAGCTTATTTTTATTTCTGTAAACTTTTCAGTGTAATTTGAAGTGGAGACAAGAAAAAAGGATCAAAATGTACAAAAAGCGTACAAAAACTCCACGTGTGTACCCCTTGAGCACTTTTGGAGGCATCTTTTACTTTCCCTTTCTGTATATATGAACCTCTAAGGCGCACACAATTGATTAAAAAAAAAGACTTGAGTAAAGTATATCTTTTTACAAGTGCATTAAGTAGAAAGTTCGTTAAATATAAAAATAAATAGATCAAGATATTTAGAATACTTAATGTATAATAAATATTATACATTATACACGATTAGGTTAAACAATGATTGAAATTAACAATAAAACATAATTTGGAAAAAATATATATAAAGCATAATGTGGGTTGCTCTAGTGATGTGGTTAGCGTACAGCATCAACTTCTAGGTTTATAAATAGTTTTTCTCGAAAACTACGCATAAGGATTTAGACTAATCCGTATTATTTTCTTCAGCTTAATACGTTCTATCAAATGCTATACACACCTCATCTTAGGGCATTTAAAAATACTAATAATATTGTTGAATCAATACTACAGGGCACAAAACTACGATATTAACTAAAGTTTTGACCAATTCCAAGTTAAGCTGTTTCGTGTAGGAATGATATTACATTTTACTTTGTCCAATTAGAAGGCTGAATTTTAAAGGGATATTTTATTCTTTCTCATAAGTCAGCGCTTTACATTGCAGAATCCAAACTGTTGAGTCTCCGAAACGTTTGTCTCGGTAAATAAAATCAGGAGTATCTAGACACCACATCCTGTGCTACTTTACGAACATGCGTCAAGATATTATCTTTTTCCATACATTGTTGCTTACTCGTCAGAAGTTAGTCAAATAAATTTTAGTTTTTAAAAGGAGGTTGTAAACCATAAATGTAAAAATTTCGTACTTATTAGATATGCAAGTAGTAAAAATTTGAAAATACCTATTTTAGAATATACTGCATAAACGAGAGTAGAAGTATGGGTACGTATTAGCTACGAAGAATTGACTAAAGGAAAAAACTTGCAAAAAACAATTCTGGAAAGCTGTTCGGCTTTCTATTAAAACTCGTTTCAGTTTCAAAATCTGCTGTTTTATATAAAAACCAGTATCGGTAAGAAAAAAAAACGAACCGGTTTGGACAGAACCGAAACGTCGGTTTTTTTTTTTACTTTTTCATTTTTTCTTTACATAAAAAGTCTTGCCCAACCCTAATAAGTACTACAAGCAATGTTTCTTTCAGAAACAACGTTCCGGGGCGGGGGGGGGGGCACACTTAGTATTCCGGGGGGCATTGTATTATTATATTAAATAAGTACTTTTTGGTCTCCACCGGGCGGCAGTGCCATCTAAAAACGTGTCTGGAAGAAACACTAACTACAAGCAGATAGAAAAGAAGTTTTGATTGGAAAATGCGTTTAATTTACCGCTTTGGCAACTCTGAATCAAAAATTGGTTAAAATTATAGCTAAAGCCAACTACATTTATACTAGCTAAATATACCGTATAAAAATGGCTAAATGGCCAACACTGACCCCATTGGTGAGAACGATTCTCAGCATTTTCAGTGGTTATTCTCTGACCATGATGGATATTGATTCAACAGCTAACACCACTTTCTCTATCCCTGAGGACCTTCATTGAAATTTACAACTTTTGAATAATGGCCCACAACAACAGGTTCCAACAGACAAATCTGTTCTGAAGACGTCAAAGAAAGAAAAAATGCCGTTATGTGCTATATAAATCTGTTGTTTGGACATCTCTTAGGAATTGGGAACTAAAGAAAACTAACAGAAAGTTTAAAAAAGCAACAACAAAACAAAATAACCTCTTTTCAAATTTTCAAATAATAAAATTCTACATTTTTAGACTAGTTTCTTTAACTTTCTATTGGGAAAGTTCTTCATACCCTAACTGTATTGTGTATTCCTAGTTTCCATTCTTTTTGATCAACATTAAAAGATGCTTCAAGCATGCACCTCTGCTCCGAGAGAAAAAAAAAAAAAAAAAAAAAAGAGGAAACTTATTTACATGATACTCCAATATATACCCTAAGTATTTTAAAATATAACATTTCAGATGGCCCATATAACATTTGGAGGTAGTGTGCATTTTGTGGAAAACTGCGGAATCTACGAAAATAGTCCAATCTATATACAGGGTGGCTCAAAAGTAGGTATACAGTGGTATCTAAATCTTAATTACAATTTTCAGGCGCGCAAGTGTTCGAAATGTCCTCATTCAACAGTTCAATGTTCTTCAAACCTACCTAGAAGGCTGCGACACACATTGCGACAGAAATATCGAAGATATCCAAAAAGGCAAAGAGAAAAGCAGTTGCAAACAGGAAGTTATGGCAATACTTCCGACTGTATACCTACTTTTGGGCCAGTCTGTATATAAAAATGAAAGTGACCACGTTTGTAAGTTAATAACGCTTGAACCACACGACCGATCATTGATCAAGTTTTCAACATAGATGAGGTTTGGACCTGGGGTGGTTTTTATCATTTCATTTTGAAGGTGCAGTTTGGGGCAGGGTAGGAAGAGAGGGGATATATACAAATGATCGAAAATTACCGATGTTGGTGTCGAATCCATAGTTTTCGGGGCCGCTGAGAATGAACAGTGACACTTCCGATGCCGTTAAATCGAAATTCAGCCCCCATTAGTACTCCTAAGGGGGGATAGTGACATGTAAAAAAAAAATGAAAATGACCGATATTAGTGTCAAATTCACAGTTTTTGGGGTCCTGAAGTTGATTGGTGACCCTTTATGTCCAAAATGAAACTTCAAATTAACATTTCCCTGTCATGGTCCACTTGATTCTATTTCATAATTCCAATCAACTTAAAAATCAGCAGTATCGACCTCTTTTAAACTGCGCACCCACTCAAGGTCCTTTAGCTTCGATCAGAACGTAATCATCTTATAAAAGGCTTCGGACGTCTTACAGTATATGACAGATATTATCAATGCCGCTGGATAATTTGTATTGCTGACAATAAACGTACTAACACATTTTACTGGATTTTAATTTAATACCAGTTATAATACAAAAGCTACGTAGTCTATGAATAGGAGTGCTGGACCATCGATTCAATTAAGGGGGGAGAAGTTCAATAGAATACATCTTTTCAGACAACTCAAGATTGTCAATATTTTACACCTGACAGTATTTTATTTGCCCTTCTATGTGAAAAGAAAGAAAAGAAAAGAAACAAGCAACAGTGCCACGTGTACGCCATCTAAAGAAGTTTGGTTTATATGGCATAATATTTTATCAGTATTGAAACCGGAAATGCTAGAAATCTACTACCACTTGCAGTTATAGTGGTTTAGGGTAATAGTATACATGAGAACCCCCTTATCTGCGTTTCTTCTGTGTTCTATTACCACTTCTACATGAAATACCATAAATTTTCTACGTAGTGCAATAGTAAGAAGTATCCATGTGCACAAGACATGCGATATGCGTTAAATTCCCCCCCACACACACACATTGGCATAGATAAAGTACAAGGGCACTACACATGCAGATATAAAGTACATGTACGTTCTTTTTTATTTTCGTATCAGTCGATAAGTAAATCAAAGTCACTTTGTTATCCCCTTGGTAAGTTCGTAGATACTCAATGAATAATCCCTAAAAGTATGAGCGTCCAGCTCCTTCGGGAACTGACGCGGCTTTACGTATACTATATCCCATTCTAACAAAAGTGGGTTCTACTTGACAAGAAAAAAAAGTTTGAGAAACGCTCATCTCAAAGTATTAAAATTTCCTACACATGATTGTGGTGGTATGATACTATGCCTTTAAAGGGTGGCCCCCGTTTCTTTTTTCTTTTTTTTTTTTTAATAAGTCTACTTAAACATATAATGTGGCGAAATTGAATAGATGGCCAATTTAATACATTTTACTTGAAAATGAAATCTTTAACGTCTCTCAATTATACCCTTTAAGCTAAGGTAGACAATTATTTAGGCAAGTAAATGATTATGAAAGGATTGATGGAATTAGAAAGTGGGAGGAAACGGGAATACCCCGAGAAAATCCACGGACACGATGTTGTCCATCACACTTGAACCAGGGACCCAAGATGGCGGGAGATCGAACCAGGGACCTCACACACCACAGGTGTGAGAAAATGGAAAAAAATGAAATGAAATCTTTAAGTTTTACGTCCCACGATTATGCCGGTTAGGCTAAAGGAGACGGTGATTATGAGAGATGAATGGAATGAAGAAAGTGGGAGGAAACGGGAGAACCCCGAGAAAACTCACGAGCACGGTGTTTGTCCGCCACAAAGTCCACACGGCGCGAGCTGGGATCGAACCAGGGACCCCAAGCAGCGGAGGTAAGCGCTCCACCACTGCGCCACCACGCACCCCAGTGTGAGGAAATGGAATAGATGGCCAATTTAACACCATACTATATATGCTAATCATTCAGAATTTCGATGTTAAATACACCAGAGCAACATTTCCAAAATAGAAATAAAATATCACATTATCAGTGGTACTGCATTCATTAAAAAAAAAATGTTAAGACTCACCAATAGATACACAGAATTGTAGCAACAGACCAAACAGTAGCACACTTTTCCCCATTGCACTAACAGCTTTCACTTGTCACAAAATAATAAAACACGTCACTTGAGGTTTTATGCAAGCGGAAAATTGATGTTTCTTTCTTTTTCTTTCCCCTGCTAAAGCTTAAGTGGACGGAAACTCACGTGTAAAAACACTGCCTTTCTTTTTCAAGGACGGACGGATGAACAGTTACGTCAACTCACTTCACCGCGTACTCCGTAACTAACTTAACAACTAAACTAAAAATTTCTTTTTAACCATATTCTTCTTCCCTGACGGGGATTTGGCAACGGAATAAACTAACCAAGCTTTCTCGCCCAATAAGAGACCACCTCATCTAGCCAGGACCCTCCCAAGCTCACGATAAGAAATTATCAACCTCCTTACATCAATCTTCACGACCAACTAGACAGATTTTTTAAGACTTCACTGCGTGTATGGGTTTGTTCTTCAGCAGTCGCCAAAAGAACTATTATCTCTTCTTTTTCATGCCTATTTTTCTTTTTTTTCTTCTTGTTTCTTGTTTGACTCACTGCTTGGAACAGCTTGCAGACAATCGCCCATTCAGTTTGTTTATGTATGCCTTCAGGTTTATTCGGATAGCGTGAAGTACACAGTACATATGTAACTGTTTGTATAACGAAAAGTGCCATAGAAACGTGATAACTTGTATTAACAAAATGAATCAATTCTACACTACAAATGACATTTAACGGAGAAACAAAAAAAAAAAAAAAAAAAATCAAAGAATAGATCTTATTAATTTGAATGAAATCCCGATGAGTAGATTTCAAGAAAATAATTTTTAAAAGACATTTATTGTAGACGTGAATGTTGACGTACGACACCTACTAATCGCCTTTGTGATCGTAGGTATTCTGCCATTGTTTGCAGGTCAACCTTCCATGCACTACGGTCTTCAGCCAACGATTTTTCTGTTTTGATATCGTCCATTAATCGTAGTCTTCTTTGTTCCTCCCTCTCTTTCCTGCCACCATACACTCTAGCACTTCCGTCATGTTAAAAATTCCTTCTTAGACAATGTCCCAACCAGTTTTTCTTCCTCTTTTTAATATTATCTAAAACTTCGTTTCTCACCCACCATTTCTAACACCCTCATTCGTTTTCCGTTCGACCCAGCTAATTCTCTCCATCCTTCTCCACACCCACATTTCGAAAGCTTCCAACCATTTTTGACCATTTTTGAGTAATGTCCATATTTCTGCCCCATACAGTACAATGCACCGTACGAAGCATTTTATGAACCTTTTTCTCAACTCTTTACTTAAGATCCCACAAAATAGACGTTTCTTCCAAAATAGACGTTTTACAATTCCTATTCTTCTTTGCTTTTAATCCATGTTCGCACTTCATATCATCAATAACATTTCCTAGATATCGAAAATTAGTCAACTATTCCATTTTCTCCTCTCCTACTTCTATATTTGACACTGGCCGCTTCGTTCCAATCACCATGTCTTTTGGTTTTCTAACATTTATTTTCATCCCATATTTCTCACAATGATTGCTACAGCAACTTGAACATTAGTCCCAAGCGTGCGTAGTCAGAGTGACTTTAACGACTAGGATACTGCGGGGTGTAAGGCAACGGGAAACTACCACTATAGTTTTTCTAGTTTGCTGACAGCAAACAATGTCCTGTAAGCTAAATAACATGGAAGATTACACTAGTTAACAAAGGTTTTGTTACATAAAAGGAAATACCTGTTCTTAAAGGAACTTTTTGCGCTGAATTCGAATATGCACTTGGTTTTTCTCCATCACGTACGATTTTCCCGTAACAGAGGGATTTTCGGGAAAATCCCTCAAAAATTTCCCTTTTCGTTTATTTTACACCCCAAGATCTTGTCCCCTTGCATATACTAACATAGAAATTATACCTAAGTATACTTTGATTCATATTTAACAAACCCTCCAAGTTTCGTAATAATTGCTTTATTCTTTCTAGAGAAATAAATATGTTTGTATGTATACTGTGTGTACTGTTTATTGCACCTTATAGTAATGCTTTCAGATCTCTTAAGTTGAGGTAAAACGTTTTGCTTTATTACCACAAACACATATATAAAATATAATACAATATAATTTACAAGTGTGACAATTTACAATAAACAATAATACAAATGTACCAAAAGGTCATGAAAAGACAATCAAAACTATCACAATATATGAAACTTCCATTGGGTTACAAAAACGTACACTACTTCCTTCTTTTGTAAGAAATGTTGCATTCTCTAACAAGACCCCAACAATAGTCCCCCATCATTGAAGGATCCCATCGTCCCTGGTACCTTTTCTCCATTGCCATTATATCTTGGTGGAATCTTTCCCCCCTGTTCGTCGCTGAGAGCACCTAGCTTAGCAGGAAAGAAGCTGAGGTGGGAGTGCAAAAAGTGGATTTTTAAAGACATCCTACAACCCAACTCTTTGTATTTCTGTATCATGTCCTGTACGATTTCTGTGTAACTCTCAGCTTTGTTATTGCCCAGAAAGTTGCGCACAACACACTTAAATGCTGTCCAGGCAGCTAGCTCAGCACTGTTTAACTTGCTGTCAAAGCTATCATCAAGCATTAATTTCCTAATTTGGGGACCAATAAACACTCCCGCTGAAATCTTAGCATCACTCAGGTTAGGGAACGTATCTCGCAAATACTTGAAACCTTCACCAGATGCGTCCATGGCTTTGACAAAGTTTTTCATAAGTCCTAACTTGATATGAAGTGACGGTAGTAATATCTTATTAGGATCTACCAAAGGAGCGTATTTGACGTTGCATTCTCCAGGTACGTAATTCACTCTAGGTTCCCATTCCTTCACTTCATAATGTTTGTCATCAGCTCGGCTATCCCATAAACATAAAAAATATTGGTACTTCGTGTAACCGCACTGCAGTCCTAATAAAATACCAACTACCTTGAGATCACAACATATTTGCAAACAATGGTTCTTGTAATTTATAAGATTTAGCAAAGTTGACATGGTGTCATAGGATTCCTTAATCTTCACTGAGTGCGCAAGTGGTATAGAAGGTTTTTTTATTTCCATTATGTAAAAGGACAGCTTTAAGGCTGACCTTTGACGCGTCGATAAATAACCTCCATTCTTCTGGAACGTAAGGAATTCCTAGCTCCGCCACCAACCCATTTATATCCGTACATACGCACACATTATCTTGCATTGAGAAATAGCTTGAAAATTGAACATGCCTTTTCCTGTACACTGATATGTTTGTTTCTGCATCCAATAAGTTCCACTGCTGGAGCCTTGATCCCAGAAGTTCCGCCTCTTGTTTTGTCAGGTGCAAATCACGGACTAGGTCATTAAGTTCACATTGCCGGATGAAATGTGGCTCGCGAACACAGTCAGGGATGAACGTTGGATCCTTGGATGTACATGTTGATGTCGATGGTTCATCAAGGTCATGATCATCATCAGAGTCTTTTGGCCATATCTCTTCCCAGTTGGTAGGGGGCTCGGGAAGTGGAAGTTCATCCCCGTGCGGAATAGGTCTAATTGCGGATTTAACGTTGGGATAACTTATTGTGTATTTGCTTTTTTTAGAATGTCCCTTAACTACTGTGAGACAAAAATAACAATCATCCAGATGGTTAGTGAGTTCTCTCCACACCATTGGTACAGCAAATTTCATGAACCTCCGTTTCCCTTTGGCCCATGCAAGTAAAGTGACGTAGCACGACGCACAAATTATGTTGGGTGCCCAAGTTTTGTCCTGATCTCCCACACGACATCCGAAATATATATAATATGCTAGTTTCACCGATGGCGTAATGGATCTACACTGTCCTTTAACTACAAACTGGCCACACACATAACAAAAACTATTTGGTGAGTTAACACACGAACGCCGCCCTCTTGACGCCATTGTACTGATCACAAACTAAACTTCTGGTCTTAGTTGGGTATAATGCCGTTAAGATCAAACATGAAAGCACTCTTAGCAGCAAAGACAACTTTGAAAGTGAAGTAGTGTTAAACCACACGTCAATATAAAAATGTACAAAACTCCCTCACCAGGTGTCAAGAACACAAGAAAGAAAGAAATGCGCGGGGGGAGGGGGGAAACGATACCGTAGTGGAAAATTCAGACTGCATTAGTTCATTGTTGTCAACAATGAGTCTATTCCATTCTTTCTTTCTTTTGCATTCTGTTACATTTGATAACAAATATTGATAACCATTTCCTGAACAAAACGAAAAAACTTGGAGAATTGTATAAAAAAAAATATACGTTGGAAGTACATTCTATTTTTATACACGTTTCTAATTTACAGAGAGCAATACAAGTGTGTTGTTGACTATTGTAAATATTCATTTATATGTCTGTGTTTGTAGTAATAAAGCAAATCGTTTTTACCCCAACTCAGGAGATCTGAAAGCATTACTATCAGGTGCAATAAACAGTGCACACAGTATACATACAAATATATTTATTTCTATGGAAAGAACAAAGCGATTTTTACGAAACTTTTAGGGTTTATTAAATATAAATCAAGGTATACTTAGGTATAATTTCTATGTTACTATATGTAAGGGGACAGGAGCTAGGGGAATAAAATATTTGAAAAAGGGAAATTTTTGAGGGAATTTCCCGAAAATACCTCTGTTACGGGAAAACTGTACGTGATGGAGAGAAACCGAGTGCATATTCGAATTCAGCGCAAAAAGTTCTTTTAAGATCAGGTGATTTTTCTCATGTAACAAACAAAAAGTTTAAATTTGTTAACTAGTGTTATGAAAGACTTGGTGAAATTAGAATGTGACAGAGACAGGACATGACAGAATCTCGAAAATACCTGCAAAATACTGCTACACAAACTGTCATGGTGTGGAATCGAACCAGCGATTCCTCGCCCCAGAGGTGATTGCTCTGAAACTGAACCAACATGAACTGTATTTTTCTTTCTTTTTCTTAAACAAATCGTTGCGCCACTACTGCCGTGTATTATGAAATGTAAAGGGTTATTACGAGGGTAGATCAATAAGTGTTCGGCCTGATGCTATTAGAAATAAGATCCAGCCTCGGAAATTTAATATGCTGTGTTGTAGTCTTTAGTAGGCTTACACGTAAAGTCTCAAGTATCTAACTAGTTTTCTTTTCTAATTACAGGTACTTGAATGAACCGTTTTTGTGACATTTGCTGAAAATGCAGCCTTCTGAGTATAGTGCAGTTAGTGATGTGAGGTGGAAAATTTTCCGCTATATTTTTCCGGAAAATTTTCCGTACTAAATAAAATATCAGTAATCAAGTAATAATTCCTCAGTTATCATAAAATTGATGGAATTCATGTATAGAAATGTTAAAAAGTGAAAGATCGTTTAAAGAATCTGAAAATTTTCATGGTTCAGATAATTTTCAGTACTATATAGGAACAAGTTAAACAATTTTTCATGAATCGAAATATTTTCTGTCTTCTATGGAAAAATTAAAGAACTTTTTATGAGTCGGAAAATTTTCATCATTTTGAAGCAAAAAGTTAAACAACTTGTTGTGAATCGGAAAGTTTCATTGCTCTGTAGAAACAAGTGAAAGGAATTTTCATAGATCGGAAAATTTTCATTACGATGTAGAAACAACTGGAAAAACTTTTCATAATCCGGACAATTTTGGATATTATGTACAGTGATGTTAGGTGGAAAATTTTCCCCTATATTTAACTGCACATTGAGCTACAAAATTGAATTTTTGTAGAGGAAAGTTAGTCAGCAACAAACTATAATTTTTCAATTAGCTCTCGGGAACCGGAAAATTTTCTAATATTTCAAGTTGGGAAGTAAAAATGTACATAGTGTTTCCCTCTCTCTCTCTCTCTCTCTCTCTGTGAGCTCCTTCGTTGCTAAGCGGTTAGCATAAGCGCCTTTCGTATGGGAGACCCGGCCTGGATTCCCGGTGATAGCTCATGTAGTTCGTTTTCCACGTTAATCAGTTGATCCCGTCTCATATAGCTTCGCTGCTGAAAGGGACATTAAACTCAAAATTAATTCAACTCTCCTCTCTCTCTCTCTCCTTTCTCTCTCTCCCTCTCTCCCTCCCTCTCTCTCTCTTTCTGCGTGTGTGTGTGTAAGGCACAGAGAATATATACAGTGAAACCTCTACTAACGGACACCTCTATAAAGCGGACACATCCCATAACGGACATATTTTGTAATCCCCAAACACTGTAATAGGAAAAAACATATTGGCAAACCTCTCGAAAGCGGACACTCTCTAGTACGGAAACGGACATTCTTTCTTGTCTTTTATAGGTATTATTTACCTCCGTATTACGGACACTTTCTCTAGGAACAAGTTGGAAAGTGCAGTAAAAATACACTTTTAGTAATTCCTACGTATGTCACCAAGGAAGTACATGTGGGTGTGACAACATTTTGCCTCCTCAACTGTCTGTTCAGCAACCCAAAGGAAGGGTCTCTGTTTCACAACATCCTTATATCCTTTGCTTCCATTCCACTCCCACCCAACCTGCTTCAGAAACAAAAGTGATTGACAGTTGCCCACTGTTTGGAATGACACATCATTCTACTGTCCCGCTGGAATCTCTAACCAAACAGAAGACAAGTTTGGTATTTTTGACCACGGGTATGCATATTGTCTTTTAAAAAAGTCATTTGCTGGACTGCAATTGACTCACAAATTAAAGCAACACACCGAAAACGTAGTAACTAGCGGTGAGTGTAAAGTGCAGAGAACTATAACATCTTATTCCCATATTGTTGGATGGCGCAAGATAATGCAGGTACAGTAACATTTTGGTAATATTCATAAATTGTGATTCCTACAAAAATATTTTTTTTTCTAATTGCATATTACCTTGTTTATTAATTTACGTAAGGAAATATTGAAACCTCTCTAAGGCGGACACCTCTCTATAGCGGACAATTTTTGATTCCCCACGGCTGTCCGCTTTAGGGAGGTTTCACTGTATCGAGTTCGTAGAGTACAAATATCCCATTCTATTATTTAAAAATTCAATTTATTAAAAGTGATGAATATTTTCCGATTCATAAAAACATACTCCACTTATTCCTACGTCCTTTTTCAGTCGTAAAATTTATTGGTAATAAATATTATCTTAAAAAGTTTCATGAAGTGAAAATCTAACGATTCATTTCTTCAAAAATGTTTCAAAAACTTCAATGCGTTCTTCCCTCAGAATCCACGTTTGATTTCACAAAATTATATTTCGTCAGTTTAATACGCGTAAGACGAAGTTTTCTAATAGCTTTACTACTTTTCTAGATTTACATACGGCAACATTTATAAATAAGTAGAGATAATATAAAGTGCCTACTGTAAATTTTTGAGTTGAATTGAGTTGATTTTGAGTTTAACGTCCTTTTCAGCAGCGAGGCTATATGAGACGGGATCTACTGATTAACGTGGAGTTCCCGCCAGGAATCGAACCCGCCTGCAACTTTTTGACTACCCAAAAAATTCGAGTTTAAGTAACTCATGAAAACAAATACTGACCATTTTCTGGAAATAAACATTTATTTATTCATATATTCACTCAGTAGAGAAAGTGAAATATTACTAATAAGAAAGCTGATTTGTGTAGTTGTTCTTCCAATAAAGTAATAAAAGAAACGTAAAAAGCTGCACTATTAGCGCCGCGTTCTAAAAGCAACAAGTAATTTCATTTTAATTTGCATAACAAAAAACATATTTCTTTTTTTATATATATGTACTTGTTCTATTGAATCGTCATTATTTCTAATACATTTTTCTAGATAATAATAGTAGTTTTACAATACAAATATCTGCTCTAAGATGTTGAATAAACAAAATCCCAATATTGAAATTATGATTTACGAGTGTTAAACATAATAAAACCAAAGCATTTCTTATGTTCTGTTACAAAAATAATCTTCATAAGGAACTTTTATGTAGTTATTTCATTACATAGGCAAGCCTATATGTGAAAAAATAGTGGACTTTTCTGTTTTTGAAATAATTCATAAATTCACAAAGATTTCTTTTCGGTTTCTTGTTACATATTAAATATTGGAATGGGATATTTGTTCTCTACGAACTCGATGTATGTTCCCTACACTTTACAAACACACACACACACACACACACACACACACACACACACACACACACACACACACACACACACACACAAAGAGAGAGAGAGAGAGAGAGACTGTGTAAATCTTTACTTTAAAACTTCAAATATTAGAAAATTTTCTGGTTCTCGAAAGCTAATTGGAAAATTATAACTTGTTGCTGTCTAACTTTCCTCTACAGGAATTGAATTTTATACCTCAATGTGCAGTTAAATATAGCGGAAAATTTTTCACCTAACATCACTATACATAATATCCAAAATTGCCCGGTTTATGAAAAGTTTTTCCACTTGTTTCTGCATCGTAATGAAAATTTTCTGATCCATGAAAATTCCTTTTACTTGTTTCTACAGAGCAATAAAACTTTCCGATTCACAAAAAGTTGTTTAACTTTTTGCTTCAAAATGAAAATTTTCCGACATAAAAAGTTCTTCAATTTTTCCATAGAAGACAGAAAATATTTCTATTCATGCAAAATTGTTTAACTTGTTCCTACATAGTACTGAAAATTATCTGAACCATGAAAATTTTCATATTCTTTAAACGATCTTTCACTTTTTAACATTTCTATACATGAATTCCATCATTTTTATGATTACTGAGGAATTATTACTTGATTACTGATACTTTCTTTTAGAACGAAAATTTTTCCCGAAAAATATAGAAGAAAATTTTCCGCCTCACATCACGGGTAAACAACTATATAGGAATAAGTGGAAATGTTTTTATGAATCGGAAAATTTTCATCACTGCGTGCAGTGATAAAGTTCCCATTGAAAAAACAATTAAACACAAAGCAAATCCATGAAGAATTGGTCAGTGTGTTCCATGATTTTTCCCCACTATATTCAACTGTAAAGAGATGGTGTTACGAATTCAAGCTTGGCAGATAGTCATGTATAAACGCACCACTTACCGGTCGCCCATGCACAGTGACGAATGAAAAAAACGTAAAGAAGATCCATGATATCGTTATGGCTGATCGAAGAGTGACTATATGCAAAATCATAGAGGAGATATAACGTATCATATGGTAGAGTGTAGCCAATATTGGTCGATGTTCTACACATGAAAAGAAATATATATATATATATATATATATATATATATATATATATATATATATATATATAGAGAGAGAGAGAGAGAGAGAGATAGATAGATAGATAGATAGATAGATAGATAGATAGATAGATAGATAGATAGATGTGTGTGTGTGTGTGTGCCAAGAATCTTGCCCATAAATTAGAAGAGGCAGCGAGTGGTTTGTTCCCAAGAACTTTTGGCCAGAGTAAAGCGTAATCCAGGAAAGTTTTACAAACAATTTGTAACCATGTATCATTTCGATCCGGAGACGAAACGGCAATCTATGGAGCGGAAACACCATGATTTCCCATGCACTCATAAATTCCGCGTCGTGCTCAGCGCAGGGAAGATAATGGCATCAGTCTTCTGTGATGCTAAAGGAATTTTATTCATTGACTATTTGCCAGGTGGGCAGACCATCATAGGTGACTATTACGTCAACTTAATCCGAAACTATCAAGCAGAAACGAAGCGGAAAGTTGTCAGGCAAACTGCTCTTCCATCAGGACAATGCTGCAGTCCACAAGTCAACAATTGCAATGGCAGCCATTCATGATGCTAACTTCGAATTGATCGAGCACCCACCCTATTCACCAGACTTGGCACCTATTTTTGAATTTGAAGGAGCAACTGCGGCGAAAGAGATTTTACACTGATAACGATATCATGTATGCGGTAAAGGAATATTTTGACAATCTCGACGAAAGTTTTTTTTTCTGAAGGGTAAGCTATGCAAATGTTGGAACATAGATCGGTCAAGTTTACTGAGGTATAAATTACGTTGAAAAATTAAAAAAGAAAAAAAAAACAATGAAGATCGTATCTTTTTTCTTTCTACTCTAGGCCGAAGACTTATTGATCCTTCCTCGTATAGACCTAAATGATTGACTCGATTTTATAAATTCATTGTAGCTTTATTATTGAACATATTGTCACAAAACATTCCAGACGTATTGAAAAACATTTTTATTACATTTTTTTACTTTTTAGAAGAAAAACATTTTTTAAATAGCCTATTTATTTTTATTTTACTATTTTTTTTTATTTTGAGAGAACAAAATCTTGATATGTCTATCGAATCAAAATGTTTTACTGCGAAAAAGAAAGAAAATAACCAATGATTTACAGAGGATAGGTCAATTAAAAAATATATGACATGCCTTGTTTTAAGCTAAAATTAAATCTCGTACAACGAAAACAAGCTCCTAAAACTACAAAAAAAAAAAAAAAAAAAAAGTGTTAAGTGTTGTTATTTACTGTGTAGCGCATGTAATAGCTTATTATAGAAGTTAATCTGAGGAGCCCATCATTTGCGTTGTTTCGTATTCATGACGGCGAGTGGTTTGTTCCCAAGAACTTTTGGCCAGAGTAAAGCGTAATCCAAGAAAGTTTTACAAACAATTTGTAACCATGTATCATTTCGATCCGGAGACGAAACGGCAATCTATGGAGCGGAAACACCATGATTTCCCATGCACTCATAAATTCCGCGTCGTGCTCAGCGCAGGGAAGATAATGGCATCAGTCTTCTGTGATGCTAAAGGAATTTTATTCATTGACTATTTGCCAGGTGGGCAGACCATCATAGGTGACTATTACGTCAACTTAATCCGAAACTATCAAGCAGAAACGAAGCGGAAAGTTGTCAGGCAAACTGCTCTTCCATCAGGACAATGCTGCAGTCCACAAGTCAACAATTGCAATGGCAGCCATTCATGATGCTAACTTCGAATTGATCGAGCACCCACCCTATTCACCAGACTTGGCACCTATTTTTGAATTTGAAGGAGCAACTGCGGCGAAAGAGATTTTACACTGATAACGATATCATGTATGCGGTAAAGGAATATTTTGACAATCTCGACGAAAGTTTTTTTTTCTGAAGGGTAAGCTATGCAAATGTTGGAACATAGATCGGTCAAGTTTACTGAGGTATAAATTACGTTGAAAAATTAAAAAAGAAAAAAAAAACAATGAAGATCGTATCTTTTTTCTTTCTACTCTAGGCCGAAGACTTATTGATCCTTCCTCGTATAGACCTAAATGATTGACTCGATTTTATAAATTCATTGTAGCTTTATTATTGAACATATTGTCACAAAACATTCCAGACGTATTGAAAAACATTTTTATTACATTTTTTTACTTTTTAGAAGAAAAACATTTTTTAAATAGCCTATTTATTTTTATTTTACTATTTTTTTTTTATTTTGAGAGAACAAAATCTTGATATGTCTATCGAATCAAAATGTTTTACTGCGAAAAAGAAAGAAAATAAGCAATGATTTACAGAGGATAGGTCAATTAAAAAATATATGACATGCCTTGTTTTAAGCTAAAATTAAATCTCGTACAACGAAAACAAGCTCCTAAAACTACAAAAAAAAAAAAAAAAAAAAAAAAAGTGTTAAGTGTTGTTATTTACTGTGTAGCGCATGTAACAGCTTATTATAGAAGTTAATCTGAGGAGCCCATCATTTGCGTTGTTTCGTATTCATGACGGAAAATCGTAACCTGTAATTTTTGATATAGAAGAACGGTTAATCTTCTTACACACACAAACAATGATGGTTCAAGGACAGATCACATAGCCTATCAAGCGTTGCAATCAAGTGGAAAAACAGCTTAGGGTTTCCCATGTTCATTTTCCAATGACGGAATATTTAGTTTACAGCAAATATCCAACGAAGAAACCCAAGTTAGTATTTTCTTCCCGGCTATATCAGCAAGAACTTTCTGCTGATAGTGTTGCCAGGTATATACGTATCGTACGTAAGTTTGGTTTGAGGAGCTTTTACTAGACGTTATGTCTCATCATTATCGTCACAAGCATTCTGTTGTTATCAGGGCTCGTGGAAGAAATACAAGTGGTTGCCCCAGGCTCCGTGCTCGAGTGGCCTCGTATCGTAGGAGGAAAAAGTTTGCTTCTTCAAGGAAAAGTAATGAGTTTACTATTTTTAATTTATGCTTGGAATCTAAAATATTTGGAGACGATGAATCATTATTTTGTAAGGTATTTTTACGATTGTATACAGTAAATTACCGACTATACGACCCAAATTGGTGGAAAGGCAGACTGGATAAATAATAATAATAATAATAATAATAATAATAATAATAATAATAATAATAATAATAATAATAATAATAATAACAATAATAATAATAATAGCCGGATAGGCAACAGTTCTATAATTCTCACCTCCTGCCCCACTAATACCATTAAAAACATTATTTATATCAAACCTCACTCTTTCTTTATAGGCTATTCTTTGACCTTTTAGGCCAGTACTTAGTGGCGTATTTGAGGGCGGGAGCTTCCGGGCTTAAGCCCCTCCGAAATCTTACTTACTATAGTAAAGTATATGAAATATCTTGCAGAATTTTCACATTTTCAGACGAAGCCCCCCCCCGAAAGTTAGCAAAGCCCCCCCCCCCGAAACGAAATCGTAAATACGCCACTGCCAGTACTATAAACATTTATGTACTGTACGTATTTCTTACAGAAAAAGGAAGTTAAAGACTAAAAATATTGTTCACATTTTAAGATAAATTGTATAATGTCTAACTTATTTGCAGGAAACATAAAATCATGTATATCGTAATAGCTATCTCTAGGACGGATTCTAAAGACGGCTATGATATCGTACATAAATATTCTACATTTTTAAGACAAACTAAACATTAAAAGTAGATATAAGCCTAATTCTTCTTCTCTTACCGATTTAAACTTAAATTACAGTTCTTTGATAAATGACTACACAAATATGGAAAGATGAGTGTAGTAAAAATTCAAAGCTTACATTTTTTAGTTTGAAAAAGTCCTTCATAGATGACTGTTTCTCCTTGTCAAAGTAACCGTTAGAGTTCGAGTAGATCATATATATATATATATATATATATATATATATATATATATATATATATATATATATATATATATATATATATATATATATATATATATTCTTACGCTATTACTGATTCGTTTATACAGGGTGTCTCAAAAGTTCCCTGACATAGGGTAACTGTTATCATCAGAGTTACAAGAAAATGCAATAGGGGAAACCGTCTTCAAATATGATGTTTTCAATCTAAAGTGAAATATTTTCTTAAATCAGACGAGCCGTTTGGACTGTACACTCTTTATACGCCCAATGTTAAATGAAAATCCAACGTTGCCATTTACCTTGACCCACAACATAAGTGAATCAAGTTACTGTTTCAAATGATGGCTGCCTATTGACACGTTAGCGTAAAAGACAGTTTACTAGGTCAATGTATCATATAGCCTCGATGCTGATACTTCAACAAACGGCAACAAAAATGAATTTGATATCACTACCATTGATGAGAAAAATCCAAAGTTGGCAACAAAATAATTTACTCATGCTGGTATCGAATTCTCACATCATTGGTCTCGAGATTTATCTCTCTGCAGGCGTTGCAAATTGATTACGTATTCCTAGCTATCATGTGTAGGCTACTCGATAAAATTGAGTAGCTCGAGGAAGTTCCCCTTTATAGTGCTAAGATTCGTTGATCTCACAACTGTCGTCTTATCAATTACAGACCAGAATTTCTTCCAGAAAATGTTGGTGAGTTGATTTTGAGTTTAGCGTTCCTTCAGCAGTGAGGCTATATGAGACATAATATGGATTAACGTGGAATCTGAACCACATGAGCTCCTGTCGAGAATCGAACCCGGATCTCCTACACCAAAGGCAAGTACGCTAACCATTTATCCTAACAGCACAATTACATAGCAGACATATGCCTTTCATGTTCCCTCAGGTACATGGAAATGTGTCCGGTATGAATGGCAAGTGATAGTCACAGTATATGTCCGCCCCTAGGCACATGCCTGACATGTACCTGGAGAACGTGCCTAGTATGTTCTAGGTATGTTCCCCATGCCGCAAGCGTCAATGAACCACAAAATTACTCCCCTGAAACATGTTGCATAGCCTATATGCGTAATGTGTTTACATCAAGGTGAGTCAAAACAACAGTTTAAACAAGTGAAAAAAAAAGAAAAAATAGGCCTACCCTAGGGTGAGCACGAACCACCAGCCTTTGGATTACTTGCTGCGTGCTCTTCCGACTTGGCCACAGAAGCGATAAAGATAACGTCACTTGTAGAGGGATAAATTCTTGAGATTTTTTGCATTCGGCTAATCAGAGTGCTCCTTTAATCGCATATATTCGACTATAACCGTTTGGGATCAGATACAATCTGTTCGCCATGTAATGTTATAACAAATTGACGAGTGTCTATTTACTTTGTTACATGGTTCTTCCATATTCAATTTCAAATGATCGGCGGCAGTTGCCATCTAATAAAGTTGATGCGTTTATTGCTTCTAGTACACAATCGCTTAGAAAAAGAAGCAACAATTGCATCAAATGTGGAAGATTAATTTAGAACACCTAAATGGCGAATGCCTAGCACATCTTAGGGTATCTGAAACAATATGCACCTAAAGGACATACCTAGAACATGACAGATATAGCCTATGTCCCAAGTGACGACATAAAAACAAATGACTTAGAGTGCGAAACTGAGCCAGGTATAGGATGTTATATTTGTGATACATAGTTGCAAATATCAATTAGGTGTAACAAGAACCTAAAACTGTAGGTAGCTGAAGTACATACTTAGCACATGAATATCGTATGTGCCAAGTGTCGGGTACCTAAAAAGTAACTGGGACACCTAAATGGCACATGCCTAGCACATCTTGTGCTATTAGGGTAGCCACGAAGGAGCTGCAGAAAATTTAGTGATGGGGTGGGAGACGGTAAATTAGAATGTGAGAGCGATGTATTGGAACAATGTGTCTGCACAGAAATCTTTTTTTTTTCTTTTTTTTGGGGGGGGGGAATGGAGTTTTCCTTTTTTTCTGTCGATGAGGCTAAAGGAGACGGTGATGATGAGTAATGAATGAAATGGTGGAATGAAGAAAGTGGGAGGAAACGGGAGAACCCCGAGGAAACCCACGCACACGGAGTTTGTCCACCACAAAGTTCCTTGGCGGAGGCTGGGATGGATTCAAACGCCATCGGAAGAGTCACTGTTCACCACAGCGACCCCGAAAACTATGGATCCGACTTTGATATTGGCCATTTTCGATCATATATATATATATATATATATATATATATATATATATATATATATATATATATATATATATATATATATATATTAACAACCTCCTCGCGTCGTGCCTATAGTTTTCGGGGATGAATGCGTTGTGACGCTGAGAAGTTGCTTCTACCCATTATCTGAAATGAGTAGGTTTTGTTAAATCTAGTCACCAGCGAGAGGATAATTCAGTAAATTAAAGAAACTTAACTTCATCTAAAATTTCATGTATTTTGATCAATTCAAAAGTGTAATGTGTAAAGTGTTGTGATAGCGGATATGACTTAATGCCTTCAGATCACAGTACTCAAATGTCTGGAGATTTGACCAAAAGTAACACTTATAATTGAGGTACACATACCTTTAGATGTTCAGGCTTCTTGGGATGACGAATGTCCACTCCTGAGCTTCTCTCTGGACGACGTTGACGGATCTTGGGACAATCGGAGGTCTTTAGTCCCAGGTGATATAACTACTGAGACTAGTATAGGCAGCTCGGCTTTATCACGTCTGGCCGACTAGAAGCCAACCATCATAAGATGGTAGTTCGTAATACTCGTAACCGCTGAATCTTAAAACTGGAGTTCTCGTATCAAACTCTGATCTCGAACTCTGGCTTCTGATCTCCGACTTCTGATCCTGATCCAATCTAGATTTGGTTTTTATTCTCTTTTCCAGACGATGGAATTCGTCGTTTCATGACTCGACGTTGATTACCTCAATTATTGGTCAAACTTTCGTTGCAAACCTTGTTACATTGTGACCGAATTCCTAGACTATCAATCTCTGCGAATCTGAATATTATGCCATATCCAAATTTCGTTGGTGTTAGCAAATGGTTTCATTACTTCTTTCTGAAATTCAGGCTTACATTCATTTTTCTTAATTTCTGTTTACACCATACTGCGAGCTAGCGTCTCGACAGTATTTCATTAACATCAAAACACAACCATGCGTAACTGATTACAGAAACAAACAAACAATAACAATAACACGTGCCATTCCAACATATCACAATTTCACATCTTTATAGTTTCTTAACTTAGACTTGACTTTATTTAACTTATAATTGTTCCAATCACCGATAAATAACCTATAACCAATTAATATTATTATCTTTGAATTAACCTTGAAATTGAGATAATGACAATCCAAACAAGCTCTAATAGCTCCTGATGGTTTCTTAACAAACAGCATCGGTGAACTATACGAGCTACTACTCTCTTCTATAATGTTTTGTTCCAATAAAATATTTATGTGGTCTTTAACTTTCTCTCTTAAAGCTATAGGGATTGGATATTGTTGTTTTCGAAATGGAACGTTTGACTCTAATTCAATTTTATGCTCTACTCCTTTAACTCTGCCTAATTCGTTTTCTTTCCATGCAAACACGTCTGCGTAGTCGTAACACAGTTTCTCTATCTTATTTTTAATTTCAGGTTTAGTTTTTGTTCCAAATTTCAACCTCGACTTATCGAAATGTTCTCTCATCTCAAATACCTTATCAATCTCTTCCTCGGTCAATCCTTCCTGTCTCAACTCCTTCTCGCTCATGTATTCCTCTGCTTCGCCGATTTTCAAATTCCTTAACATTATTGCTTTACTTGATGGATTTATAACTTCTAATTTATTATTTTCTTTTGATAGCAACCCCTTGGTATTATTAACACATTACATTGTTGTTCCAATTTTCTATCTGGTTCCAACAAAAACTCATTCCCATTCCAGGAATTAAGAGTCTTCATCCCGGCGAAATTAAAATACCGCTAATTTTAGTTTAATTATGTGATATCTTCAAATAGATAAAAGATAATCGAAATATAGAACAAGAGCGCCCTAGACAATATTATTTTACATGAGAAACCGTTATCACGACTCACTTATCTACTTTCGATTTCGAGCCATTTTGAAAATCAGCATTTATTTTCGCGTTTCTAAACAGCTGAAAACGGAAAGCCACTAGGTGACTTGTGATAACGGTACCTCACGCAAAATAATATTGTCTAGGGCGCTCTTGTTCCATATTTCAGTTATCTTTTATCTATTTGAAAATATCACATAATTACTGTAAAATTAGCGGTATTTTAATTTCGTCGGGATGAAGACTCTTAACCAGGTTCACCTCTACAGTAGTTCTGCTTCTTGGCAACAATCTAACCTTATGGTTTAGTACCCATTTTGGTCTCAAACTCATCTTAAGAGCCTGCCTTACTAAAAATAATACGAAATTTACCATTTTTCTTTTGCTTGTTTATTCATCAGTGAAAGGAGATAATGAAATGCAAAGTTACCACAATTATAGATAATGCTATTCTACAACAGAAAATATGAACCTAAAGAAAATTCAGTGTTGCTATCCACAGAAATGACAGTGTTGCCAGAAAAACAATTTCCCTAAAATCTAAGTTAAGGCAACGAGTAGAGGAACAAACTCAACTGCATATGGTTACGTATCATATTGTTTTGGTTTCCTATGAACTACTTTTTAAATAATAGTTGTAGTTAGTTTGTAATAAACAAAATAGTTTTAACATACAGTTATTAAAACTAAATAATACTGTTAATTAAAAAGTAGTTCACAAGAAACCAAAACAATATGATACGTAACCATATGCAGTTGAGTTTGTTCCTCTACTCGTTGCCTTAACTTAGATTTTAGGGAAATTGTTTTTCTGGCAACACTGTAATTTATATGGATTGCAACACTGAACATTCTTCAGGTTCATATTTTCTGTTATAGAATAGCATTATCTATGATTGTGGTAACTTGCATTTCATTATCTCTTTTCACTGATGAATAATCAAGGAAAAGAAAATGGTAAATTTCGTATTATTTTTAGTAAGGCAGGCTCTTAACTCCAATCGCTGTACTTTCCGATATTAATCTTGGTTCTGGATCGTTATCACGTCTCGTTCTAGTTTTCCCAAATCTCTGTACTATTAGCTTATTATTCCCGTAATCAATTTGACAATTTTGCGTTTTTAGAAAGTCATTTCCTATCAATACCTGATATGGAAAATCCTTAATTACTCTAAAGGCCAGATGAAACGTCTGATTAGCGATTTGGAATTTTATAATTGCTAGTTTGTTAATTACCAAGACATTTTGCGTAATACCGCGTATTTTCGCTTGCTGGGGAATTACTCTAGCACTAGGTGGTATTAATTTTTCGTTTATAATAGAAATCTGGGATCCGCTATCTAGTAACGCTTTCACTTGCTTACTTTCTACCTCTATAGGTAAATATACCATATTGTTTTCTTGGAGTACTGATTCTACTATTCTTTTCCCCTGTAAATGTGCCTCGACCATTTACAGTACTTTTTAGTTTAAATTCTGAGCATCTATGAGTTGATAAAAGTAATACCATTTACTTGAGCCGGTACTACTTGCATATATCTCTGTTGACCTTGGCTTTGATGACCTTGCTCATGACAACACGTATGTTGACATCGATTTCCTCCTTGCCAATGCCCTCCCGCCAATAACCACCTCTGTTTCCTCGCCTGTTCGAAAATCCATTATTATTCCCTCTATTATTTCAGCCATTTTTCTAAAATTATTCTGACTTCTTCTACCGTTATTATTGTTCCACGTTCTATTGTTATTATTCCTATACTGATTTCTTCCATTATTTCTAGACTGTCTATTTCCTCTATTATTTACAAAGTTCTGATTTTTCCCAGACTTATCCTCTTTACTTTCTCGTTTATCACTATCCTGCACCTTTGCTGATAACGCTAACTGGAGCTGGTATATCTTCTTCTCTAACTGTGCAATCTGTGTTAAACTTTGGAGTTCCTGCTTAATCTTTGCTTCTTCTTTGTTTTTACTATCTTTTCGAAACACCGCTCGATCTATCTCCGTATCACTATCGTCTTCTTCTACTTGCTCTCTTATCTTTTTCACTAAATCTTTAATTGTTACCTTTCCGGTTTCTCGTTTTACCCTTTTGTCTACTTTGCACTTATTTCGCTCTATCTTTTGTAAATCTTCTACGAACTTATCCAAATTCGAGTAGGCTACAGTGCCTACTTTCTCCATGTAGTAAGGCTGCAATCCACTAACTATAATCCCGATTTTCTTTTTATCTGTCATATTCGAGTCCAATCTCTCGCACATCACGAGCATATCATATACATAATTTATATTCGGCTCATCTTCCTGATGTAACCGTTCCCGGATTCTTTTCTCTATATCTAAGCTTACATTTGTCCGCGTAAACTCGTCAACTATCTCCTCCTGTAATTCCTTATAAGTTATATCATCCAAATTTTTCCTCTTTAAGAACAACTTGATCCACAGTCTACCAACACATTTAAATACGCTTGGCAATAACTCTTTTCTCGCTATTTTCCGCGACGCCAGCCATTTGACATGCATCATCGAACTCATCAAAGAATGATATTATGTCTCCATCATTCTTTAAATCAAATTTGGGAAGTTTATTTACATCCGCATAAAAAGTCACGTTCGATGCCATATTTGTTTTACTATTGTTATCTAAATTTTCTGAATTCCCGTCTTTACTATTATGTAACAAATTTTCGTCAAACTGAATAATTGATGGATAATCTTCGGAAAATGATTTCACTACCGGGCTACTTGGCAAATTAAACACAGGTCCTTTTTCTACTTCAATCTTCGGACTTGCGGGTTCCACTTCTGTATTTTGACTATTTATGTTTACTTGTTTTCGTCTTTCAGGCGTTCCCAAACTACATTATCCCAAACTAAATTATTAAACTCTACTCGTATGTCTTTATTTGCTTTTTGTGCTCTAGTTAGTACTGTATTTTCACTCATTTATTTATAAACTTTTAACATCAAAAATAACTTTCTTAACTTAACTGACCGTGAGGGTGGGTGGTGAGTGTTAACCTATTTTTCTTATTACGAACACTACTTTTCATTTCTTCTAATGTGTCTACTAAACATTAACTATATTCTTAACTATTATAATATTCCGGGATATCGAACCAACCACATTTTCGCCATAACAATGGTGGGTTGATATAGCTAAGAAACTTGTAACCGAACCGGGAATCGAACCAAGAGTATCTCCAGCATAACAATGGTGGGATAATATTATAAACTCACCGGGAATCGAACCAAACGCATCTCCACCATAACAACCTCCTCGCGTCGTGCCTATAGTTTTCGGGGATGAATGCGTTGTGACGCTGAGAAGTTGCTTCTACCCATTATCTGAAATGAGTAGGTTTTGTTAAATCTAGTTACCAGCGAGAGGATAATTCAGTAAATTAAAGAAACTCCACTTCATCTAAAATTTCATGTATTTTGATCAATTCAAAAGTGTAATATGCAATAGTGTTGTGATAGCGGATATGACTTAATGCCTTCAGATCACAGTACTCAAATGTCTGGAGATTTGACCACAAGTAACACTTATAATTGAGGTACACATACCTTTAGATGTTCAGGCTTCTTGGGACGACGAATGTCCACTCCTGGGCTTCTCTCTGGACGACGTTGACAGATCTTGGGACAATCGGAGGTCTTTAGTCCCAGGTGATGTAACTACTGAGACTAGTATAGGCAGCTCGGCTTTATCACGGCTGGCCGACTAGAAGCCAACTATCATAAGATGGTAGTTCGTAATACTCGTAACCGCTGAATCTTAAAACTGGAGTTCTCGTATCAAACTCTGATCTCGAACTCCGACTTTTGATCTCTGACTTCTGATCCTGATCCAATCCATCGGCGCAAATATGTCTTCAACATTGGGGGGGACGGGTAAGACCGTTCCCATATTATATATATATAAGCGATGTTCAAAATATTTATGAAGTTGAAAAACAATGCTGTGGAGGATGAGGGGAGCAGAATTATCTTCAGTGGCGTATTTAGAGGGTTATAGGACTGGGGTCAAGCTCCCCCCGAGATAAATTTGTTTGTTTTTCGCATTCCACGCACAACAATAATCCTTCTTACCATTTCTAAGAATGTCATTGACTTTCCATTTTCTTATGCTCTTTGTTCAGAAATAATACTGTATTTGTCAAATTTCATTCCATGTAAAAACTGCGTCTTTTTGTTCTTTCTTTCGTCCTTTCTACTTTTGTTTCTTTTTCTTGATGTTACTTTCTTTCATTTCGCTAATCATACTTTATCGACCGTTGTCAGTTGTGATTGAAGTCGGCCGTAATCAGTAACACCAAAAGTAAGAGGAGTTGATAAGCGAAACTGGTGTTCCAATGCAACTTGCGCGATATCAACATGACAGAATTTTGGTTATTATAACAAAGGAAAAATATATCGGTTAGTTATTTTTAAAAGAAGGAAATGTTTGAATTAAAGAAAATCAAAACGGGAGAATAATTAGCCCGGGAAATTAGGAAGGCAAAGAGGATGCTTCCTTTTTCTTGTGTAAATAGAATAAAGGATTAGATTCATTCCTAAATTTTTGTATCATATCATATAGGATTTATCGATCTGCAATTCTTGCCATTATAACTTCAATTTATGCATAAATTAAAATATATTTAATTCTCAAACTCAGGTGGGCAATTGCCCACTTCCTTCCTTGTGTTGGACATAGCCCCTCGAAGCAAAATCCTAAATACGCCATACGTTGTCTTCAACATTGGGTGGTGGGCAGATTTGAGGCTTATTCTAGAGAAGGGAGATGAAACTCATATTACGGTAGATGACTCTGATTTCTGAGGTGAACCTGTTGTAATGTTATATATTAGGCGATGTAGATGAAGTAATAGTACATTCAGTATTACATATCACTGCCGTGAACACATTCTGAAATCTGATTACATGCATATTTATAATTGGTATGTTTCTAATTAGGCATCCACAAAGAACAACGTTAAAATTGTGTTATAATAATATAATAATATTAATAATGATTTCACGAAAACTATGAAGAAATAATATCAATTATGTATGACGCAACAATACTCGTATTTGAGCAAAATGATGATAATCTCAACAACATTACAGGAATCGTTACAGAAAACTGACGCATGTCATATACTCTTTAGTTAAGAGATGTAACCTTAAGATTATGGAGAAAAATATTCCAGCAATTGGATTCTTTTCTTTGCTTACGAAGCATCCTCTCTCAAAAGAAAAATTGGGACACGTGGAAATTCGTAGTAACAAACCATGGTTCGAACTAGCAGAGAAGAGAAAACAGGCAAAATTACGTTGAATCCGAATGAAATAACTACACAAAATTTCGTAGACCTCAGGCGGAAAACTTCCAAAACTTTTAGAACAATGAAACGCGGTTGTTTGAAAGCTGAAATTTAGGAACTTAAAGATAATAGTAAAAATAAAAACATCCGGGAATGTATAAAGGGACCAACGAATTAAAGAAAGGCTATCAACCTCGTGCTTATATTAAAGAAAGCTCATTTAACAGTTATCACTGATACAGATACCATTTTAAATAGATGGAAAGATTTCTTTGACGATTTGCTTAACACGCAGCCAAAAACTAATGTGCGGGGAGAAAGGGAGATACGTACCGCAGAAACGTATATTCCAGAACCCAATCAAATAGAAGTAGAAATCGCTATAAAGAAATTAAAGAAACAAATCTTCGGGTGTAAACGAAATTCCGACTGAGTTAATTTTACCTTGAGGCGAAAAATTGTTGAACAAAATACACAAACTCATCCTCCTTATCTACAACAAGGAAGAATTGCAACAAGAGTGGAAAGAACAATCATTTTTCCAATCCACAAGAAAGGCGACAAAACTGATTGTAATAATTACCGAGGCATCTCTCTTCTGTCAACATCCTATAAAATCCTTTCAAATATTCTATTAGCAAGATTGACCCCATACGCAGATGAAATTATTGGAGATTATCAGTGTGGATTTAGACGAAATATATCAACTATCGACCAAATATTTACCATTCGCCAGATACTCGAAAAGAAGTGGGAATACAGTAGCCCGGTACATCAACTATTTATTGATTTTAGAAAGGCTTACGACTCGGTTAAAAGAGACACACTGCACAACATTCTTACAGAATTTGGAATATCGAAAAAGCTAATTAGATCAATTAAGGCATATTTAAATGAATTCCAAAGTAAAGTCCGGTTAGAAAAATGTTTGGCCACGAGCTTTCACGTCGAGAATGGCCTGAAACAAGGAGATGCGTTGTCACCATGATTATTCAACTTTGCCCTGGAATACGCTATAAGAAAAAATCAAAGATAGCAACCAGGGCCTAGAGTTGAACGGAGTTTACCAGGTTATGCGTACGCTCATGATGTAAACTTAATAGGGGATGATATGAGAACAATAGAAAGAAATGCAGAGAAAACTAAATACATGGATGTGCGTCAGGACCGTAACACGACAAATTATGAATGCGTTAAAATATTTAATAATATTTTTGATAAAGTGGATAGTTTCAAAAATCTAGGATCAATATTAACAGACGCAAATCATATTCACGAAGAAATTAAATATCAACTAAAAACAGGGAATTCGTGTTATTATTCAGTTCAAACTCTTGTCGTCGCGAATTCTGTCGAGGAATTTGAAGCTTAAAATATATAAAATGATAATCATACTTGTTCTTCTGTATGGTTTTGAAACATGGTAGCTTACTCTGAGCGACATAGACTGAAAGTATTTGAGAACTTAATCCTCAGACGAATATTCGGATCGAAGAGGAACGGGAATGAGGAATGGCGAAAACTTCATAACGAGGAACTACATAAATTATACGACTTACCAAACATTGTTAGGGTCATCAAGTCTAGGATGCTTAGGTAGGTAGGACATATAGCCAGGATGGAAGAAAGTATGAACGCTTTCAAAGTGTAAGCGGTAAGACCAATCGGAAAACGACCATTAGGAAGACGTAGGCGCAGATGGGAAGACAATATTGAGATGGATCTCGCAAAAATAGGAATGCAAAGTAGAAACTGGATCCAGTTGGCTAAGGATAGAAGTCAGTGGAGAGCTTTTATGAACGCGGCATTGAACCTTCGGGTTCCATAAGCCATAGAGTTGGCTTACGACGCATGAGTAGATGCCTAGGCTAATACTACAAATAGATGAAATGAGCATTTACTGAAAAGATGGGTTCTACTGACATTGGATAGTCTATATACTCTTCGTGTTCTAGGGCCTAGGGGAGAGGAGGAGATAAGATTTTACATTAGATTGCATCACACACAGTCGCACACCTTCATTTTCATTAAAAATGAAAAAAAAAACAAACAAACAAACAAAAAAAAAAACAAGAGAAACCAATTTCATCTCACTTTCCTTTGTGGCTGTCGGACACAAATCATCACACTTATCTGCATAAAGCACTTTTCAAATCGGATTATTGGAGAACCTCCAATTCCAATGTTGGGGGGACATGTCTCCCCATTTTCCCCGAAATTTGTGCCCGTCAGCTGAGACAACTTTCCAGCATGAGGAGAGGGACTGTCCCCTCCTCTGGCACTTATTGCAATTTGTGCCCAAATAGTGGAAATGGAATTAATACATATTGATGAGACTACTAAACGCACTACAGCACGAAGTTCAGTTTGAAATACTACAGAATACGATTCTTTTTAAAAGAAATGGAAAAGCGAAGAGAAGTCAATTGTATCTCACATTCCTTTGTGGCAGTCGGACACAAATCATCACACTTATCCTAAAAAGCACATTTTAAGTCAGATTATTGGGGGGGACAGTCCCCCCCCAGGTCCAAGATTGGAGGGGACATGTCCCCCTCGTCCCCCCGGGATTTGCGCCAGTGATCCAATCTAGATTTGGTTTTTATTCTCTTTTCCAGACGATGGAATTCGTCGTTTCATGACTCGACGTTGATTACCTCAATTATTGGTCAAACTTTCGTTGCAAACCTTGTTACATTGTGACCGAATTCCCAGACTGTCAATCTCTGCGATTCTGAATATTATGCCATATCCAAATTTCGTTGGTGTTAACAAATGGTTTCATTACATCTTTCTGAAATTCAGACTTACATTCATTTTTCTTAATTTCTGTTTACACCATACTGCGAGCTAGCGTCTTGACAGTATTTCATTAACATCAAAACACAACCATGCGTAACTGATTACAGAAACAAACAAACAATAACACGTGCCATTCCAACATACCACAATTTCACATATTTATAGTTTCTTAACTTAGACTTGACTTTATTTAACTTATAATTGTTCCAACCACCAATAAATAGATAACGTACAACCAATTAATATTATATCCAAGTATCTACAATATATATTACCTTTTCTATATATCCCCCCTTCTCCAAGTTGTGGGGCTGAATTTAATTTAAACGGCATCGGAAGTGTCACTGTTCATCTCAGCGAGTCCGGAAACTATGTATTCGACATTAATATCGGTCATTTTCGATCATTTTTAGGGTCATCGTTAAGTTTGATCTTCTTCCGTCTTTTTCAGAGGTTTTTTTATTATTATTATTTTAAATGTTCAGGCTCTTGAGACTAATACTATTTTTCTCTGTCCTTCCCTAATATATCTGGAAATGTTCACCCCACGTTTTTCTATCTTTAGCTTTCTCCTTCCACTCCCAATATTCTATTTTTCAAATCGTCAATCAGTTTATACACTGTATTCCGAATTTGTTAGTAATATCAAATTAAAAAGTTAAAAAAGGACGTTTTATATCGTCCATTATAGAATCATATTAAAATTTGGCCACAGTAAAAAAAAAAAAAAATCCGTTATAATTTTCGATTTCCTAAATAGGGAAGTTGAATTGAATTTATATTTTCCTATTACAGTTTGGAATTTCTAGCACGTCACTCACATACATCCTTTAAAATCAATTTTACTTAACAATTAAAACAAACTAAAGCATCTTTAACATATTGTAAACACCTGACGTCCTATTAAAACGTTTTTCTTCCTTCATAACATTATAGCTTGCGCAAAAGGGTTCTGTAGCCAAAAGGAGATAACTTGAGTATTTTTAGCACAAATGCTATGTTGCAGATATACCAGTATACATCTGGTTCCATGCTTGCAAACAACGCTCTGGTTGAATGGGCCCTCTTCATCTCTGAATAGGTCTAAAGTAGTTATAATGGGCTCTGTTAAAAGTATGATAAGATAGCAACAAGGGGGAGAAAGCAAATAATATTCGTCATTCGTCAGTTGAATTAATATATTATTAGAATTGAAACAGTTTTAGTTTATATTCTGTTCTACACAATACATGGAATTGCTTGATTTTACTGTGCATGTTATCTGCGTGATAATTTATTACTTCCTTCTACAACAATAGTTGCATTCAAAAATAAAGGTTATTTTATGTAAGTTATTAGTGGGTTTATGCGCGAAATCAATTTTTAAAAAGATTTTCTAAAGAATATTTTTACAATTTCTTCAAAAGAAATTATCACAGTATTTTATGTTATGGAAAGTATTACTGGAAAAGTATTACTTGTGTGGTGTTTTAAATTTATAATTTTGACGTGGGTAAAAAAATGTTAATTTAAGAGAAATACTGTATGTCTTTTAGTATAATGTAACTAGGAAGTTTTTATAGTTTGTTATAATTTGTTGCATATAGAAGTTATACAAGTTAAATGACACGGCAGTTTTACAGGGTGAATTAAAACAATACCCAGGGCCATGCCTTGGGGGGGGGGGAGCGGGGCGACGGTCCCGGCCGCCGAAGTAAGTGGGCGAAAAATTCGAGAGAAAAAAAGGAAAAAGGATAGAAAAAATTGCTTGGAATATATGTATGGGGGCGCCGTCGTATATCCTCGCCCCGGGCGCTGATTTTCCACGGCACGGCCCTGACAATACCAACAACGTTTTGGAGGCGATTCCTGACACTACGATAAGACAACAAGTATAGACCAACCAGGGTGCACAAATGCTTCCTTTCGGAGTTATAGGCTGCATAAAACATGAAAAAGTGAACTTTACTTCAAAACTATGGGACCTACCGTAGTCGGGTCAAGACTTCACTTAGGAACTAGTATGTGCCCTGTCCAAATATCCATGTTTCACAATTCTGTGGTACTTCTGCAACAATTTTTATAGAGCACATATTTTGGATAGCGGAATCGAACCTGGGTCTCCCACAGCAAAGGCTCCTAGATATGTAGCAGAGGAGCATTATGTCTCAGGGGTGGAGCAATTACCTCTGGTATTAGTGGTTCCTGGCTCGATCCTAGGACAACATCGTATCAATGTTTTCTCAGAGCTTCCATTTCCTCCCTCATTATTATTCCATAATTTTTCTATCATCATTCAGTTAACTTAATTGTTCGTCTCGTTTGGTTTAAGGGGAATAACCACCATGGACGCAAAACTTGAAATTTAATTTAATTTTTCATAGATATGAAGAATTCAGTGATGAGAGTTCGGAGCATTTACAGTTTGGACGTCAGAATTGAGTTGAGTTGATTTTGAGTTTAATATCCCTTTTCAGCAGCGAGGCTATATGAGACGTGGACCTACTGATTAACGTGGAATCCGAACCACATGAGCTCCCGCCGGGAATTGAACCCGGGTCTCAAACGCCAAATTGGACGTGAGAAAAAACGTTGACACTAACTAACAGAGATGTCATTCAGCCCGTTTGTCCGAACCGATTGTTAAATTTTGTCAGGTTCCCGAACAGGTCGGTAACCAGCCCAAAAATGTAGGGGAGGTCTAGCTGAAGTTAGGGGGGCGATCCAATTATATTATAGTTCATCACCACATTATAGTTCATTTGCAAGCCTACCGTGAAAATTTTAGGTTGGGGCAGCAAAAGTTAGGGGGGCCGGCCCCTATACCCCCCTGGATACGGGTCTGTTCCCGAGAACCTCTAGATCTAGTACTTCCAAAAATGGTAATAATAATAATAACTATTTCATAATTCTTTAGTACTACTTTTGAGAATTTAATATACTGTATATTTCCTTTAAAACTTAAAGAAACAATTAAGACATGCTGCAGTTGAGACATGACACTTTAGTTTTCTACAGCATCTTACGAATGGAAAATATAATTCTTTCGATATGCAGATGCAATTTGTTTCTTTAACATATGTTTGGGGGAGTTTTATCCACGCGGTTTTAATAGTGATTGGATGATCTCTTGCAAACATGAATCCGGTACTGTAACTAATCTCAAAAATTCACTCGATAAAAGGAAAGAAAATATGTCCACAACAAATCCTGCCTAGTCATCTTTCTTCGTGCAAAGGCGACGTCTGGCATCCTACTAAAAGCACAATCAACAACACCGTCCACGTTGAAAGTTTTCCACAGACTCACTTTGAAGGCCAGAATATAAGCTTATATATTAAAAGAAGAAGCCACAATTAAAAAGAAACACGATGACGCCGCTGTCGTAAAGAGGGGGAAAAGAAAGCTGTCTGTTAGAAGAAAATTCAATAACTACTTTCTTTTACGAAGATACAACACAGCGCGACTTGCTGTCGTCACTTTCGGCAGCTAAACTCATGCAATGTTGGTAATTTCATTCAGCACGTGATGTAAAATCATTCTTAATAAGTATTTTAAACTAAGTGCCTCGTATTTATATTGCCTGTATTATATAGCACGACACAATCCAAATTTCCTGTTGTAAACTTCGGACATTCATCTACTAAAAAAGTTTTTAGTATAATAATAATAATAATAATAATAATAATAATAATAATAATAATAATAATAATAATAATAATAATAATAATAATAATCATCATCATCATCATCATCAAGTAATTGTGTCAGTGCACCACGTGAAGGAATTTGGTTTCTATGGTGTAATACTTACCAAATTATTATTTAATCCGGAAATGGTAACAGATTTATACCACTTCCGGTTTTAGTAGAAAGATCGGAGTGGAAACGGAACATACTCTTGATATGCTTTATTTGATTATAGAAAATCCCGTCTCGCTATCTGTTACTATTTTCACTCTATAACAATCAAGTCAAAGCCATAAGTGGTTTATTTCTACCACTTCCGGTTTGAATAGGGGTTAAGAGAGAAGATTAAAGTGATTACATAAATATCTACCATTTCCGGTCTTAATAGAGACTTACGGACGGAAATAAAATATATTATTAAAAAGCTTAACCACCAGGAAAAAATGAAATGAAATCTTTGAGTTTTACGTCTCACGTTTATGGCGGCTAGGTTAAAGGAGACGGTGATGATAAGAAATGAATAAAATGGTGAAATGAAGAAAGTGGGAGGAAACGGGAGAGCCACGAGGAAACCCACGCACACGGTGTTTGTCCACCACAAAGTTCACTTGGCAGGAGCAGGGTTTGAACTCTGGACCCCATGCACCAGAGATGAACGCTGCCACTGAGCCACCGCGGCCGCTTAACTGCCAGGAATCATTTCTCTCTACCTATTATCGTGTCTACTCCATAGTAACCATCGTTAAAACAGGAAATAGCTAATTCCGGTTTCAATAGAGAGATTAAAATTGTTATAGAACATACTCTTGAGACGCTTAATCGATAGCAGCAAACCGATTCTTGGTATATGTTATTGTCAGTGGCGTATATTATGGGCAACCGAGGCTACCGGCGGTAACCCTGCAACATTAATAAAGAAAGTTAATATAACACATATAAATTAATTTAAAATAATACATTTGCAGTTTATTATCCTCTTTTCATGGTACTAGTTTCTCTATATTTTTCCAAACGTCAATACATACATACTAAAGCAGCCGTTAACGCTTAGAACGCAATCTCCTCTCGCTTTCGTAAACACTGATGATTTGACATTTGGGAAACCGCGTAGTCTGCAAGCAGAGAGAAACAAGTTAGGGCTACTGTGCACTACGAGATAAATCCTAGGAAATATCTTAGGATTTATCTTCGGAAAAATGTTATGACTAAGGCCCGGATTTTTATGTTTTTACATATTTTTTCCTTTGTATGTACGCTGCTGAAAATATGAAATGTTCGCAAATTACGTAGTAAGGAGTCATATAAACCAAAATCACGTTACATATTTTTACACATTTTGAAGTCTGTTACATATTTTCCTTCTACTGTACATACTTTTACATAAATTCAGTTTCCTTGCTCCTTTTCGTTAATTTTTCTTTAAATAATACACAAGTAAAAACAGGCCTATATGGAACAATAACTCAAAAAGTAGGTACTCTATTTAATTATCTGTATTTTCTCTCTCACTTTGTTCAACCGATTTGCATTGCGGGAAAGCTGGGTTAAAACAAATCGTACACTCTACAATATGCAAAGAAACGTCGCCAGTTATCGCTTCCAATCCTGACAAAAAAAGAAAAACATCTGTTTATATATATGGGCAACCTCGATGGGTGGGGGTGCGGGTGGCGGTGAGAGGAAGGTGATTGGAGCGGCGAGACTTTATCGCTTGTTTCTTAAATCGAATAAAAAATTGCTTTTGTATGACTCGATGGCTACTCCGCCACTTTTTCCTTCAAACAAAGGGGAAAAGGATTCAGTTTTGCGACCGGCTTGTTAGTATACACGCTTGTGACCGAGTCAGTTTCTTGTTTTCAATGATGGCTTCCTCTTTAGCGTCAAAATGGAAATCGTGGATAGATATGGATGACGCTTATACCACAGACGGTAAAATTGTTTTTTGTCAAGTGTGCGATAAGAAAGTGGGCTGGTCAATGAAGTCGCAATTGGATCAACACATGAAAACAGCTATTCACATGAAAAACAAGGCGTTACAGCGTGCCACAAAGCAAAAACTTTTACCCCAAACAAAACCAGCATCTGAAAACAGCAGTGAATTTTACAAAGACCTTGCCAATGCGTTCATAGCAACAGGCATACCGTGGTACAAATTGTAGATCCCACAGTTCGCGTCCTTTTTGGAAAAATATTGCAAGAGGCACATTCCTGACGAATCTACTATCCGCAAGAATTTTTTGGATGTGTGCTATGAAGATACTATCAAACACATTCGAGCTGAAATTGGTTATTCGCATATATGGTTTGCGGTGGATGAAACTACAACGTATTAGGACGTTTCGTTGCCAATCTGGTGGTAGGAAAGCTTGATCCTGATTCTCCATCACGACCATTTCTGATCTGTTCAGAAGTTTTGGACAAAACAAACCATTCGACAGTTGCACGTTTCATAAATGATGGACTGAGAGTGTTGTGGCCAAAAAGTGTTCCTGCAGAAAAAGTGCTTCTGATGTGTTCTGATGCTGCGGCGTACATGTTAAGAGCTGCCGATGCACTTAAAGTGTTCTACCCAAACCTCATTCATATGTGTTGTTTGGTCCATGGATTACATCGTGTAGCAGAGGAAGTGCGGATCAACTTCCCTGAAGTCAATGAGCTTGTGCCTTCTACTAAGAAAGTTTTTGTGAAGGGCCCTGGTCGTGTGCAGTGCTACAACAATATGCTACCAAATGTGTCGCTATCATCGCAGCCTGTACTGACACGGTGGGGCACCTGGATACAGGCTGTTAACTTCTACAATGAAAATTTTGATGCTGTAAAGTCAGTTGTCACCACATTTCCTGCAGAGTCCAGTGCAGCAGTGCGTGATTCTCAAAGTGCGTTCAAAAATCCTGTTGTTCAATGTTCACTAGCGTGCATTGCAAGTAATTTCGGGAGGATTGCAAACGTTATCGAGAAACTAGAAACTTCAGGACTTACTTTGAAAGAAGCGATGACAACAATGGATGATGTGGAGAAGAAACTCAACATTGTGCAGGGAGAAACAGGTGCGAAAATTGTCCGGAAGTTCCAGTCAGTTTTGAAGAGGAATCCAGGAAACCTAACATTGAGGACTGCATTCAAGGATATTGGATGGAGAAGAAACGGAGGCCCCTGAGGAAATCAGCCCTGGAAAATGTCATTTGTTGAAGTTCGCGCCTGTCACTTCCTGCGACGTGGAGAGGTCTTTCTCAGCCTATAAAAGAATCCTGACTGACCAACGACTCTCTCTAACTCCTGAATACCTGGAAAAGTATGTAGTGGTTCATTGTGCATCAGCAAAGTAAGCACTTTTTTTCTAAGATTTTTTTCATCATATACAATAATGTGGTTTTAATTTTTCTGTGAGACAATTTCATTTGTTACTAGCGAAAGCTTCAAGTATCTCCGGCAAGTTAGTGAATTTTTCGAATACCATTATATAAAATACTTAGTGGTTCATGGTGAGCTCCGAAAGTAAGCGCTCGTTATTTTAAATATTTTTATTTTCTATTTCGATATTCAATAATGTGATTTTCATTTCCCTACTAGACAATTTCATTCTTCTTCTTCTTTTTTTTTAATTTGAACGTATTTGTGTCAGGTTAGTGACACGAAGTATTTGAATACGCAGTTCATTAGATAAAATATTTAGTGGTTTATTTTTCGTCTGGGAAGTAAGCGCTTTTTGTTTTGAAGATATTTTTCTCTTTTGATATACAATAATGTGTTTACAAAGTCTATTTATTCCTTGTTAAAGCTTGAACGTATCTATCGAAAGTTAGTGAAGTTTTCAAACGCGCAGTTATAAATTTGAAAGTTCCAAAGGTAAGCGTTCTTTCTCTTAAATATTTTTTTCTCTTTTGATATTTTTTTTCCTATTTCGATATTCAATAATGTGATTTTCATTTCTCCACGAGACAATTTTATTTGTTCTTAGTGAAAATTTGAACGTATCAGCGACAAGTTAGTGACAAAGTTTTTCCACTGCGTAAAATTATTTAGTGGTTCATTGTTCGTCCCAAAAGTAAGTGCCTTTTGTTTAAATAAATATATTTTTTTATGTTTATATGTTCAATAATGTGATTTTTTACTTTGTTAATACATATTTTCATTTGTTTCTCCTGAAAATTTGTACGTATCTGTAGGAAGTTATTTACACTTGTTAAGCTTTTATTACATAAATATATTACAGTATATTTATTAGCTAAGAAAATAGCACAGATACAAAACAAACACGAAAAAATATTTTTACATATTTTCATATTTTTAACATATTTCTTACATATTTCATTGATTTTTGTTACATATTTATGTACATATTTCGGTACTTTGTACTACATAAAAATCCGGGCCTTAGTTATGACATATCTCATAGGAAATGCTACCGTTTTGTGCCATACACCTCAGTAGTTTTCCTATCTGACCGAATGACGTTTTTCAATATTATGAAATAGTTGTATTTAATAAAAGTACAAGATAGATGAATTCCTATGCTAACTACAGTACACAACCTACTAATATTAATATCAGGCGCTATATTGTTAAATTAGATACCTCTAAAAATAAGCATAAAAATCAGAAGGGTGCTGGTATACTTTTGGCGCACCACATTTTAGAAGATTTATAGCTAAAATTCAATTTTTGCATGAAAAAAATACTTACAGAAGAACAAGTTCCTGCAAGGGATATAATTAAATACAAAGTAATACACCTATATTTTACGTTTACAAGTGTAGGTTCATTAGTGTAAAATCATTATAAGTGTTTTACTACGGACGAAATAAGTGAGGGACAATGTTTAGCAGAAAAAGTCCAACTAATTTTTCTAAGAAATGTTACAATTTCGGTAGTTTCTGTTCACATTAGTTTAGGTAAGGTTAGTTCAAGTTAGTTACGGTTAGGTTAGGTTATAGTATGTTGTGTTAGATTATATTAGTATAGGAGTATATAATTTCTCCTTTTTTCTATTAATATTAGGTTCGTTTACTTTCATCAGGTTAGATTTGGTTATGGTGTGGTAGGTCTAAGTACTTGTATCTTCCATTTCTCCTGTAAATTTTGTATTTTTTACGTTCTCCTGGACCCCTTCAGTGAAACATTTACATAAGTGAGTGCATATAAAAGATGACGGGTGATACTATTTTCCACCACCGGTGTATTTCTGCACAGTTTAAAGAAGCTGTAATTTATGTCCACAAGTGGAGCGCTACTAGCATGATACCATGACAAGTGCTATTCAAACTCGTATCATTGCCAAAACCCACTCGTTTACAATACCTTCGCTGACATGCCTGCTTCCTGCGCACGCACCCCCTCGATGACGCTCGGGCCCCCGCTTTGCCCTGCACTCACTCAGTTAGAGAGCATTCGTGCTTCTCAGTGGCCACCTAGCACAGGTTGGTTTGTGTGTTTGCACTATAGTTTTCATACTATAGCTACATCCGGACGCCGTATTTATAGGCAAACGATAAAAAAAAATAGTTTCTCAATAATTGCTTTTGATGGTCCCCTTGAATTTCATCTATGCTATATGAGATATTTTCATGTCGCTCAGTGCAAATAATTTAGGAAATAGTAATAAGGAAATGAGTGATTTAGACTTACATAGGTGACCGAATATCTGAGCTGCCAAACTGAACACGAAATACTTAGCGAAGAAATGGTAATTTCATAAATAATAGTAGAAACTATACTCTGACTCTACAGCTCCTGGAGATCTATGGTTGGCCAGGGAGCGCTTCAACTTCGTAGGTCTAATGCTTGGTTAGCACACCGGTTATCAGGCGCTATTAATTCTGACTTCTAGGGCCTTATGCAGAGTCGTTTTGACGCGTGATTAGTGCCATACTAAAGAGTTCGACTAACATAAGTTTCCTGCAGTAGTCAGGTCTTTAGTATGACGCTAATCTTACGTCAAAACGACTCTGCATAAGGCGGCTAGATTTCATATCGTTATTTTCATGAATGCAGTCCTCAATATGATGCTAAACACAAAACGACTGTGCTCCCACGAGAGTCTAACCCTAGACCATACGTACCGAAATGTATATTAAGTGCAGTAGATAAATGTACCAATGGATATTTCCACTGATTTTTTTATTGCTCTAAAAAAAACTTCAGAGCCAGCAGATTACGGAGAAAACTTCCTTTCGCTCATGCGACGATTCTTACCAGTCGAAATTTGCGATTGAATCCCGGTCTGCTACTCGTGCGCTTAAAATAACGACCACCTACGTCACAGGTCGGTACAAGGGAAAAGGTCTGCGCCGCTCACTAGGGAAACGGCTTAGGGAAAGATACGATGCATGCTTTTTCAAATGTGTACGACGTTGCTAATAACACAAAGAATAAGAAAAGTACCAGAATTTAAGATTTATTTAAAAAGCAAGCTGTTTATTTATTACCAATTAGCCTATTTGAATATACTAGAATATCTTAGGACAAAGTTAAAGTGTACTAATTTGCTATATTATTGACATTGTTTGCAGCCTGAGGTAAGAAACTAATTAATAATCTCTTGTTTCAACAATATAAGAGCATAGTTATTTGATAGTAGAGTGCTAATTCCTTGCAAGTTCATCTTGGAATAGATAGTTATGAGCTCAGGGGGAAGCCGAAGGAAATTATACACGAAAAAACACTTCTCCAAGTAAAAATAATCTAAATTCTTTATTGAGTTCAACACAAGAACGCACAAACTTACGATGATTATTATGTTCATGAACATTCTGATAATTTACCAGTGCTACGAACTGCTTTACACATTAACAATATTATTTCACTATAATATCTTCGCGCTTACTGTCGTTTTCTTTAGCCTCTGGAACATATCCGTAAATTGTTTATATTAGTCCATGTGAACATTTACAAACTGGCTGAAGTGTTTTGAGCACATGAGTGAACATTTAGACCAACAAACAAACAGATGTGGTCTTACAGTAATGATAGTAGTATTGATTTAGTATGGTAAACATGAAAAGACTTGCCGCGCCTTGATAAGATAGTTTATCGCTTGTTTAATTAAGGATAAGGGGAGTATCGAAGGAGGTGATGCAATAGGATTAGGAAAGGGGAAAGGTCAATTGATTGATAAAGAACACGTGATGTGTTTCACAATGATAGATGACGAAAGGAAAGGTTGAATGACCACTACGAAGTTCACAGTGGATGACCCCTGGAAATGGCCCCCAGGACCCAAGATTGACCCCTGTATAGGGACCACGTTTTTTTTTAGGGACACCCTCCCCCTGTTTAATGAATTTTTTAAAAAATATGAAATTATATTTATGTGGACACAGGAATTGAACTTGGGAAAATAGGAAATAACTTTATTTTATTTTATTGCATTATTTAGCCATATTTGATGTCCGTACTAAAGACGGAGTCTTGTTCTTGCACATCCATCACCGAAGAACTTAAGACATGAACTGAGGTTTTGCGCGCTTTGAAAAACCGGATGAATTGACCTTTGTACGATTAGATAAACTTGTTGAACGACGAAACATCATGTGATGATGAGTAATTTTGACCGTTGATACATGACTAAACATTATGTGACTATACCAGAAGAAGTAATTTTGACCCTTGATACATGATTAAACATCATGTGATAAGTAATTGGGGTCATTGACGTATGACTAAACATCATGTGATAAGTAATTTGGGGCTACAGCAGTATGATTAAGTAACATGTGATTGATAACTAACCACGTTTGATTATGCATAAGGTGAACACGTGATGGGATGCACAGCAACAGATGAATAAACATTATATGACACTGCCACAAGTAATGTTGATTTTACGTATTGTGAACATGTGATGGGAACGCTATGATAAGATATTATAAAAGAAACTGTTGACGTACTACAAAATAAGATAGATAGGGTATTGAACTTATATGATTAAAGATCCTTGTTATTAATTAAGATTGCCAGAGCGTTGAATACACAAGCGAGAGATTACCAATGATAAATAAAACTGAATAACATTATAGATGTTTTGAACTTTGAAAACTTGTTGTTTTCGAAATAATATTTGTTTTAATAGGTCGGTTTAAAATATCATATGGTTTGACTACAACATGATAGCATATTGTTTACGTGTTTTTTGTATATCATGTGCTTATGATGACGGGTTGTTTTGAAATTATATTTGAAAAAATATAATGATCATGTGATATGACGTTGGTGATAAAATGTTTCCTTATATACTGGGGGTTTGAAGAGAAGTTGTTCATAGAGGCATCAACGCTGTAGAGTCGATTAAAAGTTAAGTAGAGAGGCAGATTTGAGATGGATTTTAATATTGAACCGGCAATGAAGAAGTTTAAGTCTTTAGACGCTCCGGAATCTCCAGAAATAATTATTGAGGAGGAGATTATTCATCTTAGACATGAACCGGTTTTAATTCCAACATCACCAGTGGGATCACCTTCATTATTGAGAGCATCAAATACTGGATCATTGTTTGGTACAACATTAAAAGTACCAGCAATGAAATGGACGCTGGATGTTGAGAAAGAAGAAGAAGCAAGACAATCACCACCAACAGCGATATATGTGGAGAATGAGAAAGCAAGACCCCCATCGCCGGATTTATTTATTGAAGAGGAGGAAGAAGGAAGAACAGCAGCACAACCACAATTGATATATGTGGAGGAGGAGGAGGAAGAAGGAAGAACACCAGCACAACCACCATTGATATATGTGCAGGAGGAGGAGGAAGAAGGAAGAACACCAGCACAACTACCATTGATATTTGTGAATGAGGAAGAAGCAACACCAGCACAACCACCATTGATATATGTGGAGGATGAGGAAGCAAGACCCCCATCGCCAGATTTATTTATTGAAGAGGATGAAGAAGCAAGGGTTCCATCATTATATGTGGATGCGGAGGAAGCAAGACCACCATTGACAAGTTTATTCATTGAAGAGGAGGAAGAAGCAAGACCACCAATGTCACATGTAAAGGAGGAGGAAGAAGAAGAAAGGTCCCCATCGCCAGACTTATTTAGTGAGGTGGAAGAAGAGGAAATTCTTCGTTTATTTGAGGAATTGGACGAATGTAAACCTGATACACCATCACCACAAAAAGAACCAATGGATTTATCAGTGCGACGAAAAGAAAAGTGTGAGTGCGGTTTTGATATTGTGGACAAAAACTGTGTACATAAAAGTATTTTAAATTGGAAACCTGAAAATGTGTTATTGTGTCAAGGCTGCAACTTTAATTATTACAATCAGCTTGGACATCATTGTTTGCTGGCTAACCAACTGTCATTAGAGGCGGAAGCATGGCTTATTATGTCAAGGGAAAATGTAAGAAACGACGTTTATATTATTTATTTGATTTCACATGCTAATAGGTATATTAATGAACAATTGTTTAACAAACAATATAATGAATTATTACAAAATCCGAAATATATTGAGGAATTACCCAATATACTATTGGAAAAAGATAGAAATGTAACATTTAAAGCATGATTTTTGTATTCATATTTTGTTTTGTACATATATTATTTCTTTGTATTATTATTATTATTTTGCTTGTATATATTTTTCTGTTAGTGAAATAAATATTTAACCAAAATTTTATTTTTGATTTTTATTTATTATTAAAAACTTTTCCTGAATAATAATAAAAATAGGTAATATACTATTATTGGATATAAGAATTGGTATTTACAATGAGCTTTAATCCGAAGAAACTTATTTTTCAAATACACAACTTGTAAATTATAAAAAGTTATACGTTAATTAGAAATGCAATATGAAAACTAAAAACTTGTTCATATACATATGGTATAAAAATTTCAAAACAAGTTTAAAACAAAATGAAAATAAAAATACAAGTTTAAAAAAAACTAAATGCAAAAAAAACGCAAACGAAAAAAGTTTTTTACTTGCATGCATTATAAAATGCACAAGTAAATTTTATGACATGTGAATTTTGTCTTGTTATATGCACATGTTAAAGTTTTTTTTACTTGCATGAATTAATTTTCACAGAATACTTTAAGTATAATAATATTGTAAAACGCATTTACACAAAACAAAAACACATTTAAGGAAATAATAATAAAAAAATGAAAACAAGTAATATACACTGATAAAATTTTATTCACAATAAGATATACACACAGATACATTTGTATTTTTAATAATGTTAACATTCTTTGATATATTGTTTAATACATTTAAGATTTATATTAGTATATGCACATTTACATATTGGTCAGTTTTCACTAATTTATACACATTGTTTTATTATTTGTAATTGATTAACAGAAGAGTTTCCATTACAACTTTTTAAAATGCGGATTATATAGTAAATCTTTTTGTAAAAATAATTTGGTAATTAATTCAATGTTTTCTTTGTTTAATAAAATGTTATATAATGTCCATGTAAATTCCCAATCATCAATTTCAGTATCAGAATGCACTGTTGCAAATTGTTCATATAACTCATCAAAAGTTTGTGCGCTTACCATTGTACGCCATGCATTATAGCATAACATATTATAGTCCGAAGTAATACAATCGTGTTCTTCTATTTTGCTTCTGTTTTGAAAACATCCGTAACATAAAAGTTCTCGATGTGGTTTCCAACGGGCAATACACATTAACACACAGTGTTCTTTTATAGAAAAAGAAGAACAATGATATTCGCATTCCTCGTATCTATTTAGGAAAATACAACGATGTTTACAGTAACGATTTTTGAAACACATTTTTGTCCTTTTCCAGATATGCTTCTCTTAAATCAAAAATATGATAATCATTTAATGTAATTTCTTGATATGAATAGTTAAATTTGTTTATAAGATTTAGAATATTGTTGGTATTTATATATTTTACATGAATTTTCAAATATTGTTTTAATATTTGATCACGTGTTGATTTTTTAATTAGAAAATTCCACACAACAGTATTTAATTCCTCATCGGTTTCAGTTAAACATTTATGCACAGTTTTATTTTCACTACGATTTGCACAACCTTCACAAAGTAAAGGTTCAGAAAGTTTATAATTTTCTAGTAATTGTTTTACACAAATTTCACTTACGTTATTAGGAGTACAATTACACTTTACTTCATTGAATATAAGATTATCATTAGAAATTGTATCTTGACTTGTTACTTTCTCTTGAAATGGTATTTCAGTTGATTCTCTAAAACTTCTTCTATACACTTGTTCGGGTATTGGCTCCTGTGTTGGAAATATTATGCGACATGTATCATCTTCTTCAGGAATTTCAGGATCATTTGGATTAACAAGTATAATTTTCTTTTGTTTTTCAAGTTGAAACTGTTTTTCACGTGGTGAAATATACTTAGAGTCTACAGTATTACTTTTGGATAATAAAAGATTAGTTTGAATTTCACCTTTTTGTTTTTTATTATGAGAAGTTGAAAATGGTTTTATATGTAGTGATGTATTTCTTTTTCGTTTTGCACTAGCGGAAACAGACGGCCTTTGACTGTACATCTTATCACGGTAGAATCCGCTTTATATTAGTATAAGTCATGACCTCATTTATAATCACAAACCTGCGCAGAAGATTGCGAATTAACATATTTAATTTTTACATACAATGGATTTTGTTTTATATGTGAAAATAGACATTTTATAATAAATTACATGATATATAATTATTGTACTTAAAAAACATTAAACCATATATTACTAAACGTTTAAAGACATGGTAAAGGATACAATGTATAGGAATATGTTCATACATTTAAAGGTTAAAACTAATATTGAGCGTTTTGCAGTGCATAAGGCTATACATTAAATATAATTAAAATAAGTGTAAAAGGATTACATAGTTTATTGCAGATTTCTTTAAATGAAACATTTTTATTTTATGTGCAAGCAAATTAGATAAAAATAAATATATTGCAGAATGTTATGTCCACGAAGGCATACAGTTAGATGAGAAAAATATTGGATTAAACCCTGGCTTAAGGTACATAGCCAAGCTATTCATCAATTTGTTCTACGTCAAATGGGGACAAAGAATGGTTTTGTTGCAATCAGTGGTTGTTAGCACGTTAGAAAAGCTTTACGGCTACCTATGGGCACCGCAGTACGAAGTACAAAGCGTACTATTCATTGGGGAAAACATGCTGTTATTTCATATAAAAATGTTGAAAATGAAAATAAGCCGTTAAAGTTTTCAAACGTTGTACTTGCTGCGTTCATTACATTATGGGCGCGGGTAAAGCTTTACGATTTGTTGACAACTGTGACATCGATAGTATTATGTTTAGCGGCGCAATGAATAACCTAAGCTTACGTTGGGTTCCTACCTGGGAGAGCTAACCAATAAAGTTTTGGAAGGGTGAAAACTAAATTATGTATACAAAATCAGGGGGAAATTAATTTTGAACATTTTTTTATATTTTAGTACATGCAAAGGAGTGAGAGAGAAAAGAAAAATTTTTTTAAGTAAAAGAATAAAGACATATAGTTGTAAAAAAGTATAAGTATAACAAAACAATTGAAGTATATAATAAAAGTTTTAGCGAAAGTATTAGTTAAATTATAAAATTTATATAAGTATGTTTTTGTAAGACACTAGTGCATAATATTATGTACAAGTTTAAATATGTACATGGTGACTACTACTACTACTACAACTATTAAAAGCATAAACACAGCAATATTTAAAGATTCATTTTTTATTTAAGAATTAAACTCAAAGGTATTTGTCACGAAATTATATTATTAGTATTGACTGTACAATTGATGTAGTACTAAAACTGGGTAAATAACACCGTGGAACACTATTTTTTGGGATGTTAAAAATAATAATAATAATTATTATTATTATAAATAAGTATATCTATTAACGCTTACTGTTTACTATAATTATACTATTTATTAATAAATAGTTTAAGTAACACATGACAATGAATACTATTTTTATATATTTCTTATACAAAGTTAATGTCATGTAAAATAGTTGAAAGAATATACTTTTCCAATTATATTGTATTTTAAAAAACTGTTAACATTTGCAGAGAATTACTTGTTATTATTAGCACTATAAAAAGTCACTTCTTTGAAACGTATGCATACTGAAAAAATTGTTTAATAATAGTTCACAGCAGTGCACATTACATTTTTTGTGATTCATTGATAACAGTTTCACATTATTTCAAGTTTTAATTACATACATACAACATTTTCAAGTATATGCCTTTTAAAGTCCTTTTCTAGGAATATTTTTATTAGTTCATTAATAAATTCTTCATTTTCAATTGCATTTTCATATATATTAAAAAATTGTTGTAATGTTGTAAATGTTTTTCCATGGGATTTCTGAAACTGTAGTAAAATCTCATCTTGGATGTCCATATTAGTAATTAAACATAAGACACTTGTTTTTAAAATATCCTTGTGTATGACCAGACATTCACGGTTAATACTTTGCTTATATTTGTCTGAACACAGAACACACACTAGCAAACTTCTTCTCTTGGGATCCCACATTTGAAAGGTTTTTATTAAACATTGAATGTTAATTTCATTATTTATGCATTGGCACATGGTATCCGCCATGATTTAGCAGTACTTAGAAACAAAATTTTCAAATAAGTCTTTTACATATATACCCAAAACTAAGGTATTGAGTAGATCTCTTCATTTTAACGCTGTATTTATATATATTGCTGTAATGTCATTGAGCAATCTTAGTGGAAACGCCCACTTAAATTTAAGCAACCAATCATTTTCATTCTTGTTTATGCTTTCTGCAGTATCAGTTTACAAAAACTTTATTCTATGTAGTTTACACTATTACTAACTGGCTCAATGTCCTATTATTTGTAACTTTATTATTGCCTTCCACGTACTGAAGACACGAGAATAGTCATCAAGCCCGCGTAAAACTTCATGGAGGAAAAGTTCATCAATCATATTGAACTCACCAGTTGAACACAGGAAATCCATCTAAAACAAACAAAGAAAAAATTTTTGAGTTCTAACATAAATCTAGCAAAACAGGCAATAATCAATAACTTGCTTTGAAAAAACTATAAAAGAAACTTGTTTATTAATTACTGGTTAAAAAACAAGCTCAGCTAAACAAATGTTCAATAAATATATTAATAATAATAATTATGAAATACACTCACCTTCTAATTCTTAGTTTTTCTTGGTAAAAATGGTCTTGCTAATGTTTATTTTGCAACTGCACACCGTAAAACAGATAAATATTTTTACTAAATTCAATACTACTATTAGCACTAGTAATATTTATTTTAAATTACGTCAAGGACGAGTACAATAAAATGATATTAAAACGAAATATTATATTATTATATATGTCATTACATTAAACAAGTTTACGCATGTTTTGACGCAATTATGTGGTAAGTATTGCCACTTAGCGGCCTTATTCAAAAGCATTTAGTATAGTATTAAGTCGTCTGCAAACGGTTTTATAAAACAACACGTCTTTGTGCATTTTTTTCCGATTCACATTCTATATGCATTTGCATTAACAGTACATATCTATGTGGTATTGTTTCAATTGCAAAATATCCTAAGACCCATTCTATATACGTTTGCATTAACAGTACATATCTATGTAGCCTTATTCCAAAATTCTGAAATATCCTAAAGTCCATGCTATACGTATTTGCGTTGACAATACACATGTATGTAGCCTTATTCCAATTGCAAAATATCCTAAGACCCATTCTATATACGTTTGCATTAACAGTACATATCTATGTAGCCTTATTCCAATTCTGAAATATCCTAAAGTCCATGCTATACGTATTTGCGTTGACAGTATACATTTATGTAGCCTTATTCCAATTTTGAAATATCATAAGGTACATTGTATACACGTTTCCATTAACAGTATACATCTATGTAGCCTTATTCCAATTCTGAAATACCCTAAAACCCATTCTATAGGCATTTACGTTAACAGTACACATGTATGTGTCCTTATTGCAATTGTAAAATAGCTGAACGCATATTTTGTTCACCGCAATATTTATTTTTAAACTAAGTATTGCAAAAAAAAGTCCTCATTTTGCACTCTATAATTAAGCTTCCCCCTTGAATATCCCCTAATAGTCCTTGAATATTCTTAGTATGGGCTAGCTACCCTTTAAGTATTCTTGATATCCCCTGATTATTCCTTGAATATTCTTACTATGGGCTAGCTACCCTTTAAGTATCCCCTAATAGTCCTTAAATATCTTTAGTAAGGGCTAACTACCCTTTAAGTATCCCCTAATAGTCCTTGAATATTTTTAGTAAGGGCAAACTACCCTTTAATTATTCTTGATATCCCCTGATTATTCCTTGATTAACCTTACTATGGGCTAGCTACCCTTTAAGCATTCTTAATATCCCCTGATTATTCCTTGAATATCTTTAGTATGGGCTAACTACCCTTTAAGTATCCCCTAATAGTCCTTGAATATTTTTAGTAAGGGCAAACTACCCTTTAATTATTCTTGATATCCCCTGATTATTCCTTGATTAACTTTACTATGGGCTACCTACCCTTTAAGCATTCTTAATATCCCCTGATTATTCCTTGATTAACCTTACTATTGGTTCACTAGCCTTTGATTATCCCCTAAATAGTCGCTGACCATATTTAGTATTCCGTAACTACCCCTTGATTATCTTTAGTATATCCTAATTAGCCCCTAAATAGTCGGTGACCATCTTTAGTATTCCGTAGCTACACCTTGATTATCTTTAGTATTCCGTAACTACCCCTTGATTATCTTTAGTATACCCTAATTAGCCCCTGCCTATCTTTAGTATTCCGTAACTAACCCCTGATTACCCCTAAATAGACCTTGACTATTCTTAGTTTGCCCCCTTTTTTTCTATTACTAACACATTGTGTCTTACTACATAGTCTTTGACTAATACAATGTGTCTTAGTAAGTTGTCTGTTACTAACACAATGTGTCTTACATACTGTTTGAATAAATATTATAAGAATTGCAATACATTGTACAAAAAATCATAAGGGGCCATAAAATGTTAGACACAAAGGCAAATGGTTCATAATAACAGCCGTGGTCTTCTATTTTGTGTATAAAATAAGTATTGTAATAATCTATAAAGTTAACTGAAAGGGTCCATTCGCAATTTTAAACGCAATATATATTCACAATTCAGTATTGCACTTTCCATCTTGGTTTGCGTTAACGCAATATTTTCAGTTATTTTTATTTTAAAAACTAGGCAAGACATATACTTTTTTCCTACATATACTAAAATTATAATATAAAAATTACCATTTTTTAGTAAAAACACAATTAATAATAAGTTATTTCAATTATTAATAAGTTATTTCAAATACTAAGGACACTTGCAATTCGCAAAAAGATAGATACGGTATCGCAACGCGTCATTAGTGGTGCCTCCTAGTGGGTGTAATTATAAACATCCACTATCTTGTTTGAATCATGTTAGCACACGTGGATTAAAGTTGCACATGAAAAATTTATAAAACTTTTAGGTTATTTTAACAGGTAATCCTTTTTTTGTTCGTAAATTTATTTGATATTTATGTTTTACGTGTGCTTAATTTATTATTATTAAAATATATTCGTTGTTATGTGCGTTAAGCAAATGATGCTGGCCTACACTATTTAAAGGTATTTCCGACATGTAAATGTTAGCCGATTGCAGGTTGTTTTTGTTTTCCGTGTTTTAAAATCAATTATATTTAGTATTTGTTAATGTAGGTGCATAAAAATATAGCAGTAATTAATTTTAAAAGCGTGGCAATTGGTGTCCATGCGTGCGTGCATTTATACGGAAGCATGCGTGCATTAATTACATTTATTAGTTTTAAACATGTAGCAGTAAAAGTCCATTTAGGAAAAATACTTGCATTTATACGGAAGCATTCGTACAATAAATAGTTCAAGCCGTAACAGTCGGTGTCCATTCGTGAAAAAAACGTGCGTGGATTTATACGGAAGCATGCGTACAATAATTACATTTATTAGTTCTAAACATGTAGCACTCGGTGTACATGTAAAAAACGTGCGTGCATTTATGTGGGCGGGGCAGGGTAAAGCATACGCGCAACCAAGTGGTTTAGGGCAGGGTAAAACCGTCGCGCAACCATGTGGTTCAGGGGGAGGGCAAAGCCGGTGTGCATTTAAGTTGTTTTCAAGCATTTATTCAGTATTAGCAAACGCGTAGCAACAAGTTAAAACAAAATAATAATTATTTTATACATTATTATCAAAGGTGAATAATGCTGCGTTAAGTTAGGTTATACGGTAAAGGCGCGTTACCGACGGTCACGATACCATAGGTGGCGTTAGCAGGTATCACCAGCTTAGGTTAGTTTATTAATAAACCATATGGTTTTCAAGTAAAGGCGCGTTAGCGACGGTTACGTTACAATAGCTTAGTAAAAAAAAATTGGTTTTCCACTAAGGCGCATTAGCAAATATAAACATTTTAGGTTAGCTTAGTAAAAAACATGTGGTTTTCAAGTAAAGGCGCGTTAGCAAGTATAGCCATCTTAGCTTAGTTTAATAATGAATAGGCAATTTAAATTTTGTGCTAGGCAACTAATTTTTCCGCGGAAATTATATATAACACGAACTATTTTATAATGCGTTCTTAAATGTAAGTTGGTGGGCGTACACACAATTTTAAAAAGTACAACCAATATGTGCTAGGTGAACACATTAATTTTTATTTCGCTTTCGCGTACGTGGAATTTTAAAAAGTACAACCAACATGTGTTAGGTGAACACAGTAATTTTTATTTTATGTCCGCGTACGTGCAATTTTAAAAAGTACAACCAACATGTGTTAGGTGAACACACTGATTTTTATTTCGCTTTCGCGTAAGTGTAATTATAACAAAGGCGTGTCCAATATGTGTTAGGGGAGAATGGTATTTTAAAATTATTTCCGTAAATGCTTGCTATAATAAAAATAAATCTTTGTGTAAGCGCGCAACATAAATAGCATTTTAAACAAACGCGTAGCATTAATGCTAAAAATATTATTCTATTTATTTTTCACAAATATTCAAAGTTTAATTCAAATAATCTGATTTTTTTAAAAACTGCTGTGGCAGCAATAAGTATTTCAAGTGAACTGAAGTTTTTTTTGGCAATTGTGTCTGGGCACCTCTACTCTAATTATTTGAACATTTTATGACAATTATTAAGTTTTGGATTTTGTGGTGGCTGTGTTTTTCAGGGCTGCTTTTTATAAATTTTAAAGAGCTTTTATAAAAGCTATACATTAATTCATCGTAACCTAACTGTAGTGAATCTCCATATCATTTTTCTTGAATTCAAAGTGGGTAAATGGTATCTGAATTAATATACAGGTTATACTTTGTCATTTTTACCTTAAATAGCTGGATAATTTCGTGTTTTCATATGAAATAGCTTGGCCCAAAAAGAAATACCTAGTTAATTATTCAAGACATTCAATGCGTGTTTCCTGCTACCAAGTAAATTTTACTATTAACAGAAAAAAAAGTTTTGAAATTCTTTTAACTTTGCTGCATAAAATTTCTTCAAATTCTTAGGTTCGGTCTTTTTTTTTAAGAACACACTAAATAGTAAACGACAACCTTGTTCTAATTTTTATCTATGCAAACAAGCAATTATCTCAATGAGTTTGTCTCACCCTACAACTATGTATATTGGTCAAAAAAATAAGAAGAAAACAACGTAGATATCATCAAAACTCAAGTGTAATTTAAAAAACTAAAGGGAAACCATATTAGTTGTGGTAGACATTGCATCAAAATTTAAAAAAAAAACTTTTTATTGCTGGGGGTTAACTAAATAGTGTATTGTGCTGAAAACCATGAACATTGAAAAGCGTTTTTTTTAAAACATTGCTCTTAATAAGATATTTATATGGATCATTAGACAATATATTGCAATATAAGTTCAATATAACCAGGAAACAAAAAATTAGTCATTTATAACCTTTGTTAGGTAGGTTTAAAAAATTCAAAGGAAAGAAAACTCAAATTTTCCCATTTTACCCAAAATAGACATTTATTTCACAATATATTTATATATATATTTATTTACAATTACTTACAAAAACTATATACCCAAAATTACTTCCCCTTCCTCCCACATTTCTTTGTCTTCTGTTGCCATTTTTTCTTCTTGATGTCTTTTCCTAATTTCTTCTTCTTCCTGCTGTTTTTTCTGATTTCTTTTGCCCGCTCCGCCAACTCCCACGGTAGTCCTAATATAATTTCTGGATTTACTTCTTGTTTAGGTTTATTTATCATAATTTCCAACAAGTACACATTTATACATAGATTGCATATATGCCATTTTTTAGGGTTTTTTTATTTTCCGGACAAGCATATGACAAAAAATATGCTTTACGACTGCCACGGTTTTTTATTTTTTTACTGCAGTACTCATTTGCCGTGTATGCTCCAGATTTAAATTTGTCCATTTTGTTCAACCCTTGGGCGTGGGTCAATGATGATGAGGGGGCAAATGACGTGAACAGCTGTGCTTCCATTTTTCTAAAATAAAAAATAAAAACTGTAATTAGTATCAATTATAATTATTTTTTCTTAATATACAAAATATTTATATATATTTCTACCTTGTACTATCAAATCTAAGTTAATTTATTGTACCTAAAAAAATTTTCATATGTCTTTCTAAACTCTCATAAAGTTAAACTTTGTGCCGGTTCATGTCTCATATAGGATTGCTACTAAACGGTTGGTTAACTGAAATTAACTTGTCAGTAATATGATTGTAAATAACATCTACCACGTAAAAAGATTCAGGCGCTAATATTTTAATGTTCGGTGCTAGCAATCCCCAATGTTCAAGTTTCGGTTATGGTAAACTAATAGTTACGTATAGCCACGGTGCTGAACGAAGCTAACATTGTACAAAAATTCTTTTGTTTTTTTTCTTTCCGTGAAACACTTCGGAAATTACTTGCCGATAAGCATACATGTAATTTCTCACAAAAATAAATAAATATTCTAAACGCATGCTTAAATTAAGCTTTCATGCTTTTAAATAAAAAAATCTGTAATATTTATTCTCACGTATAAAAGTCAATCAATCATATTTCCATAATTAATGCAAGCAAACCCTCTAGTGAATTTGTTCCCCTAAAATAGTGATTAAGGCTCTCAACTATTGCTATATTCCTAGAAAATTCTCCCTTCATTTTGGGCTCAATTTCTAATGCTTTTACCTAACATACACGCCTTTAGTGCAAGTTGATTTTAGAAATATTTTAATAAACAAACTCCAACAAAACAAACTTAAGGAAATACGAATAATTAACACTAAAAAACTTGCTTAAGCTCAATTTCAAGATTTTAAAACACTTCTAAACCTCAAAAGTAAATCCGTCTTTGGAAATCCTTAACCATAAAAAATTTATATAGGCATATATCTTCTTATGGTCAATAAAAATGGATTATGACTAGTAAAATCAGTATGAGGACTATGTTAAACTTTACTACCTCCAAAAAAAAGTAGGATAAAATAACCTCCAAACAAACAAACGTTCCTATTTAGCGGAAAATTCTAAATTGTCATGTAGTTTTTTTCTTTCTTTTATCTCAAATTCTTTTGAACACACACACATACACACAATGTATTTATTTATTTATTTATATCAATTATGCATCATTAACTATTTTAAAATAATAACCACGCTAATAAGTAGTATGTTAATTCACGCTTTTAATTTCCAAACGCAAACTAATACAATCAAACGCCCGCAAATTTAATTCCCAGCGCAGCCGTGCGCGGTAGCAGCAAACGCGAATCTAATTCCTAACGCCCGCGGGTTTAATTCCCAGCGCAGCCGTGCGCGATAGCAGCAAACGCAAATCTAATTCCTAACGCCCGCAAATTTAATTCCCAGCGCAGCCGTGCGCGGTAGCAGCAAACGCGAATCTAATTCCTAACGCCCGCGGGTTTAATTCCCAGCGCAGCCGTGCGCGATAGCAGCAAACGCAAATCTAATTCCTAACGCCCGCGGGTTTAATTCCCAGCGCAGCCGTGCGCGGTAGCAGCAAGCGCGAGTCTAATTCCTAATAAGTAAAACATTATTTTATTTTCCATCCAATGGTAGTTTATAGTGTAATACAACAACAATTATTTATTGCCCACAACTTGTATGTCATGTTTTTTTTCATTTCCTGTAAACGGTATTATACTTCAATTCCCAATTGCTTACACATAACGTATTCATTAAAGCCTGTGCAAGCACGCGCAAATTCAATTTGCAATACATAAACTAGCGCTCACATCGCTTTTAATAATAGCTAAAGCTTAGTATAAATAAACACTCCGGGTAAGACTATGATGTCACATTACGTGTTTTACTATCTAACGTCCGTGTAAATAAACTAAAATTCACAGTATAATTGTTTTTTTCTTATAAAATACTATAGGATACAACCGCTTCCTTCTCACCCCTCAAAAATAATCCGTTAAACAATTTTCAATACTATTCCAAAAGTCAAACAACTCAAATTATTTTCCTAACACTATTTACACAAAACCAATTATTAAAAAAAACGCATTCGCTTCATATGTTTACGCTCTATACTTCAATTTTAATTCCACCCTCAACTGAACAAACACAATATATATATATATATATATATATATATATATATATATATTAAATGCAATAATACATACATCTATTTCTTTCAAGAAATACTTATTATTTTAATAGTATTACTATAATAAATTGGTGCTAGTCGTGAAACCTTTAGGTAAAAATTCTGAAATAGGATTTAGTACACAACAAACTGTTCTACAATAATAATAAGCAATCTCTCTTTAATTTTAAGGTAATGTATACTATTATTTATTTCAATAAATGTTATATTTCTTTTCTTAACCATTAGTTAATAATTAAAGGGATACACATGTCAAATTTTCTCTGTTGTTCCTATAATATTAAAACATTTTAATAGGCTCGTATGTTCTAAGTAAAACAAGTATGGGTTAAATAACTGCTTTGAATTAAAAATCATCTAAAATAATCTTCATTAATGGAAAAAGTATACGTGTACTGCCTAAGAATACTAATAATAATAATTTCCTATGTTAGTGAAACCGTTCGCTTTGCGTAAATTATCTAGGGACTAATGCAAATCTAGGGGTAACTAACATGTTTCTTTCTTAAAATAATTTTCTTTTAACAACAATTCATATAATTGGAATAACCATTTCTATATTACAAAGAAACCTTTTCAAAGATATAACACTCATAATACTAAAAAATCAATGTAAATCCACGTTAATCAAAAATAACTACAGCTCATTTATGGCTAAGCAAATAACGTACACAGCTTTAACGTTAGGGCTCAATTCTAAGCGTAAAACTCATATAGGTTCACACTGTATGTGTTTTGTGCTTCCTTAACAATCAATCCGTAAAATAAGTTGCTCCCACTAATTTATTAAAAAGTATAAAATGTTCAACCGTAAACAAACCTATGTTAACTGGGCGCGTCAGTAACTAAGGGTACACCGGTCTTTTGCAAAACAAAACAAAAAATATTTCCGCGTAAGTTGCTCCGAATAATTTATTATAAGGGTATAAAATGTTCAACCGTAAACAAACCTATGTTAACTGGGCGCGTCAGTAACTAAGGGTACACCGGTCTTTTGCAAAACAAAACAAAAAATTATTTCCGCGTAAGTTGCTCCGACTAATTTATTATAAGGGTATAAAATGTTCAACCTATGTTAACGTTCCTCATAAATTTTATTATAGTTTCCGTTCCCTAATAAACTCGTGTGAATTAAATCCCAACCACCAACTATAAGTTTACGTTTCACATAGCCTTACTGTTAAAAGACGCTGTAAATATGGTATTATTATACAAATCTTTCTTGTGCAGTGGTGTAAAATTTAGATTCAGCTGTAGGTTCACATAGCCTTACTGTTCAAAACACAGTAAATATATTATTATACATTTTTAATGTGTAAAACCCGTTAAGTTAACTATGCAATTAGTTGGAAAACTTACGTTTTTTTTCCAAGAACCAGGTCAATCAGCAATCAATGGATGTAGCACACAAATCAATATAATGCAACTAAAAGTAAAAATAATAGAGCAATTGTTGTACAAAGAATTATATATAAGCATTTGATTAATGAAGGGGGGTGGAGTTACTTTATACATACATTATAGGACAATTATAACTTTGGGTTAAGTTTAAAAGTTTATTGAGCTTCAATTGGTTAGAAAATATCACATTAAATCAATGACGTATGGGGAGCATTTAAATACAGATAGTCTGTTCAAATTTTAACTTTGGCTAGTTTGTACAATAGTTTATTACAAATAAAGTCATTAAGCACATATTTTCTCAAACATGGGGGGGGAAGCCGGAAAAGTCCATGTATATTGCGGGTAAATATTGAATTTTTTCTTTCTTCATTTCCCAGTTAAGTTGCATTGAATCAGATGAGTTTCTCATAAGTCAAGCTATATACGGCAATTAAAATTCTTGTTCCTAAGGCGTAAACAAGGTCATCATAAGTTAAGCTAATATCACAGGGTAGGCGGGTAACAACACATGAGTTCGTTCACTATGAAACATTAGCTTATCTGTCTAAATAATCTCTAAACTTAATTTCAACTTTGGTTCATGTACGTACACCTCGTGATCATTCTATGATTAACTCTGTCATGGCAATCGGGCAAAACAATGTTCATATGACGTCATAATATCGCCAGTCAGCATCTCTATCGCAAAAGTCAGTCTCGTTTCAAAGCATGTCAAGAAAAGATCACTACAGCCAGTGCTCCAAACAACGTTCCAGCTTTAAAATAAAGTTGTTTCCTATTAAAGGCTTCATATAGATATAATTTCATTCAAGCAAAATTTTAATATAATCATAAATATTTTATTCGTAAGGCTAGGGGTTCTGCATAAGGGTTATATTTTAACAAAAAAAAAGCTTTTTAACTTCTCACACCTTGTTCGAGTTGAGGTATTAAAATATGCTCACATCTTTTTAACAGGTAGCTTCTAATCAATTATATATGCTCACATACTGATCGTATAGGTCCTGCACAGGGGGGCCATGGGTTCTGCGGTCATATTTTTACCAACGAGTAATATTTTACATATTACGAACCATTACATAAGCTGCAAGGCAGGGAAGGGGGCATTTCCAGGGACCATGCAGCCATTTCCTTTTATTCGCTCTCACCTTTTTTTTTAGCAAGGAGTATGGCTTACCATACGAAACAATAAATATATGCTCACATCTTTTTAACAGGCAGCTTCTATTGAATTATATATATATATATATATATATATATATATATATATATATATATATATATATATATGGTCACATCTTTTTAACAGTTAGCTTGTAATCAATTATATATCATCACATCTTTTTAACAGGTAGCTTCTAATGAAGCGTATGGGTCATGCAAACGGGCTTTACTATAGGAAATATTCGGATCTTGCATAGAAACTATACCACAGGAGGTTCCTCTTTTATCATTACAATTCTGCAACAAGTCTATGGAATTTTTTTAAAATATTTGTAGGTTCACACTGTTAGTGTTCTGAGCTTCCTTAGCAATCAATCCGTAAAATAACTTGCTCCGACTAATGTATTAAAATCATATACAATAAAAAACAGTCCAATTTAAAAATTAGTGAATATGTCATGCATTTAGTTCGATAACTATCGTTTTTTTTTCAAGTTGCAAGTCTTGCAAAACAGTATAATGCTACTAAAAATAATAAAACGTTTATTATACAGTAAAATATGTAGATATGTATAAAATAATCCAAATTTTTTAACTAGTTTATTACAGTTAAAGTGCTTAGGAAATATTTTGTTAAGCGCATAATTTCTCATAGTTTTACATATAAGAGCTCCTCTGTGCTTAAGTGAATAGCACACACACCTTTTGGCATAAAAGGTCCGGGTTTAATTTCACGTAGGTCCACGTTTCAAATAGCTTTGGGGTGGGGCGCGGTGGCTCAATGGTAGAGCGTTCACCTCTGGTTCTTGGGAATCCCAGGTTCATTCTCAATATAATACAGTGTTCACCTATTGTGTTAAGGGTCCCGGGTTCAATCCCATTATAATACAGTGTTCACCTCTGGTGCATGGAGTCCTTGGTTCGATACCAGCTCGCACCAATTATTTTAACATTTTCATGACAAACATTCACTTTGGATTTATTTTTTTTTATAAATTGTGGTGAACAAGCACAGTGTGCGTGGGTTTTCTCCCACTTTCTATATACTTTTAAGAGCTTATTTTAGCTCCCATATTTAGTTCAAACATCTTAGATTGTTCAGAGTTTGTAAAAACAAACGATCGAATAAAATAATCACCATATCCTTTAGCCTAACCGGCATAACCGTGGGACGTAAAACTCAAAGATTTCATTTCATTTCAAATAGCTTTGCTGCTAACGGTACAATCAAGCAATTAATCCATATATAAAATACAAAATTTCGTTAACCTTAGGGTAAAAATAGAGGAAAAGTACATGTATATTTCAGCTAAATACTGGCTTTTTTTCTTTCCTCATTTTCCAATTAAATTGCATATAATCAAATGAGTTTCTCATGATTCAAACTATATACGTCAGTTGTAATAGGGCAAGCGTTCAATAACCCATCAGTTCTCGTCATTATCGGTTTATTTTTTTCTATCGTCAATATCATTTAAACTTAGACACATAAACTCGTGATCCATCAGTGATTAACTCTGTTAGATATCACTCATGCTTGTCGATAATAAAGGTTTTTAACCTTGCACGTGATTGTTATTCAGAGTTCTCATTAAGTTCAAATCATACAAATGTTTGTAGATGATTGCCAGTAATCTGTGATTCGTGTAAATAAGTAAAGTCTATAATCACTTTTATCATTCTGATACGGTACAAAGTTAACCTTGACGTCACTAAAGCCACGCCAAACGGCTTTTCACTCGTTCATTTCAATTTCAACGGCTCTCAAGGAAGGACGTCTGTGCCACTCAGTCTTCAGCTCATAAGTAAGAAAAATAATTTTTAATAAATATTACCCTTTTCATAGTATACTTGTAGGAGGGGGAGGGGCTTATTTTTAACTTTTCACGTTGTTCAAGTCGAGGGATGCTCACATGATGTTCGTATGGGTCCTATTTTTTACCAACAAGCTTCTATTGTTCTCACATCTTTTTAACAGGTAGCTTCTAATCAATTATATAAGCTCACATACTGTTCGTGTGGGTCCTGCACAGGGGGGCAATGGGTCCTGGGAGTCATTTCCAGGGGTCATGCATTCAGGGAAGGGAACCATTTCCTTTTATCTGTTCCCACCTTTTTAGCAAGGAGTATGGCTTGCCATACGAAACAAAAAAATATTCTCACATCTTTTTAAGTTATCTTCTAATAAAGCGTAGGGGGCATGGGTCCTGGGAGTCATTTCCAGGGGTCATCCACTGTAGTCCTGGGAACCAGGGACCATTTCCTTTTATCTGTTCACACACATAGTGTATGAGTATAGCTTGCTATATTTTTCACTTTTCACATCTTTTTAACAGGTAGCTTCTAATGAAGCGTAGGGGCTATGGGTCCTGCATAGGGTCTATGGGTCCTGGGGTCATTTCCAGGGGTCATCCATTGTGGTCCTGCAAACCAGGGACCATGCGGTAGGGACCATCCACTGTGACCTTCGTAGTGGTCATTCAACCTTTCCTTTCGTCATCTATCTCCAGGAAAAAAAAACCTGACCCTATTTCATCACCTCCTTCAATACTCCCCCTTATCCTTAATTAAACAAGCGATAAACTATCTTATCAAGGCGCGGCAAGTCTTTTCATGTTTACCATACTAAATCAATACTACTAATGATAACAAACTTGTTACAGTGGCTTATTACTAAATAAAATGAAATTTCTACTTTTATGTTCCGCGAATATGTCCTGTAGGCAAAGGGAGACGGATGATTAATGAGAGTGAATGATTATAAAGGAATCGTTGGAACGGCCATGTGGAAGGAAACGTCAGAATCGCCAGAAAATTCACGAACACGATGTTATCCACTACAAATTTATATGACGTGAATTCGAAGCAGGGACCCCTCACACTAGAGCTGAGCGCTCCACTATTGATCCACTGTGTCCTTTGATAATGAATGTTTGTGATGCCATGATGAGTAATGAACACAATATTCTGTTCCAGTGAGTGAAACAGTATAGGAGAAATCAATCTACTGGACGAAACTTAACAAAGGCCGAACTCTTAAAACATTTGCTTTTATGCCTTTTTTTTGTTTTGTTTTTAATACTTGTTGACCTCGGACACAAAACGCATGCTTTCACGATATAATATTTTGCACCATATACCAAACATATAGTCATCTCAGAGCTGAGGGCAGGCTTGTAGCCACCCCAAAAGTGTAGGAGAACCGGTAGAAGTTAGGGGAGGCTAATCCAAGCACATTACAGTTTATTTGCAAGCCTACCTTGAAAATTTTAGGGGACAGTAAAAAAATTTTTTTTTGGGGGGGCTGCTTTCCGTGGATACGGGCCTATCTGAAGGGGAGAAAGAATATAAATAAACTTGTTTGCATACTTAGAACATTCGTGTGAGGTTATTGAAAAGAAAAACCTGAAGTTTCAAAGTAAACATAAGTAACGCATAATGAATTTCTGTCAATATTCCTCTTGTTCAGGCTCGAAAAAACCTGGACGCCAGGTAGTCAGGGCGATTGGAAATAGGAGTCTGGCTCCTAAATAAGTTAAATCAAAAATACAATTATGAAGGTCCATGTATGAAATTGTATTATTATGTTGCCTAGGCAAATTCTGCTTTGTGCTGCACAAATACAAGCAACGAGAGACAATTCCATCGCAAGCATTAATTTTCTCTTTGTAGTGTACAAAGGGTGGTCGCTGAAATTTTAATATTTCCCTCTACTTTTTGTTTAACCCTTATATCTGGTTAAGTGTGCGAGCACAAATTCTGCTTTGTGCTGCACAAATACAAGCAACGAGAGACAATTCCATTACAAGCATTAATTTTCTCTTTGTAATGTACAAAGGGTGGTCGCTGAAATTTTAATATTTCCCTCTACTTTTTGTTTAAGCCTTATATCTGGTTAAGTGTGCGAGCACAAATTCTGCTTTGTGCTGCACAAATACAAGCAACAAGAGACAATTCCATCACAAGCAGTAATTTTCTCTTTGAAGTGTAGAAAGGGTGGTCGCTGGAATTTTAATATTTCCCTCTACTTTTTGTTTATGCCTTATATATGGTTATCTGTTCGAGCACAAATTCTGCTTTGTATTGCACAAATACAAAGCAATGAGAGACAATTCCATCGCAAGCATTAATTTTCTCTTTCAAGTATAGAAAGGGTGGTCGCTGAAATTTTAGTATTTCCTTCCCCGGCTGAACGTCATCTTGGTGACCAACCTGTTTTGTTTTTTCTTCATTTTGTAATTATTGCAGCAAAATGTTCTAATAACCGCAGCATAAATCAGCACAAATTGAGCACTTTTTTTTTTTGTCAATATCTGTATGGTAGGGGTTGGTTTTCACAATGTGGTCGCTAACTTGATGTCAATTTTGCGACCAACTTCCTTATCTATTTTATTGTTTAACTATTGCTGAACACGTTCTAAAATCTACATATATATTAGCACAAATTGAGCACAAAATAAGTTGTTGATATAGTGTGTTTGGGATTGTTTTTCCACGACGTGGTAGCTAACTGGACGTCAGTTTGGCGACCAACCTGTTTTCTTTTTTCTTTATTCTGTAATTATTGCAACAAAAAATGTTAATGACTGCAGCATAAATTAGCACAAATTGAGCACAAAAAAAAAACTGTTAATATTAGTGTGGTGGCTAAAGTGTGGTTGCCAACTTGACGTAAGTGTGTAAAGGTTTATTTCCATTCAATCTTGCGTTACGTTGTTTGCTTGAAAATTTATCTTGTCGAAATTAAGTTGTTTTATTCTATTGGAACTTAAAAACAAGAATTCAAAAGCTTTTTTTTTTTTTAATAGCAAGAATTTTAATGGTGTCTTCCCGTTCTGCCTAAATGCCGTCCAGCACTTCGTAGAAAATATATTAAATGATCTTATCTTTAGGCAGAACGGGAATTCCCGTTCCGCCTAATCTTTCGAGACGAGGAATTCTGTTCAGGGAGGGATTTTTTCAAGATAATTTTTCTTTAGTAATTGTAACATATTTTGTAAGAAGAATAACTATTTCTTTAAGTTTTATCATAAGTTTTAGATGCTATCAGTGGCGGCTTTAGCGGGTAGGCCGGGTAGGCACGAGCCTACCCCAAAATTTTGAAAAATATGTAAACGCTAAAAGATACAATAATAAAGAGTAAATATATATTCCACTATTTATGTTAATAGTAGATAATTATTTAAGAAATAGCATCAACCACTACTGTAAAAGTAATTTCCTACTGTCATTAATCAATCAAATGTGTGTATGTATCCAGAAGCGAGGGAGCGGGCCTACCCAAAATTAAAATCCTAAAGCCGCCCCTGGATGTTATTCTACTTGTTCTTCTCGGAAAAATGACTAGATACAGTTCTGTAATTAACAGTATAATTAATATCTATTTCAGTAAAAATGAATGTGATAAAAAAAAAAAACTACCTGCAGAGAAATGGAAAATTGATTGACTCAGTTGAAGGAAAGCCGTTTGATGTAGCTGAAGCGAAGATAAAACAAACTTACTTTGGTCTAGTATCATGTCATTTCACAACAACATTTTATTCATCTTTCCAGTAGTTCAGCTCCAACATGCTACAGCTCGCAGTCAGGGGCGGCTTTAGAATTTTAATTTTGGAATGTACGTACGCATACATATGCACTTTTGTTTGATTATGATTAATGACAATAGGAAATTACTTTTACAGTAGTGGTTGATGCTGTTTATTAAATAATTATTTACCATTAATATAAAAAGTGGAAAATATATTTACTCTTTATTGTATCTTCTAGTATTCATATATTTTTCAAAATTTTTGGGTAGCCCCGTGCCTACCCGGCCTACCCGCTAAAACTGCTACTGCTCGTAGTACGTAAAAGGTGCCATAGTTCACATCCTCAAGCAAAAGTATGCGTACGATGGCCCTTTTCCCCGATTATCTGACCTTTTGATTTGATTGAAACTACAAATAACATACAAGTAGGCTATTTCAATATTGATATTGATATTTTGTATTGCTGCTATTTACATTGACAATATAAATATGAAAATAGAAGTACATATGATACTACTGCATATGGTATAGAATTATGTATATAAGACAAATCAGCTGATAAGGTGATGCCGAAAAAGGAGTTGTGATGTAGAACATTAATGTCCTTTCTTAAGAGTCGCCTTACGCATCCTCGCATTGTTTACTTAATATATGGCCAAACATGTCTTGAGGATGTGAACTGTGGCACCTTTTATGCACTGCGACTCTCAGCATGTTGTAGATGAACTACTGAAAAAGCGAATAAAATCTTGATGTGAAATAATTTGATATTATGCCGAATTAAGTTTATTTTAGGTTCGTTTCAGTTACAATGTCAAACAGCTTTCTTGCAACTGAGTCAATCAATTTTCCATTTGCCCACGTGTATTTTTTTTTTTTTAAATCACATTCATCTTTACCAAAGCAGATGTAAATAACACTGTTGACAAAGAACTGTATCCTTGTCACTTTTCCGAGAAGAACAAGAAGAATAACATCTAAAATTTATTATGAAACTTGAAGAAATAGTTATTCTTCTTACAGACTGTTAGAATTACCAAACAGATTATTACAAAATTCAAAAGGACAAACCCCAAGGAAATTTCAGACAAAACGGACTAAATTCAAGCGACAGAATCATAGGAGCAGATTAAAAAAAGAATGATTATTTTTCCTTAAAATGTTATGCATCTAAAATGTTATCTGAAATTCTTCACTTTACGGAAATAACGTTTTTTTTTGTTTTTTTTTTAAGCTGAAAACCCAATAAAAAACCTAAGACTGTTATAGTAAGTATATATATTTCACATTTTAATCTTTGTTAAAAATTTCTTGATCAGTATTTCAGAATTAAAGTAAATATTTACACATTACTCAAAATAAGACTGTTATATGCTACCACACAAGAATGATTTTTTAAAAATCAAATAGCATAACAGTTGCTTTTCGTAATTAAAATTAATGATCTTACTGTAATATGCTAAACGTATTTCAAATGCATTATAGGAATACTCAGAACTTTTCATATGGGTATGTATGAAAGTATTTAAAGAAAATGTGTCGTTTTATTGTAACTAAGGTTGCCAGATTTTGTAAACGAAAAACCGGGACATCAATCTCAGGCTATATATAAGAAAAGGGTTCCTACTCATTTGGTTAGAATCAGGGGCGGATCCAGGGCCGACTTCTGGGAGGGGGGCGGTGGGTTGTCATACTGCTACTTTTAAGGGCTCCAAACTTTGGGATGGGTTTTATTTATATATATAAAATAAGAAAATTTCCTCTTCTGGGGGGGGGGTGAGCGATCGCCCCCCTGGATCCGCCCCTGGTTAGAATCAATTAATTACTTGTCTTTTGCACGTTACTACTCACAATTTTCCAGTTTATTCTATACGCAGTTGTCAAATGAAGCTCCACAAGCAATGTATAAAGAATGTGGAAAGATAACATAAGAAGAGCTGCGTGGCGTCCCCTATTCCGAATTCCGATTTGTTGTGTTTAACAGGTCCTAAATATTCCGCCAATTACGACACACCCTCCCATTTATGATTGCAGAGGTACTTTTTTTTTGGTTGTTGTTGTTGTTGTTGTATCATCACCTGAGTCTGAAACACTACCATAAAAGAAATACAAATTTAACATTTAGCAGGAAAAAATAAATTTACGCTAAATTCAGAACTATGTACTGTTGCTTCGGTAAAGCGATGTTTATTGCTGTTTTGGTATCACTAAAAATTTTAGAGTTTAACTTACTAGGGCAATCCATAGATTTAAGTGGTATCTAATGTTTCATTGTATAGAAGCACAATCAGTGGCGTATTTACGATTTTGTTTCGGGAGGGGCTTTGCTAACTTTCGGGGGGGGGCTTTGCCTGGAAATGTGAAAATTCTGCAAGATATTTCATTTACTTTACTATACTAAGTAAGATTTCGGGGGGGGGCTTAAGCCCGGAAGCCACCCCCCTAAATACGCCACTGAGCACAATGTTAATTCATGTGCTTCTACCATGTCTTCCTGTTGGGAAGACTTGGGAGCAAAATAACCGTGCAGTCCTTTTGAAGTGTTAGCAGAATACATGTTTGATTTATGCTTTTCGCATGCTATGTGGTCTTTGATATCCGCTCTTCCCTATGCGCTATACTCATATTAAGAGTCTTCATCCCGGCGAAATTAAAATACCGCTAATTTTACAGTAATTCTGTGATAACTTCAAATAGATAAAAGATAATCGAAATGTGGAACAAGAGCGCCCTAGACAATATTATTTTAAATAAGAAACCGTTATCACGACTCACTTATCTGCTTTCGATTTCGAGCCATTTTAAGAATCGGCATTTATTTTCGCGTTTCTAAACTGCTGAAAATGTAAAGCCACTAGGTGACTTGTGATAACGGTACCTCACGCAAAATAATATTGTCTAGGGCGCTCTTGTTCCATATTTCAGTTATCTTTTATCTATTTGAAGATATCACATAATTACTGTAAAATTAGCGGTATTTTAATTTCGCCGGGATGATGATTCTTAATGTAACACGCTGCATTTTACACTCTGCGTCATGGTAATTTCTTCTGCGTTTTATAAATGACCATTCCATTGAAAATTTTCTCCTGAAAAGAACACTTGCGTTCGGGTATGATGGAAACACTTTATACACCAGACACCAGCTCACTTCACTTCACTTGCGGGACTGAATGAAAGGCTCGGTTGTAAAATTGTGCCTCAGAAGGTGACAAACCGGATGATAAAGACGGTTTAAATGCGGTTAATATGCACCGACTGAGAGCAGTATCGCCACTGTTGATTAAAATTTCAATACGAGTAATGAAGCAGTTCTCCGCTGTTCTCCGATTGATTAAAAAAAAAATAGTTAAAGCCCGTCAGCGGAAAAGAGACGTTGCTTTCTACTGAAAGTAATATTCAAGAAATTGAAATAAGCGCCCTCTTGGCTATTTTTTAAAACTTTTTTTTTTTTTATCTCTGGAAGCTAAACAACCAATAGAGCGACATAATGGATGTGATTTTGAAACTCCTTTTTTTTTTATTATTAGAAAAATTAATTGGCTACACAAATACTCCAAAAACGTTCCGTTTCTAGGTGTAATACAAGGGAAGGGGGCAAGGTGGTGCGCTATCGAAAACCCAACAGAATTTTTAGAATAGTTACAGCAAAATTTGAAACTATATTTGAAATGTCGCTTATACCTGCCCCTTTGGAAACAACAACATGGGCGCCCTTGGTGTGATATACTAGTTCTTGCAGGTTGAATTTTTTTCAATCTGAAGAACGAAAACCAGGACAAACAGGCGTTCCGAAAGCCTTTTTCGGGACAGTTAATTCTTTCACTGAAACCCGGGACTAACCCGAAAAACCGGGACGTCTGGCAACCGTAATTGTAACATTTTTTAAACATTTTATTGGCGTTTTAAAAGAAAGAAAGTTATTTCAGTTGAAAAAATGCAGATAACATTTTAGAATATATGACAATTGATGGGGAAAAATAATCATAGACTGTACACTGGTACATCTAATATATATTCCTGTGATTTTGTCCCTTGGATTTTATCCTCGTCAGAATTTTCCTTGCATTTTGACCGCTTGGATTTAGTTCCCGCCCTCGTTACTACAGCCATTTTATACGTAAGTTCCGATCTGCATACAAACACGCCAAGAGTCAACCTTTTCGGTGCTGCATTTCCCTAAAAATTTCCTCCTCACATAGAATTTCCTTTGTAAAAAATTAGGCAGAACGGGAATTTCCGTTTTGCCTAAAGATAAGATCATTTAAAATATTTTCTATTAAGTCCTGGAGGGATTTAGGCAGAACGAGAATGAATCTTTTTAATATCACACCCCCCTAGTTAGGGGATGTAAGCAATTTATTTCCGGGGGGTGTCCGAAAATTTTAGGGGGTGCTGGGGGTGTAGATAAATCACTGTATGATACTCCACCGCTATTACAAATCTTCGTAAGTTTAAATGATGCCCAGAAGATGGCAGCATATCTGACGTTAGTGATAATTCAAAGTGGTAACAGATGATTTGGAATTTATAGATATATTGTTTGCAAGATCACTTTTTATAGTATTAAATTTTAGATAGTATGTGTAAAGCACATAGTCATGCTGATATTCCTACATGTGAAACCAAGAATAGAAAGTACGCGCTATCAAGTTAATAGAATTTAGGTGATAATTGTGAGAGTAAAGCACTCCTCTTGTAACTACCTGGCTATTACGCGACTAATAAAAAGCAATTTTTAGAGAAGCAAAACTGGGTAAATTATGCCCTTGCTTCACTGTTCAAGTCGTTTTAGGTTCAGTTATTCTAATTTTCATGAAATTATAGTATTCGCGCCCACTCGTAAAGCTTGGGCTCTAAACCACTCCCAGCAATATTTTGCTTGAGCTCCGATGCATCGGAAAACTTCGGTACAATTCGTTGAGTCGCTTCAAGAGCGCACACTTGGGAAAACGTCAAACAGCTGAAATTCACCAACAATGTTGCCAAATTTTGAAGATATAGTAAATGAGTATATAAAAAAAGCATTTAAAATTTACCAATAATAACACTGCACAACAATAACGACTGTAACAACTATTCTAAAATGGTAACAATAGCACAAATAGTAATAACGAAAATATAACGCAACAAAAAAGAATTAACAAAACGGAACTTGACGCCAATCCTACAACACTGTACTCTCAGGAGATGTTTTCCGTGTAGCGCGAGGAAAGACACTGACAAAATGTGATGGGTGGGGGTTGACGACCGGAACACACCCTCGCGTTCTATTGGGTGGTGAAATCGGTAGATCTAGGTCAAGCTTCACGACTCGGCGCGAGTACTATAGTATCAAATTGGCCCCACCACTTTTGGACGGAGAAAAATAAATAATGCTATTCGTTTGTGCTACGTTAGTGCTCATATTTCAGCGTTTGTGCAATCAAATTAGCAAAGTTATGAACTGTTTAAATTTTGGGGCCATCTTGACGTCAAGTTGGTCCAGCTCTTTTCCCTAATTGAGATAGAATTGATTCTCTAATGCCAAACGTTTGTGCCACGTTAGTGCTGGTTAGTGCCCAAATTTGGGCGTTAGTGCTCTTCAAATAACGCCGTTCTAACGAAATTAATTAGCGTCAAGTTGGCTTCGCTTTTTCCCTAATTGAGATAGAATTGATTTTCTAATGCCAAACGTTTGTACTGCGTTAGTGTTGGTTAGTGCCCAAATTTGTGCGTTAGTGCTCTTCAAATAACGCCGTTCTAACGAAATTAATTAGCGTCAAGTTGGCCTCGCTTTTTTCCTAATTTAGAGAGAATGGATTTTCTAACGCCAAACATTTGTGCTACGTTAGTGTTCGTTAGTGCCTAAATTTGAGCGTTAGTGCTCTTCAAATAACGCCGTTATAACGAAATTAATTAGCGTCAAGTTGTCCCCGCTTTTTTCCCTAATTGAGATAGAATTGATTTTCTAATGCGCCATTCGTTCGTTAGTGCATCGTTGGTGCTTCTAGAAAACACTAATAGTTTCCCTAGTACTTCAGTATTAATGTAGATATGGCCAATTCCATGTCACGAAACTCCCGTAAGAAATACATTGGGAATTTTTCATTGGCTCAAATTTTGGTCAAATTCAAAAGCACTAAAGATCTCTTTTACTGTAATTGTTATTGTTTCATTAGTGCATCTTAGAGCACCAACTCCCAACATTAGTGCTTCAATAGGTTGGACGCTAGAAGCAAAAAAATCTTAGTCTTTAAGAAAGCACTAACGATGAAACCTAGTGAAATCGATAATGCATCGTCAGTATTTCTAGAAAAAACTAATTGTTTCATTAATGCTTGGCTATTACTGTAGATATGGCCAATTTTATGTCACGAAGCTCCCATAAGAAATACATGGGCAATTTTTCATTGTTTCAAACTTCCGCCAAATTCAAAAGCACTAATAATCTCTTCTAGTAAAATCGTTAGTGCTTCGTTAGTGCTTCCTGGAGCATTAACTCCTAACATTAATGGTTCAATAGTTTGAATGCCAAAAGGAAAAAACACTTTGGGAGGCCTAAATGCATGTTAATCTCCCGAGAAAGCACTAACGATGAAACCCAGTGCATCGGTCGTGCCTCTAGAAAACACTAATAGTTTCGTTAGTGCTTCACTAGTAGTGTAGATATGGCAAATTATATCATGAAACTCCCATAACAAATACATCGGAAATTTTTCATTAAGTAAAATTACCACCAAATTCAAAAGTAGTAATGATCTCTTCTAGTGCAATCGCTAGTGTTTGCTAGTGCACCAACATCGAACGCTAGTGGTTCTTGTCGTGAATGCTTTTGTGAGAAGGGACTAGCGTGTAGTTAGATTCCCCTAAGTTTCATCTTTTAGAGTCCATACAATTGGAGCACTAATATTAGGAGTTCTGCAATAAGACCTCCTAATGTAATAGTTACCATTACACTATATATATTCATTAGTGCTTTTAAATTTGGCGGGAATTTTACTAAATGGAAAATACCACTTGTCTAAATTTAGCTTCGCACGCATCTGAATTACTATCAAAACATTTCACATGGTTAGTGCTTCGTTTACTAAACACTAACATTAGTGCTTTGTTCACTAAACACTAACATTAGTGCTATGATGGTTTAGGAGTTATTAGTGAATAGCTCTCGTGGGACTAAATTCAAATTTATTGAATTCTACAATAATAATTGTCTTACAAAAGTGGCATAAACGTCAAAAGCTAGTGCATCGTTATTGCTTGCCATTGATCAAGCACTAACGTTAGTGCTATCATAGTTTAGGAGTTATAAGTGAATAACTCATTCGGGGCTAATTTAGTTTTATCGAATTTTACAATAATTGTCAATCAAAAGGTAGGGCAATCACTAGATACCCGTATTATTGCTTTGTTAGTGCTCTAAAACATAGTAAGCACTGGCGATAATGATATCATAGTTTAGGAGTGATTAGTGAATAACTCGGATGAAACTCAATTAAAATTTATTGAATTTTACACTAATTCTGTAAAAGTTGAAAAACCTGATTTTATCCCCGTCGAGTTATTTATTAATAACTCCTAAACTATGATGGCGCTGATGTTAGTGATTAGTGTTTCATGGAGCACCAACAGTGCACTAAGTTTTGGTGAGTACCCACCTTCGTGGAACAATTAGAGTAAAATTCGATAAATTTAAATTCAGTTTTGTCTGAAGTATTCATGAAAATACAGCGACAGTGCTTTGTATTTTATAGCAATGCAATAAGTGCTGGTATTTGTCCCACTTTTGTGAGACAATTAGTGTAAAATTGTGTAGGCCTAAGTGAAAAATCTAATGTGAATCTAAATTAGTGTAAAATGAATAGTCAGGCTTGAGGTATTCATTAACAACCCCTAAAAAGAGATAGTACTAACGTTAGTACCTAGTTTTTTTTTTTTTTTTTTGACTGCTAAGGATGCACTAATCTTCAGCGTTTGTCCTACCTTTGTGAAACAATTAAAGTAATATTCGATAATTTTAAATTCGATCCCGTCCGAGTTATTCATTAATAACTTCTAAACTATGATAGCACTAACGTTAGTGCTTTGAGTTTTATGTAGCACTAACGATGCACTAATCTTTAGCGTTTGTCCTATCTTTATGGGAAAATTAGTGTAAAATTAAATAAGTTTCAATTCTGTACCGTCCGTGTAATTCAATTTTTCATTTTGTAGAATTAAGGCCAAATTTAAAAGCACTAATGACCATGTGTATTGTAATGGTTATTACTTCGTTAGTAGGACTTATTGCGGAACTTCCAACATTAGTGCTTCAATAGTATGGACGCTATAAAATAAAACTTAAAGGATCCTAACTACACGCCAGCTCTTCCCCACAAAAACATTCACGATGACAAGCTCTAATGTTCGGGGTTGATGCACTAGCAATTACTAACGAAGCACTAATGATTGCACTAGAAGAGATCATTACTGCTTTTGAACTTGGCGAGGTTTTGACCAGTAGAAAAATTAACATGTTTTCTTTTGGTACTTTCGTGACATAGACTATAAATGGCTATATCTACAACAATAATGAAGCACAAATGAAACTATTAGAGTTTTTAGAAGCACTAACGATGCACTAAGAAGTGGCACTATTTTTTTCGTTAGTGCTTAAAGTGGGGCTCATAGGGAAATTACTCCCTATCACTGGTTTGGCTCTGGAGAATACACTAATGAAGCACTAACGTCATTGGTTGGCGCACTCAGAAGTAATAACGATGCACTTATGAGGGCACTGATTTTTCGTTACTGCTTGAAGTGGAGTGGGGAGCTTGAACTTGGCTCCCCAAAGGTTTTTTGATTGTAGCATCTACACTCAAAAAGCACTAACGTTATTGGTTGGTTAACTAAGAAGCACTAATGATGCACTAAGGATTACAATAGATCATTAGTGCTTTTGAATTTGGCGGGAATTTGACGCCAACTATCCCATGCATTTCTTATGGGAGTTTGGGAACTTATAATTGGCTATATCTAAACTAATAGTGAAGCATTCATGAAACAATCAGTGTTTTCTAGAAGCACTAACGATAAGCACTAATTTCTTCATTAGTGCTTAAAGAGGGATCAACATCACTCTGATCCCAAAGGTTTTTCACTTGTTGGATCGACACTAATGAAGAACAAACGTTAGGGCCTGGTGCACTAAGAAACACTGACGATTGCAATAGAAGAGGTCATTAGTGCTTTTGAATTTGCCCGCAGTTTCACGCAATGAAAAATTCCTCATGCATTTCTTAAGGGAGTTTTGTGACATAATTAGCCATATCTACACTAATAGTAAAGCATTAACCAAACTATTAGTATTTTCTAAAAGAAACGAATGGCACGATTTTTTTCATTAGTGCATAGTGTGGGGAGATCAGCGTGGATTTGGAACCCTAACGATTTTTTTTACTTGTAGCATGTACACTAGTAAAGCACTAACGTTAGGGGTTGGTGCACTAAGAAGCACTAACGATGCAATAATGATTGACACTAATTTTATCGTTAATACACTAAGTGGAAGCGACAAGTCCACGGGCGTGTAATTTCAACACCACTAACGGACGAATTGAGGCACGACCAAGCACCAACGTAGCAAAAACGTTTGGCATTAGAAAATCAATTTTATCTCAATTAAGGAAAAAGTGAGGCCAACTTGACGCTAATTAACTTCGTTATAATTGCGTTATTTGAAGAGCATTAATGCTCAAATTTGGGCACTAACCAGCACTAACGTAGCACAAACGTTTGGCGTTAGAAAATCAATTCTATCTCAATTAGGGAGAAAAGCGGGGCCAACTTGACGCTAATTAATTTAGTTATAACAGCGTTATTTGAAGAACACTAACGCTCAAATTTGGACACTAACCAGCACTAATGTAGCACAAACGTTTGGCATTAGAAAATCAATTCTATCTCAATTAGGGATAAAAGCGGTGCCAACTAGACGTGAAGTTGGCCCCGAAATTTAAATTATTCATAACTTTGTTATTTTGATTGCACAAACGCTGAAATTTGAGCACTAACCAGCACTAACGTAGCACAAACGAATAGTATTGTTTATTTTTCTCCGTCCAAAAGTGGTGGGACCAACGTGATACTAATTTTCATGAACGCAATGTCTGTAGTCAGTATACACAGAGGCAGCTTTTGGGGCAGGCGAATCGTGCCGTTGTCCGGGGCCCCGCACATGAATTAAAAAAGTATATGCAACATCGCATATTTTAATTTTAAAAATTATAAAAGACAAAATGACAAAACAAAAAATGTTTACGTATTTTAGCCAACAAGTATAAAATATAACAAAATTAATAAGCGTTCTCGAAATAATATGTACTAATAATCCTAGATGGCACTAGAATTTGAAGTTGCTATTTTGCACAGCTAAAACTAAAACTGTAGAGAAGTAATCTGATAAGCTTACAAAGAGTTTATAAAACAATATTTTAAGCGAGCAGTTTGTTTTTGTGCATTAGATAGTATGCATTTGTAGAATGTTTTGTTGAGATTTATAACAGACGAGTGAACTTGTATAGCTTTAGTATTTTAGTCGTCTTCCATGCGAAACGTACGTATATACAAAGAGAAAATTAGCAAATGCTGTGTTCTTTAATGGTATATACAGTCGCTCTCACAATTGAGCGTACACCTTATTTATTAATATAAAAATGCACAAAACAGGGGCTAAATAAGGGCCCCGCATTGCGGGGGGCCTCAAGCCGTCAGAGGGACACCAAATCGTGAAGTGGGACGTAGAGAAGGAGCCCCGCTCCACGCTGTGTGCGGGAGGGCCCCCAAGCCTTTAGTTACGCCACTGGCACAAAAGACATCTACATAAGCGAAGTAAGTATTTCAAACTTAAAATGATGCTTCCTGAAGATTTAGAACAAATTATAATACATTTTCTTTGTAAACATTATTTCAGTAATGAGTTAAAAAAAAAATACTATGTGCTTTTGGAGTCACAAAATCGAGCATACACACTTGAATATTGAGCGTACACATTTGAATATTGAAAAAAAAAAAATAAGTTCAGTAGTTGGTGGTGCCTCCTTTGGCTTTTATTACAGCAGCTGACCTTTTAGGCATGGAGTGTAGTACATATTTGTGGGTCACTGAAGGAAGAATTTTTCTCCACTCTTCTTGCAGAATCTTTTTCAACTCAGTTTTATTCGTTATTTTATGTTTCTGCACTTGTTTTTCTAATTGCCACAACAAATTCTCAATTGGATTTAAATCCGGAGACCGTGATGGTTTCCAACCTTTTTGCAGTGTTATATAACAACTACAGTTTGACAATATGGGCAGTATGCTTGAGATCGTTGTCATGCTGAAAATAATACAATGACCAAACTTATTAGCACTTTCCTTGATATTATTCTTTAACACTGACAAATACCTGTACTTGTCCATTGTGGTATCAATAAACTCCATGTTACCGACACCAGAAGCGGACATACAGCCCCACAACATTACCGAGCCACCGCCGTGTTTGACAGTAGGTCGCAGATTTTCCTGTTGTAAGGCTTTATTGGGTCGCCGCCACACGGATCTTATTTATTGTTCCCTCATAACTTCTATTTTCTGTAAGTGAAAAAAAAAAAAGAACGGAAAAGTATCAATTTGATTAGACCCTATATACAGACTACTTTTGACTACGTGCTCCTACTGAAACAGGTGCGGTGCTAGAAAATTTGAAAGAAAGTAGCTGGGGAAAATTAGAAAAATAAACACACTGTTGAACAAGACTAGATTTATTTAATATAAAAAAAAAACACATTTACACGTGACGTTTCGATCTTCTAGCCAAGATCCTTATCAGACGTACATCAGTTTTGTATTTTTTGTGTACGTCTGATGAGGATCTTGGCTAGAAGATCGAAACGTCACGTGTAAATGTGTTTTTTTTATATATATATTATATAAATGTAGTCTTGTTCAGCAGTGTGTTTATTTTTCTGATTTGATTGGCAAGACGTATGACTATGATTGTGTGTCAGTGGGGAAAATTGTATAATTCAATTTGTAGCCACTTGCTTTTATTATTTGCGGGTTCCCAGATCTCCGGTCTCCAAATATCGGTATGTCTGGCCAGATTTTCTTAACGTCCCACGATTAGGTTTGAGGCTAAAGGAGACGGTGATAATGATATGGATGATAATGATGAAATTAAAATGTGAGGAAACGGGAGAACACAGAAAAAAACACGCACATGATGCTTGTTTACCACAAAGTTCTTATGCACGAGCTAGAAACCGCATGCATCAGAAGTGAACGCTCTGTCTCCGCCATCCTGGCCCTATGTCTCTGTCACACACACTACAGAAGTATTTTTTTTTTGTTTGTTTTTGTTTACAAACATCGATCCTATTACAATATAATGTATAATGTGGTAATTATATTGAATAAAGTGTTCTTTCAATTTTAAATTTTACTGAGTTTTTAATGTACTGTATACACTATTTTCCTATATACAACGCGTATTGAATGTTTACTAATAAAATATCCAGTGGGCATGTAGAGTATGCTACAACAGAAATAACATCGATTCAATACTAGATACATGTAGTGTCTTGTAGTATTTGGACCCTGCAAACTTTGGTTCCCTTCCGACAAAAATTTCTGGATGCGCACCTTTCAAAATATACGAATTACGAGTTAAAACATTTTCACACAGAAGATACTTGGTTGCAGGGCCGGCGCTAGCAGTTTTGCCGCCCTGGGCGGTACTTTCACATGCCGCCCCTTTAACACGCAACCTTATTTTGACAGAAAACGTTCAAGTGTCACGAAAAAGTAGAATGCCCCGTTTAAAAACATGTATGAAATGTAAAAGTACACAAAAAATTGAACTACCTCTCTCGAATGATTACGTAATATTTAAATGACTCCATACATAGGCGCCGACTTTGGGGGGGCAGGGCACTTTTGGCCCCCCCAATATTTAAAGGTGAGGTCCTGGCCCCCCCAATATAATCCAGTTGAAGAAGAATTACCAAAGAGGAGCAAGAATTTCTGTCGTAAATTAGTCATGCCTTTAATTCGATATTAGGAACAGCCTTCTTATTCGATAAAAAGCACCGTTTTCAAATCGGTGTTTAACAATTTTAGGATTTCCACTTTTTGAAGTAAATTTTAGACTTTCACTCAAACAGCTACTGCTTCCTTACTATTTATCGTAGGATCGTGGTTCATACCTCGTTTTTCTCAGGATAGCTCATACTTTCCGATGGTACCACTCTCTTGTCCGTATTATACACCAGAAATAAGAAAATTGAAAAAAAAAAAACATGAGATTTTTCGAAAAAAATCGAAATTTTTGTGCCCCTCTGGCCCGGACCTGGATGCTCGTAGGGATCTGAATCTTTTAAAAAAAATCTTGTTATATACATAATACATGCGCAAAATTTCGTTCTTGTATCTTGAAAACTGAGGTCGGGAGAAATTTTTGAAAGTCTGAAGGTGACCCACCTTTTCATATATGTGTATAATTAGAGGAAGTTCGGGTATTATGGAATAGTCGGATAATATGGAATACCTCATTATCTCGCCTGTGACGTGTAGCTTCCAAGCGGAGAGGAAAGAAACTACTACCTTACGTCCCCATGATGCTCTACAGTCAGTCTCCAAGTGATTGTGACATTTGTTGTGTTGGTAGACGTGAAAATCTGATTTCTTATTCAGGAATACTTTTACAGATGAGTGGTTTACAACCCGTATTTTCCTATTGAAATGTAATAGAACAACAATTCTTTATTATGTAATAGAACAACAATTCTTTATTTACTATGACGTTGGATATACAGAGTGGTAGTTTGATAAGCGCCATTATCCTATACGCCTTCGAATGCGTTTAACAGCTCTTTCGTTTCCAAAATGGCGTGGAGGGCAATATGGAATACCCGCAAGAAAAGCATCGTATTCCGTATGATATTTTGATTACAAAAATATCTATCGGTATTGGGCAATTAAACATACATTTATGATGACAACAATGCTAAGTGTATTTTTTATTATAGCAGATTTTCTGATGATACAAGGGGTGAGCTTGGTTCCAGCGTTCATCATGTTTAATGTGAGCACACAATGACTGTGCCGATCCTGAAGCAGAGTATTATATTTATGACTTTTGCAAGTAATCACAATCAGTTATGGCTTGGCATTCAGAATTTTCATATATTGTCACTGTATTCATTGTATGTTCAACAGAAAACTCACTTCTTTTCTGTATAGCATTTGTATTCCATGCTCGACTATTTCATATTACCCTCGAAAGTGGTTTCTTTACAAATTATAAATTTTACCCACCCCTGTAACGAAACTTTTTTATCAAGATATGCATACAGGGTTTGTCCGGGAAGTAATAGGACTGAATTTATTCCGCCATGACTGTACTTCAGAGCGTGCGCGCACCGTCTGGATCCGGTAGAGGGCGTTAATAGCTAACGAACGAGCAGCTGGTCAGTTGTCTCCGAGCACACGGAGAGTCAGGACAGGCTTTTTCGCGCGACGTGTTTCTGTGAGTGGTGCAAGCCGAAAATGCAGTGTTCGTTAGAGCAGAGGTACGCGATTAAACTCTGTGTTAAACTCGGTAAATCTGCGACAGAGACGTTTGATATGATCAAGCAGGCTTACCCAGATGATGCTTTAGCAAGAAGTGGTGTGTTTCGGTGGCACAAGGCCTTTTCGGAGGGCCGGGAAGAGGTCGCCGATGAAGATCGTGCTGGAAGACCTTCGACTTCGACAAACACCGACAATGTGACTCGTGTGCGCGAAGTTTTGAACTCAGACCGTCGACTAAGTATTCGTTTAATTGTCCAGATGTTAAATTTACCAAAAACTGTGGTTCATGAAATTGTGACGGAGCATTTGAACATGCGCAAGGTGTGCGCGAAGATTGTCCCAAATGTGCTCACTGACGACCAGAAATTGCGGCGAGTGGAATTGTGCCAAGAAAATTTGAACATGTGTGAAAGTGACCCCCAATTTTTGAATAACGTAATCACAGGTGACGAATCATGGATCTTCGTCCCGAGACAAGTATGATCCCGAGACAAAGAGGCAATCTTCCGAGTGGCACACGCCGACGTCTCCTCGCCAAAAAAAAAAGGGAAGAATGAGCAAGTCCAAAGTGAAAACGATGCTCATTGTCTTTTTTGACATCAAAGGCATCGTCCACCATGAATTTGTTCCTCCTGGACAAACCGTCAACGCCAAGTTTTACGTGGAAGTGCTCAAGAGACTCAAACGAAGGGTCAATCGGGTCCGACCGGACATCGGAGCCGACTGGAAGCTGCACCACGACAACGCCTCGGCTCACACCGCCTTTCTTGTGAACAGCTACCTGACCAAGGCCGGCATCCCAACGCTTCCGCAGCCGCCCTACATCCCAGATGTGGCCCCCCGGACTTCTTTTTTTTCCTCGCTTGAAACGCCTTATGAAAGGCAAGCATTTTGAGACGACAGAGGGGATCCACGCAGCTTGCACCGCGGCTCTCAAGGCTATTCCGGAGAATGACTTCCGTGACGCCTTCAATGCTTGGAAATCGCGCTGGCAGCGCTGCATCGACGCAGAAGGAGCCTATTTTGAAAGTTTTTAAAGAATTGTAACGATTGGCTCAATAATTTTTTTAGAAAAATCGACTCAGTCCTATTACTTTCCGGACAAACCCTGTAAATAAAGCAAAATATGTAAGGTGTACACTTGTTTTCCTTTTTGTTTCAATGTGCAATTACTAACTGAGTTACAACCGAAACAAAAATGGAATTCCATAATACCCGCACTTCCTCTATATATACCTAGGTATAAAATATTTTAAAAATGTACTGCGTCATTCCTATTTAGCCTAGAGTCATGGTTCAAACGCCATTTTCTTCAGTATAATAAGCCCTTTCCAACGGTATCACTCACATGTCCGTATCATACACCTAAACCAGATAATTAGGGAAAAACTCGGAAGTATTTTTGCAAATCCAACCAAAGCATTTTGCCCCTCTGGCCTAGGCCTGGGTTGACGTAGGGATCTGAATTTTTGCTAAAAATATATTTTATGTACATAATACGTGTGCAAAATTCCAATCTTGTATCTTAAAAACAAAGGGCAGACAAATTGTTGAAAGTCTGAATTTAGGCTCTCTCTTTATACACACACATACGTATATACTTATTATAAAAATTTTCTGCGTCATTACTATTTAGCCTAGAGTCATGGCTTAAACGTTATTTTCTTTAGTATAACAAGCCCTTTCCAACGGTGCCACCCACAGTAAGTATCGTATTCCTGAACTGGAAAAATCGGGAAAACTGAAATTTTACTGAAAAAATCAGCCCCTCTGAACATTTGCGCCCCTCGTGTCCGGACTCGGCTTCACGTAGAGATCTCAGGAAAATTTGAGAAATATCCAAAGGTACATACAATTCCAATCTGATATCTTGAAAACTACAGGCGTGAAAAGTTTTTGAAATTTGCCTTAAGAAAAAGTAAAAAGGCACGCCCTTCCGCCCCTACTTGGCGCAGCCAAGTTGACCATCCGGTTCCAAAACGCATCTGGGGTGTTCTTTGGTCTATTCTTGACTTGACTAATAAAAAAACGACTCAAGTACCTGTTATAGAACCTAAATGAGAGGTCAAAGACCATAGTACGCCATGGTAACAAAAGTTACCAAAAATCCTAAAAGAGTTAATAGAGCACTGAAGCTTCAACCAACACTATAGTAACACTGATATGAGAAGTGAAGATCAATGTGGTGCAGTGAAGTTCCCAGAATTTGAACTTGAATTTGTTTTATGCGTTTACACAAATTTGAATTAGGTCATGAATTTGGCAGTGGAGCGGATGCAGCAGATCGAGATCTGGAGGGAAGGAGGTATTTATCCAGCAGTTGGTAGAAAACGGCTGAATATGATTATATATTTATTCATTGTTTTGGCCCCCCCAATATTTTCTTCAAGTCGGCGCCTATGACTCCATATATAACACAATATTCAGTATGCTCGATTTCGCTGTATACCTGTGATATACAGCAGCGCATACAGAAAATATTTTTTTTAAAACTTATTTTATATCAAAAGGTGTTTCCAATAGAGTTGGTTGATTGAGTTGATTTTTAGTTTAGCGTCCCTTTCGCCAGCGAGGCTATATGAGACGTGGACCTACTGATTAACGTGGAATCTGAACCACATGAGCTCCCGCTTGAACTTTTACGCTTCTATAGCGGATAACACTTTTAGTTCGTCTTTCAAATCACTGGAGTTAATATCTTTGAATTCTTCGTGTGTTAAAATGCCGGCAAGTTCAGTACCTTTTCAGACAAAAGTTCAGGTGACATATCTTTAAGATTACTTATATCGTAATGAAAATCGAAATACTGGATGAGATGTTTAAGTTGCTCAAACTTTTCTCTTAAAGCTAACAGAATCACGTCTAAAACTTTGTAATAAAAATCGCTCTTGTATCTTGTTTGTGGATCTTCAATAGCTTCATCCTCTGCCTCGTACTGAAATTGTCTCTTCCTCTTTCGACTTCGAGCTTGCACTGTATTACCTATCCGTGGGTCATCCATGTCTAATGCTGATGACAACTCCATCATATCAACTAAGTAAGATTGAAACTTTGCATCATTTCTGCTCCTCTCAAAATATTCAGATATATTGTCAAGAAACCCCAACTGCATCCAACACACGAGAATCAGTGCTTTGGGGACTTTTAATTACTATGTTTATGTGGAGTAAAAAATCATACCAAATAACTAGTGAGTAAAGGAAAGGAAAGTTATGCAGCTGGTTTGCTATACACAGAGCATCGACGGCGACCATTCTATCTGTTCTATTGCCATTACTTATTTGAAGTAAGGCATCATAAACTTTCCCTGTTTGATACGAGAGACTCGTATCTGAATGGAGTCGGCGCATCAATTCGGCTCTCGCATCTTGTGGTGCTCAATGGTTTTAAAGTGAGACTGCTAATATGTTCCTTTAGTATGGCCCAATGTTGAGCCGATGCAGAAAAAATTCTAACTTTTTTTAGCTATACAAAAATGGAACGGCGTACTGAAATGTTGTGGTTGCATCATTAACGACAAGGTTTAGTGAATGACTATTGCAAAGAACATAGTAGACTCGGGAATTTATTTCTAAAATTCCCCTCTGAATACCTGAATGTTTGCTTTTCATATTGGAAACATTGTCATATCCTTGGCCCCTTATGTTTTCGATAGGAATGTTAATTTCCTTTATATGTTTAATTATTACTTCTGTCAGTCCTAGACTAGTGGTGTCTGTTACCGATACGAAACCAAGAAAGTGTTCTCAAATTTTTACAGGGCATTCTCCATTACTGAATGTAATTTGTACATGAACGATTATTGTCATTTGCTCGGTACCAGAAATATCTGGCGTACAGTCTAGTATTATACTATAATATTTTGCAACTCTCAACAAAGACAACATTTTACTTTTTATTTGTTCACTAAGAATCTGAATGACTCCAGTTTGGACATCTTTTCCTAAGTAATGGTGGTATTTATTTGGTCCTCCCATGGGTCCCAAGTGGGAGTGTACCTTTTGCATACTTGAAGTGGAGCGTTAGAACACTATTGAATAGAAAAACATATAAAATATACCTTGATAATCTTATCCACCCTAGCTGAAAATCTTATCTACGTCGCTGCAAGGGAAATATTGAACGATGCCTGTTTGATAATTGAAAATGAGGAAAAATGCTCCCAATTTCCTGAGTGAGTATTTTCCTAAGTGTGAGTGAAGTAAGTTCAATTATATTCTCAGATGAACACAGTTTTATTTTCCATGTGGGTCCATTACCAAGCATTATATTTTGATGGTATTCTTTTCCTTTTCAATTTTTGCCGCCCATTAGACTTGCCGCCCTGGGCGGTGGCACGGCTCGACCCCCTCCCCCTCGCGCCGGCCCTGCTTGGTTGTTACTGTAATTTAAATAGAGAAAACTGAGCAACAATTTTTATTTTCACTTGTCGTATTCAAATGTGACAAAGAGGATGTTTATTTTTGTAAAAGTTTGAAACGTTGGCAGTGCATTAATAGCCTTCTGTAAGAAGAGGATATTTCACAAATCAAAAAGTTTATAATAAATTGAAAATAGGAGTTGTCATTCTTGAATTTTTACTGAACTTTGATGTATGCATTAATAATTTTGTATTAGCAACGTATCGTAGAAATTAATTACAAATCATTAGAATAACGATGTCAAACTTCAAATTTCCAATGCTTTCTCCTAAACTGTTCAGTGAGCCCATCAAATCTGAATTTTGTCATATTTGTTAAAATTTTTATAAAGGATCTGTACTAGTATACTTATAATATTTTCTTTACAGTAGCATTTTCTCACATATAAATCGATTATTTATTGGGTGCTAAGAATTATCGTGTCAAGTAGTACAGTCGATTCTCCGGTTATCAAGTTAATCCGTTCCGTAATGCTGTTTGTAAATCGAAGTTATTTTTCCTATTGAAATCAACCTGTTCTAGAGCTCAGAAACATGGTATTATATGTACTTAAAAAACATTTTTAAATATTTGTTTATGATGAAAAATATAAAATAAAAGTTTCCTTTTTTAAAAGACAAATAAATAACACAAAATTAAACAAAACAATATCTGGGCTAAGAAACAGAAAAAGTGCATTAAAAGAACAAAAAGTAGTTTTTGATCACAGAACTCAGACAGATAGAGCCTTATGCAGAGTCGTTCTGACGAGTGATTCGTGCCATACTAAAAAGTTCGACTAACATACAGGGCGTCTCAAAAGTCTCCTGACATAGACATGTTAAATGGTAAGTCACCTGACATGTTAAATGAAAATTCAACGTTGCCATTTACCTGGACCCACAACATAAGTGAATGAAATTTCAAACGTGCCTCCATTCACCATACTCTTGCACAATTTATCCACTCCCGCCCCGCCCCCTTTCCCCCAAACCCGTCTATTAATGGCAACGTTGCATTTTCATTTAACACTGGGCGCATAAAGAGTGTACAGCCCAAACGGTTCGTCCGATTTAAAAAGTTCCTTCACTTTAGATTGAAAACATCATATTTGGAGACGGTTTCTCCTCTTACATTTTGTTACAGAGTTACTGTATGTCAGAGGAATTTTGAGACAACCTGTATATTTCCTGCAGTAGTCAGACCTTTAGAATGACGCTAATCATACATCAAAATGATTCTGCATAAGGCCTACAATGTCTACGGCAAATGTGCTCATAGGCGCGTGAAGTTGTTTAGACAGGAGTGTATGTGAATTTGTATCCCGAAATATTGTTTGTAACCCGAGGGAAAAAGTGTTCATAGAATTTCCTCGTAAACTTAATTGATCGCAAGTTAAAAGAGTCCATTGTATTCAATCATATATTATATTGGTGTTAGAAAAAGTGTGTTGCATATTTGTAAATATGAAAAATGCATTCTCTAATCTAAAATTGTATACTATTGAAGGAATTATACAAAAATATTGACGTAACCTCAGGCAAGCGAAGAACATTTCAGAAAAACAACTGGAGACCTTAACATTACAAGATAAACTATCTTATTACACAAGGGCACTTATTAGGGGGGGGGGACAAGGGGGCTCTCGCCCCGCTCTAGAGGAAATTGTACTTCGGAAGATCGAAAACCCAATAGAATTTTTAGAATAGTTACAGCAAAATTTAAAACTATATTTGAAATGTCGCTTATACTTGTCCCCCTCTGGAAACCACAACATAGGCGCCCTTGTTATTGCATCTCGTTATTCGGTACATCATACTTATCCATTCGGCACATTAATTCACTACAACCCCCCACATTATGAGCCTTTGCTCCTATCCCCAATTTACACAGACGAAACAACAGCATTGTAAGGCGACAACACCCATTCTGTAAAACTACACCAGGACAAAACTTCCAGTCACACGGTCAAAATATGACTGATCTACCAAAACCCTGGAAACTGCAACTGGTATTAATCCTATTGCATTCGAAGATATTCCTATTACAAGTACAGATGCTAGTCCCATGGTTAAATATGATTTTGGATTTTTCACTATGTCGGGTTGGCATAGTAAATCACCCCTCTGGAAATTTCTGCAAGCAGGAGTGGGATGTCGTGTAATGATTTATATATTGGCCATCACATTGAAAATGATAAATGGTGGTGGGATGCAGTGTCGTACCGTAAGGGGGGCAACGGCCCCGGGAGCCGAAATAAGGGGGCGCAACATTCGGGAGGAAAATGCATGTGCACATATATAAAAGGGAACGCAAAAAGTACTAAAAAGTGCTCAAAATCAAGGAAAAGCGGGGTTTATTTCTGAAAAATTTTCTTACTATTCGCGCCAACAATGGTGGCGCTTTGCGGCTGGTCTGTCGACTTCACTCATATGTAGGCCTACGGGGGCGCCGTTGCCACGTTGGACCGCAATGGATATACGTTGGATTAAGAAGGATGCTGAACGAACAGAAACGATGTATAGGCGTCTGTCTACCTCTCTGATAAAAATCAAGGCTTCTAGAACCCCATGCCCCACTAGTCTCGATGGCTATTGGAGCAAAAATAAATTTATCGAGGAGATTATTGTATTTCCTTTCCTTTTCTTTGCCTCTCTACGTCTAGCAACTTCTCCAGCATTCATAACAGTCAATGGGAGGCTTTAATGGGCAAATGTGTCCGAACATGTAAAATCCCACACTAGTAATTTGCCTCTTATCCAAGGTACTAATGTCAAGCCGTTTACCATCGGAGCGACAATGGCCTGACGGTTCACGAATGGAAGGAATTCCTGCCTACATCTCGTCGTGCTACTGCATCAAACAGGACTGGTTGATGCAAAAATTAAGATCTTATAAACACTACCAATTTATTTCTCAAATTAGCTAGTTTTTCAGTGGTTGACTAGTTAGTCCTATCACAACCCAAACAGTACAATGCATGTACAGTACCCATATAGTATATGTACAATTGCACGGATGCAACATTAGCATCCTCTGAATAAATGCACGCCTGTACATGTGATGCACATAAGCGTCACAGGTCCTATTCAACATCTTCACGTGCGTAGTACATGTGCAATGCACACGTCCTGCACAAGTGATTTACACCTACCGCACAGTTGATTTACACGTAGCACATATTCGATTTACATGTAGTGCACAGGTGATTTGCATTTAGGACAGACGTGATTTACACGCAGTGCCCAGATGACTTACATGTAGGATACAGGTGATTTCCTCGTAGTGCAAAGGTGATGGAAAAGCATATTCGAGATGCAACGAAAAAATAAAGACTATATATATTTAGTGCCTTACGCAGTAACACCATCTGTAACACCAAATATTTTTTTAATGCTAGCCCGCAGGCTAGCTACCCTGTAGAGGGCTACACCCTCTTTAAGGGAAGGGTTGCATAGGAATTATATGGATGTGGAATGACGGGCGTTGGGCTATGAGACCTTCTTTATTTAACAATTACTACAGATGTCAGGTCATTATGGTCTTTGCGACCATAATCATCAGTGAGGCAAAGGGTACACAAGACATAGGAAAATACATACCATACATACATTATAGATTACTGAACTAGTTGATTAAAAGTATTTTATTTGCAGAGATGATCATGAGGGATGGAATGAGTGCAGATGACGCCACAATACGTAGGGAATGTTAGCAGAACAAATGAGTGTTATCTTCTGCCTAGGGGCGACGCTAGGCCAATGAAGACGAGGGAGGCCCTGTTAGGTACAGAGGGTAATCACTGTGCTTGATGCGAGGGAAAAATATGAGGAAGATGGACATGCAATCGATGATCCTGCAATAGTTCGAGGTCGGGATGGTTTGGTGGCAAGGTATAACAGTATAACGTAAACAGCAAATTTAGAGGGAGATGGTAATATTGAGGGCGAGCAGATGAATTGGCAAGGTAGTGCATAGTTGCGAGTAGAAGTGGTTGCTGCTGCATATATCGGACAGTGATGAACTTGAGGCGAAGAGATTCGAGGTGGTAAAGTAATGTAGGGAAAGTAATGAGTGAATATAGGTATCTAGTCGGACTGGGAAGAGAAATGCGGTAGGCAATGCGGAAGGCATGACGTTCAAATGTTGCAAGTTTGTAGTAGTACGAGGTAGGAGCTGAGAGCCAAGCGGTGAAACCGTATGTAAGGACAGGGCGGAGAAATGCTTTATATGTGTTGAGAACCATGGTTGAGGTGAGGCCCCAGGTAGTGCCAGTGAGACGTTTAAGGAGATTCAGACGATTATATACTTTGGTTTTGATGTAATTAAGATGAGGAAGCTAGGTGAGATGGTGGTCAAAAACAATACCAAGGTAAGTAACAGTTTTTGATGGACGGATCGCTGTATCTTGAATTTTTAGAGAAAGAAGTGATGGATTTCTGTGGGTCTTGGAGCGTTTGCGTGGCGGCAGAAATACTATGGCCTGTGTTTTCGAAGCATTTATGGTGAGGTGCCATTTATGACACCAGTGCGAAAAACGATTAATAGATTCTTGTAAGATGAGGTTGATATGGTTGATGGTGCGACCAAGGGCAAGGAAGGCTGTATCATCTGCATACTGGAAAGTATACACGTCGTCTGGAAGAGAAGGAAAATCGGAAACAAACAGTAAATATAGCAAAGGGGACAGAGCTGAGCCTTGTGGGACACCAGAATTTAGGAAGATAGGATGTGAGAGATGGTTGTTGATATTAACATATGCGATACGGCATGCCAAGAAGTGAAAAATGAAGCGAATGTAAGACATGGGTAATTTAAGCTTGATGAGTTTGAAAATAAGTGCAAGGTGCCAGACTTTATCGAATGCTTTTTCTAGGTCGAACAGAACAAGGCAGGATGGACGAACGGAATTATAGTGATTTGTAATGAGAGTGGTTAGACGTTGAAGCTGATCGTTAATGGAATAAGGCGGGCGGAATCCGGCTTGAAAAGGAATGAGATGACGTGCGTGGAGGTATGGATGAAGTCTGTTGACAAGGATGCGCTCAAGAATTTTGCAGAAAGTGGAAGTAAGTTGTATAGATCGGTAGGAAGACACTGCGCTAGGAGGTTTGTTTGGTTTCGGAAACATGAGGGTTTTGGACATCTTCCATTCAGCGGGGAAAAAGCCAGTTCTGAGAATAAAAGTGTAAATAGAGGCTAGAAGAAGAAGTAGAGAAATAGGACTTTCTTTGATATGACGATAGGTGATGGAATCAAAACCAGGAGCAGAGTTTCGTTTATGCTGCACGACTGTTGTGATGTCTGTAACAGTGATTGGAGCTGTGAGTTCATGCTGCGGCAAAATATGATTAAGGTTTGGTTGAAGGATAGGATGTGCGGTGTTGACATGATCGACTGGATGAGCAAAAATGTGGTCATGACGGGATGGTGTGAAGATGTCTTGTAGATAGTCAGCAAAGGCGTTTGCTTTAGCTTGATCAGATGATGCGTGACTGTTGTCGATGATGAGAGGATATGGGGTTTTGCTGTACTTGCCAAACACCAAATACATCACCTTCCAAGTACATAAGAAGTAACTAACAATTGTCAGTGAGAGTTTTACTTTTGGAGTTTATTATTTGCAAGGAGCAAAGCTTTAGGTAGTATATTTGACATGTTTGCCAAGTAACAAATAACGCAACATGTTCTTCTGTAATCGGCCACGAAAATAATTTTGTAAACCTATGAACTGTCTGACAATAGTTACATCAGTACAGTGCTGCCACCTGTTGATCTTATATCCTAGCTCAGCGGACGTTACGGATTTTTACAATTATTCAGCTGTCATTCGTCGAAAAGTCTATAATACCGCCTGGAGGAAAAATGACAACTTTCAATTAAAAATACTATAGCCATATTACGTTTTAAATACTAGGAGAACCAAAGTAAAAGTATACACTTGCACGGTATTATGGACGTGTCATACACATGTGCAGTAGCCTATTTAAATGTGCACATGCACGACTTATATACGTGTTTCATCCACGCAAATGCAGATGTGTACATAACGGCTTACGCACGGGTTATATAATTGTGTGCTTCATCCACGCAAATGCACATATGCATTTGTACGGCTTCAGCACGGGTTATGTACGCGTGCATAACCCACGCAAATGCACATGTGCACATACATGGATTATGTGTGTGTGCTTCATCCACGCAAACTCACATGTACGGCTTAAGCACGGGTTGTGTATGTGTGTATCATCCACACAAATGCACATGTGCACATGTACGGCTTATGCATGGATAGTGCACATGTGCGGTACACATACGTGTTGTCTGGGAAACTACATCCAGATGATAAGGCTGCTATCTTGAAGAGTTTCAAAGGGAATTTAAGAATTCCCCAGTATTACACAATAATAGTCAGTACACATGCAGTAAAAAGTATTTTAAGTATTAGTAGGCACCCTGCAAAAGCTGACTTGATAATGTTCAGAGAAAAAAGAAAGGATAATTTTAAAATTAAAGGTTTAATTTATCTTCCAAAGATTATGACTCTATGAATGATGATCCAAGATCTAGCCAAGGTTGCCAGATTTTTCAGAGAAAAACAACGGTTTTATCAATGTATGACATTTACACAGTATGAAAAACGTTAAGATCTGGCAACCCCAGGTCTAGCACATTGAGAAATTGGACGAAACTGTGAAATATACCAGGAAAACTTTCAGATACAATGTTGCAAACCTCAAAATCATATAGCATTGCATGAATTTGAACTACGGCTTTTCGCAAAAGGGGATGAGTACTCTCAAATTTATGTTAAATTCAGTCAGGCATTTCGGAGGAAAAAAAAGTGAAATAACCCTGTGGTTATTTATAAAAAGATGTTGAATACCTGTGACATCTTGGTTTTACAGTCCATTGATTGATATGGGGAATTATTTGTTTCCTGTAAAATAAATTGTAATTTTAATGGCTGGACTTTACTAATTTTCTCTTGAAGTTTGGTTAAATCTATCTTACTTCGTGAAAATTAAATTTCATTATACAGTATAGCTATAATTTTAATATTTAATAATCAAATTTAAGTAATATTAAATGAATATACCGAGTGGATGAAAAATAGCTTAGGTATTTTTAATATTCTATAAAAAAAATATAATATTACAGATTTCATGTTGGAAACAGTGCTATAATATTAGGTTGCCATAAATAACTTTCGATGCAGCTAGGTAGAACCTATTGTTTCTATATCCACAATGAGTTACCAGGCAAACAGTTCTGCTTTCACTAAATAGATCCGGGTTCAGTTAAGACTCCTGACAACTGTTTTGTATGGTGCATGTTACATTAAACTGTTGTTCCTAATCCCTACAACGGAGAGTGAAAAAGTGCATATTCCTCATTTGATGCTTTGGGAATTTAAACAAGGCAACAGTGCTAAGGTGACAGCTGAAAAAATAAGGCAACACATACGGTGAAGGACTAATAACCGATCGGGCAGGTAGAAATTGGTTTGCCAACTTCCGTTCTGGAGATACGACCTTAAAAAACAAACCGAGGGCGGGACGTTCTTCTGACTTTGACGTCATCCTTTTAAAGATAATATTGGAGCGAAATCCATCTCAATCAACAGGAGATAAAGCAGAAAGATTAAATACATCACAATCAACTGGTTGCCGCCACCTGCAGAAATTAGGGACACTCAGCATGTTAGGAGTATGGGTACTTCACAATTACAGTGAATGGAACAAAGAAGATCGCACGTCAATCGCTACAAGCCTGCTCTCAGGGATTAAAATCGAGCATTTTTAGACGGGATTATACCCTACGACAATATCGTTTGCAAACGACAGTAGCTTTGTAAGGATCAGCCACCTCTACCAGATTAGAAAGCAAACATAAATGGAAAAAATATTTTACCGTGTGTATAGTGGGATTGTTGAGGTGTAATTCATCACGACGTGTTGAAGCCAAAATTAACGGTTACTGAGAATACATACATTCAGCAGCTCCAAAGAGTGAAAGAGAAACTTCATGAAAAGTGTATGCACTCGTCAATCGCAAACACGTCATTCTTTTACACAAAAATGCGCGACCACATACAGCAAGGGTGACTCAAGGAAAAAAAAAATATTGAGATTGGGTAATCTGTTTTACTACACTCACCTTATTTATTGAACCTTGCCCCAACAGACCAGCATCTTTTCTGTTCCTTACAAAACTTCTTGAATAGAAAAACCTTCAATTCTGAAGAGCAAGTTAGTTAGGCTGTCAAAAATTTCTTCCAGTCCAAACCAACCACGTTTCACAAGGAATTAAGCTGCCAGAAAGATGGGCGAAGGTCATATACACAATAGTGGTGAATCCATAATAAATTAATATACTTTTGTTATTTAATGAAAGCAAAATAAATGTCTGATTTAAAAAAAAAAATGAAGTTATTTATGACACCCTAATATAAAGTACTTAAGATTTTGCATTGTCTGCTCCCACTTTTATTTTCCCTTTTCTTTTCTTGTGCGGGTACAGCAAGTTTACACCTCAAACAGTAGAGGAATTGGAGGCATAGATTGAAGAAGTTATTGCCAACATCCTGACTTCCTTCCTTCAGAAAAGTTTCAATTATATTCCTGGCCGTTTGAGGGAGCTGGATAACAACACATGTAATGTTGGCATATTATTTTCCTTACTTATCTAATGAAAGACATGTACATGCTATCTAACAAGTAAAAATCAATATTACAGAATTTATAACAGTTTTTACAACCTATTTATTTTTCACTCAACCTGTATAATGCAAATTCATTTTGAAAAGAAGGGACATTCGTCAAATATTTTCCTGGGACATTCGTCATAAACACACATTACCTTTTAAAATAAACCCATGATATATATAAATTTCAACATTTTATTCAACATAAACAACTTCTGCACAATTTTTTATGTTCATGTTTACAGAGGTTGTTCCGCCATATCAACATCCAAGTGTAAATCATCGAGCATTTCAGCTAATGAAATCCGAGGAAACGCCCCGCCATCTTCAACATCGCTTCTGTCCACAGTTATGTTCCTGTTGTCACGATAGATGTTGATGTTCTGCCTCAGAGATGGGTCTTCTTCAAGATCCTCCAAAAACTCGTGGTAATCACTGGAACAACAGAACAGAGCTTACAATAACATATGGAGTAAATTATCGAAAACTTAATACAAACTTTACATAAACGGACATGGCTGTCAACTAGAAAAATAATCCTGGGAGCCACGGTGTTTTATTACGAAAATATATTAAAGAATTTTAACGAAATTACATTTCTATTTCAGTGAAAAATAATATTTTTTTATTGTTATACGTTCGTGAGCTATCTAATTGCAGAATTTTGCCATGGCAGCGTGAGTCGCCTTCGCACTACGTGACTCCCAAGTTACAAGATGCGTGAGAGTTATATTTGGCTCTCCAGATCCCAGGCTAAAAGCCAGTGTGAATTAAATTGAATTCATACGGCAGTTAATGTTAAGAAGAAAATTTATTTTACTCTCTGTGCCCTCATATATATCAACTATATGTATTCATTCCCTTCTCGAAAACATGACTAACTAAAGATATACCACATTGACTTGATCCCTAGTCTTCCGTTGCAAGCGCTGCTATCGGCTGAAGGAATTCCACTCCCTTTCTCTCGCTTAGCAACAGCTGAACCCTTATTGGCTCAACGCGTGGGTGTGCGAGGGTATAAGCTTTAGTTCGCATTTTTGCCACGGCTCAAGACATTTTGGCAGCACAATAGTAAGGAAGGGGCAGGTTACACACAACTCTGAACATTTTAGTTTACAGCCTCCAAGAATTTTCCTTGATACAAATTTTTAGCTCCATTTGAACTTACGTTCTTTAAAGTACAAGAAATCATCAGGTGTTAGTTCTAAGTCTATGCATCTTTTAACTTCAACCCATCATCCATCAACTAAGACCATACTATATTTTAATAAGATCCATATTAGACTTCTAAACTATGCATAAGCATCGGAAGTGGTACAGAACAGCTATGTCCGTGTTGTCCGTCTCTTGGCAGATAACAGAGGAACAACGGTAAGATCTATCAAGAAGCGGCTTTCTCAAATCGATTAATCGCCATACAAAAACACAGTAATGGATAACACAAGCTTTTTTACCTGGAATCGACTTATCGCAACAGAATGAAAACTGTAATGGGTAACACAAGTGTTTTTTTTAATTTTTTTTTTTCTGAAATCGATCAATCACTATAAACGAAAACAGTAACAGATAATACAGGCTGTTTTTTTCTGGAATCGATTCATTGCCATAGAATGAAAATGAAAACAGATAGCATAAACGTTCTCTTTTGCAGGAAACGATTAATCGCCATAGAACGAAAACTATAATAGATAACACAAACGTTCTTTTTTGAATTCCACCCAGCGTCTGGAAATATATATATATATACAGTGAAACCTCTACTAACGGACACCTCTATAAAACGGACACCTCCCGTAACGGACATATTTTGTAATCCCCAAACACTATAACAGGAAAAAATATATTGGCGAACCTCTCTAAAGCGGACGCTCTCTAGTACGGATACGGACAGTTTCTCTAGAAACAAGTTGAAAAGTACAGTAAAAATACATTTTTTAGTAATTCATACATGTGTCATCAAGGAAGCATTGTGACAATATTTTGCCTCCTCAACTGTCTGCTCAGCAACCCAGACGAAATCTCTGTTTAAAAACACTCTCATGTCCTTTGCCTGCATTCCACTACTACCCAACTTGTTTTAGACACAAAAGTGATTGACAGTTGCTCGCCGTTTGGGATGACACGTTATGCTACTGTCCCGCTGGAATCTGCAACCAAGCAGAAGACAAGTTTGGTATTTTTTGCCCGCGTGTACGCATATCGTCTGAAAAAAGACACTACTGGGCTACAATTAACCCACAAATTAAAGCGACATACTGAAAACTAGTAAGGAGCGATAACCATAAGTGTAAAGCGCAGAAAACTATAACATCTTATTTCCATGTTGTGCCTCGAACATAGAGTATTGGATGGCGGAGGATAATGCAGGTACAGTAACATTTTTGTAATATTCGTAAATACATGATTCATGCGAAAATATTTTTTTTCTAATTGCATATTATCTTCTTTAGTAATTTACGTAAGAAAATACTGAAACCTCTCTAAGGCGGACACTTCTCTATAGCGGACAATTATTGATTCCCCACGGCTGTCCGCTTTAGAGAGGTTTCACTGTATATATATATATATATATATATATATATATATATATATATATATATATATATATCATATTCACCGCATCTCTCTACTAACAACGGAAGCGGTAGAAACTTACTACTGCTTCGGTTTCAATCTTAATGTTCATACGGCAGAAACAATATGAGATAGTGAGATTTTTTTTTTTTTTTTTTAAATAATAAATCGATTCATCATCCTAAGAATAGCTTCTGTCGCCTTTTATTCAAACCAGAAGTAGTAGAAATAAACAATTTTCGGTTTCAACGCAGATAGCTATAGATTAGAGCACAAATGCTAACAGATAGGGAAAAAAGCAGTTTCTTGATATGGATACAGTACCGCAAAAATATGTTACGTCTCCGATTTCATTCCTCTAAATGCAACGGAAATTTACATTCACTTATGGTTTGAATATTAATCTTTTATCATGCAACAAAAACTGATTTTTGAGACAGCAAGAAACGACAGTTTGATATGCCCTTCAGCGTTCCAAGAATACGTTTCATCTCTTACCTTATTTCTGTATTACAACTGGAAGTTATAGATCTACTACGACCAATTTTAATGTTGAAAATTAAATCTTTTAGATTTACGTGCTACGTTTATGTAGGCTGTAAAAGGTGATTACTTTTCCAAATAGAGGAGACATACTTTGACTTGTGTTGTTTAGCTTTCAATGTCACTTATCTTAAACTATCCAATAACTTATTGCAACATAAAACTAACGTGTTCACTCATACATATCTAACTATTTATTTTATCTTTTAATCGTATCATTGATCTTGAATCTTTTTAACAACGTATCGTTTGAATCTTTCCAAATCATATGCTTATATTTTTCTTCTAATCTTTGTCCTTACGACGTATATTCTATATCTTCATTACATCTTGTTTATCTTAGCAACAACTGTTACAACTTGATAACCTCAGTCTAACTAACCTCAAGCTACACAGCATGTACAGCTCACAGCAAAAAAACCTGCAACATGAGCATGTAAGTTTATTGTGAAACTACGTCTAACAGCACAACATAACGTCTAAGTGGCACGAATCACGCCAGGAGAAACCTCGGCGTCCTCACTTCTACACTTATTTTAGAGCAAAAGACTTCGTCGTTTCACAATAAACTCACATGCTCATGTTGCAGGATTTTTGCTGCGGACTCTACAACCTTCCGTGACACTTCCTGCCAACATTGAAAATGAAAGGAAATCTTTTAATTTTACGTCTCACGCTTATGCCGGTTAGACTAAAAGAGATGGTGATGAGAAATAAATGCGATGGTGAAATGAATAAAGTGAGAGGAAACGGGAGAACTCCTAGAAAACTCACGCACACGGTGTTTGTCCACCACAAGGTATACTTGGCGCGAGCTGGGATCGAACCAGAGACCCCATGCACCAGAGGTGAACGCCGCTCTCAATTTCAATGTTGAGTTGACAGTTTGGAAGTCTACCGTAGATTCACAGTGTGGAACGAGTCTCTTGTTTTTTTCCTTTTCTTTTTTTTTCTTTCTTTTTTTTTAACAAAGCAAATTTGCACATTTTTTCCTCCATATTTTCTTATTTAATTTTGTGCAAGTCTGAAATAAGTAATGCACTATTTATTTACCATCAGTGTTAATAAAGTACTTAAAACCTCGAAGCATGAGTAAGAAAAGAATGCTTTTTAACACGAAAGCAGATAACATAAAATTTATCTCACACGAACCAATACTTTTAACTGAAGAACATTTTTTAAGTCTAGAAGAAAAAGATGGACATCCAGTGAGTGGGCTGATTTTACGCCCTTTCGATACATCCCAGCAAAACAATCAGTTTACCTGTTATTTGTTCCCAGATCAGAACTGGCTTCATTAAGATGTTTAAGCTTCCAATTTCTCATTCGTTTACGCGCTGACCTGTCTCCGTAATGTTTCTTCACAAGAATGACATCAGGAACATTGTCCCTATTTAATTTATCAAAATTATCATCATTTACGTTGCTATCTCCTAAAGCATACCTGAAATAAATATAGAACACAATATATAACTAAAGGCATAGTTTCTCTCTAACCAACATAATATTTACATTGCTTATAGGTACTATGGGATATACAGTATTTGCCCCCGGAATCCGAAAGCCCCAGAACTCGAAAAACTTGGAATACAAACGAAAAATTCGGACCAATTTTGCCTCGGAATACAAACGCTGCTTTGGAATCCGAACGTCCAGCACGTATTTCGTGTCTGTGTTTTGGGTGCGTTTTCCCTGGGCACGCATATGCTCTGTAGTTCAGGTGGTTGTCAGAAGCTGGAGTGAAAGCATCTCATATGACTTCTCACTGCTAATTTTATGCCTTTAAATATGTTTTGTGTTATTTTCTTATATTGTGTATTTGCCATGGTCCTAAGAAGTTTATTTTTACTCAAGTATTGTAATTTCACTTTAAAATTCAGCGTATGTATAGTTAAAATCATTCGATCTCGTGAGACCCAGGAACAGATTAATCAAACTTCTATTATTTTAAAGGAAAGAAAAGTCTTGAACTAGAACACGAATCTGGAATTGATTAATTTCATATTCCAAGGTATCACCGTATCATGAATAACTGAAATACAGGTTTATTAATAGTTGTCTCCGGGGTTTCGAATATTAATAATGAAACGGCCACAACAGACACAGCAACTTTATTCATACGAAAAGTTACAGAATCTCTCTCAAAGTTTGCATCAACGAAGAGCGACAGATTTAGCCACTAGACGACACGAAACACAAACATGGCGATATTTATTGATGAAAAGAAGGCTTACTGCATTTTAGAATTCGGTAAATGTGAGTTAATTGTGACGGTAGGGTTGGAAAATAAAAAAACTGATTTAGTGTTTTGGTTTCAAAAGGCATGAAAGAATGTGCCAAGTAAAAACTGATATAGCTAGAAGTATCGTTGAATATTATTACCATCTACCAGAGATGTTCACCCTCGCGAGGGTGGCCCTCTCGAGGGCATCCTCACCCTCAAGTTCCCTCGCCCACAGTGACGCGAGGGCGAGGGAGCGCGAGGGCGAGGACAAGTTTTGGCCGCGAGGGCGAGGACAAGCTTCGATGGCGAGGGTGAGGGTGCGCGAGGGCGAGGACAAGTTTTGGCCGCGAGGGCGAGGAAAAGCTTCGACGAAGAGGGTGAGGGTGCGCGAGGGCGAGGACAAGTTTCGGCAGCGAGGGCGAGGACAAGCTTCGATGGCGAGGGTGAGGGTGCGCGAGGGCGAGGACAAGCTTCGATGGCGAGGGTGAGGGTGCGCGAGGGCGAGGAAAAGCTTCGACGAAGAGGGCGAGGGTGTGCGAGGGCGAGGACAAGTCTCGGCAGCGAGGGTGAGGATGCGCGTGGGCGAGGACAAGCTTCGATGGCGGGGGTGAGGGTGCGCGAGGGCGAGGAAAAGCTTCGACGAAGAGGGCGAGGGTGAACGAGGGTGAGGGCCAAGTGTTACTGCGGGAGCGAGGGTGCACGATGGCTAGAGACAACTTCCTTCAGGAGAACGAGGGCACGCGAGGGAGGAGGACAAGCTTCCTTAAAAGCAATTGTTTTGGAGTTTGCTGTTTGACCTCTTTTGGAGAGAGGCAAAATTTAAAATATCATCTGCAATGTCCCCTAGATGAAAAGTTAGTGTCATAGCAAGGTTATACATTAATCGTATTTTTCCTTTCAATTAATTGCAGTAGACAATTTCTCGTGTGTACGTACATAATTATTAAAAATAATAATGCAAATAAGAATAATATTTGATTTTTCCCATGAAAGTTTCCGGGTAGAAATAGCGCTACATTAAGAAGTAAGTGTGCCTCATTGTTGCCCTCCCCGTGCTGGAGACGTTTTAGATAAGAAGTGTCTACTACACTGTCATGTTTAAAGAGTGTTGGTAGACAGACAGACAGTCACTCACGTCATTCAGCAGTAAATGACAAGAGCGCTGATATCTGAACAAACACAATCAATGAGAGAACCATCAGAATGCAGTAGATCAGATGGAAAAAGACTTGATGGAATGACTTTGGTTCATAGATGGCCATTTTGCTCTGGACTCTCTCGGACTCGGGCTCATTTTTTCCTACTGGGCTCTCGCTCATTTATTCCTTTGGGTATCGTGCTCGGGCTCACTTCCCTCAGTTGGACTCGCGCTGACTTATTTCATTGGCGCTCGAGGTAGCGCTTACTTATTGAACCCGAGAACGGTTGAGCGCGAATGCCGAGCTAGCGAGCGTTGGGCTCGTGAGTTTGGATGCCCATGAAATGGGCTGATTAATAGCATACATCCTCCTCCAATGTCCACCACTGATGAAGTTGTTACAATTAATCGGAATTTTTAACTTTTCATAGTTTTGTGACAGCCCAAACTATTATCTGAATCGATATTTGTTAAAATAATGTCAGTCACTATTGTATCGATTTTCATTGTTTCTGCTTTTATAATCTACGTGGGTAGAGCTATCATTTAGTTACAAAATAAATAATATGTTTTTTCTTGTCCTTAAATAGAAATATCTGACACGTTAATACTGAAATTTTGTTAAAAGAGCTGCTTTAACAAAATAAATTTAATAAGTTCCACAAGACATAAGTTGTTTATGCAGCCGAAATTTGCAACTGTTGACTGATTGCCGTTTAGCGTCCTCTTTCGTCGGCGAGGCTATATGAGAAGTGGACCTATAGGTTTAACGCGGAATTCGATCCACTGTCGTTCAATGTTCTCCCACTCGGAATTGTTCCCAGGACCCCATGCACCAAAGGTTCGCGTGCAAGCCAGTGAGATAGGGTTTGTATGTTGTGTTGTTCAATGATTTTTATTAGGAATAAAATACGTTACAGGATGATATACTGATTGTAAATATTATAGTGGAAGTATTGAACGATTGTGTGGTAAAAGGAGAAATATAAATTTGGACAAATTAAAAAAAAAGGCCTGAAAAAAACTGTAGGATATATGAAACATATAAAACTTAGGAAAAGCCACTTCAGCAAAACGAGCAGGATTTTGTTGTTGGTAAACAGTTTAATCATATTATTATTAATTTCGCACAAATGTGCCACACATCATAGCATGGGCGGCGATTAGGGGGGCAAAGGGGGACAGTTACCCCCCCCCCACTCTTTTGAAATGACCTATTAATGTCGCTATATAGTTTCATTTGGAAATATAAAGTTTTTGTATGTATTAAGGTTCATAGAATGAAAATGGTGCCTTAAAATATTTGCCGTTCCATGAGTACGTATTAGTTGTCTTCCCGTGCAGTTAAGAAAGCTACAGGAGTTGCGTTTTAATTGCCACGAAAAATGGCTCAAAAATTAACCTATCCGAGTGTGATTTCATATTCATTTCTTCTTACAAGGGCTCGATATGTTAGTCAGCCGCTTTGGAACTAATTGAGATAACATTTCGCAGAAAAAGAAGTCCTTCATAAGCAGTGTTTCTTTCAGAAACAATGTTCTGGGGGGAAGGCACACTTAGTATCCCGGGGCGACACTGCAGGTACTATTCTATTCATTATTATATTATAGACGTATTATTTTGGTCTCCTTCGGGGGGAGGCTCTCAGAGCTTCGGGGGGCAGTACCCCCTAAAAAAAAACATGTCTGGAAGAAACACTCTTCACAACTTATTTTGTAATTGCACAAAAATCGACAGTTCCTAAAATGTCTTAATTTTCCTTAAATTTCCTTAAATTTAGTGAATTCAACATAATTCTAGGTTTTAGGATTATTTGGGATAACTGGAGTGTGGAGTGATTCTAAGTATTGTTGAAATGAAATGAAATGAAATCTTTATGTTTAACGTCCCATGGTTATGCCGGTTAGGCTAAAGGAGACGGTGATAATAAGAAATGAGTGAAATGGTGGAATGAATAAAGTGGGAGGAAACGAGAGAAACCCGAGAAAACCCACGAGCACGGCGTTTGTCCACCACAAAGTCCACACGGCGCGAGCTGGGATCGAACCAGGGACCCCAAGCACCGGAGGTGAATTACTGAGCCACCGCGCCCCCTTAAATATTGTTGAGTTTTGATATATTCCAAGAAAGTGAAAACTGCACCTAATGGCAATAAACATGTTTCGGGAAGCTGCAAAAGTATTTCTTTAAATGTCCAACTGAGAGAAACAAGAGAGAGGAAAAAATATTGCAAAACTAGAAATGACCATTTTTACGTCAGCAAATTTGCAGTGCAACGTAATCTACGTACTCTTTTTAGTAGAGGCAAATAATGGACAGTACTAACGATGACAGAACATTTATGATAATGAGGTAAGTATTAAGATGGTATCTTAGATGCTGACAAATTACATTTCTTTTCAAATGTTTCCTTTTGTTGAGGCATGTCATTGATTTTATTCAGAAAGATATTATTTTTGGTAAAGGAAGTATATTTAATAAATTGAATGTTAAGAAACTAAATGTTATCACGTAACGTAAACACGTGTGTGTGTTTATGTGTTGACATCAATGTTGTGTGTATGTAATGAATGTTATACGGCTAGACGCTTGGTCGTCAGTTCGTAAGATATTGTAATTTGTATTTGTAATGTTTTTGAATTGTCATCAGATTGTCACATTGTAACATTGACACACTTTGACTGTGATATAATCGTTGAGTTCGCAGAAATTTGTAAGTCTGAGAATTTGATCACGATGTAATTCGGGTGAAACCAACGTTTTACCAATAGCTGAGATATACAGAAAGTCGACGACAATGAATTCCAGGATGTCTGGAATCTTCGTATAAAACCTTATAGTTTTTAGAGATTGGGATCAGTCTCTAAGGATCAGTCTCGAGGATCAGTCTCAGGAGATCAGTCTCTGAAGAGCATTAGTCTCAGAGTTCAGTCTAAGAGATCATCGTACATCGAGTAGTCACATAGTTACTCATGTCACAGTAGTTACTTCTCTGTGATTCTAAGTCCAGAATTAGATCAGGAGATCTAATAGTTCAGCCGACCATTATAGTGGATAATGGTACACAATAGTCGACCATTCTAGACTATTGGCAGCAATATAGAGATCGTCCAGAACATCGACAGCAGTTCCAGTCATCAGTTGTATAAAGGTACGTGTATCTCAGCTATGTTTGAGTTCATCGTGGTTAACTTCCTAGCTGCTTAAAGATATGTGATCTTGCGTTTATATTCAGTCGACGATCAATCACAATCGTACACAAGCTTTAATGAAAATACAAAGTTTTAATTCAAAGTTAATTAATGTGGTTTCTTTCCGTCATCCTGTACCTACTCATTCTAGATGGTGAGTAGCAGCGATCTTCGACCGTCATTTAACATTTCATCCCCATGCTATATAGGCACGACGGTGGAAGGTTGTTATGGTGGAGATAGCTGAGGTTCGATTCCCGAAAAGTACTAGGAGTAACTCTCACCATTGTTATGGTAGAGATGCTGGTTTTTGTAGCGATCCTAGGGCAGTTTTATGGTGGAGATATTTTGGTTCGATTCCCGAACAGTGTTAAAAGTAGGTCGCACCAGTCTTATGGTGAAAATAGCTATGACTCGAATCCCGAAACGGAATAATTTTAGTGTTAAGAATATATTTTATTAGGTTATGGTTAAGTTCGGTTTATATTTAAGTAATTTAGTATGTTAAGAGTTGGATTATAATCGTTAACCACTTAAAGACGAGATATGGTTCGGATCTCGAATGACTAAGGCAATTGACTCAAGTAGAATAAGTAATACGTTAACCCTCACCACCCACCCTCACTTCGTGATTAAAGTTGAATTAAGTATTAAGTTAAATGAATGAAAGAACTGTGTTAACTAGAGCACAGAAAGCGAGTAAGGGAATAAATATTGATGTGAATTTATTTGGTGTGAGGACACCAGAAAGACAAAATACTTCTTGTAGTCAGGATAAGGTCGCGAGTCCTAAAATTGTTTTGAGTAAAGAACCAGTTTTTAATTTCCCAAGTAGTCCGGTGACGAAATCTGTATCGGAAGACTTTCCTTCAATCATAACTTTAGATCCGAAATTAATAAATAGTGAAAATAAGAATTTTACGATGGCGTCTAACATTACGTTTTATGCAGATATTAATAAATTGCCTAAATTCGATCTCAAGGATGATAATGACATCGTGTCGTTTTTCGATGAATTCGACGATGCTTGTCAAATGGCAGGTATCGCCGAAAGCAAACGGAAGGAATTACTGCCCAATATTTTCAAAGGAGTAGGGAGGCAATGGATTAAGTTGTTCCTGAAACGGAGAAACACGGCAGAAATACAGTATAAAGAGTTGCAGTCGGAAATAGTAGACGAGTTTACGAAATCTAATGTAACAATAGAGATTGAAGATAAAATTAAGGAGCGGTTACAGCATGAAGACAAAGCTGTAATTAATTACGTTTATGACATGCTCGTTCTTTGTGAACGACTGGATTCAAAAATGAATGATATTAAGAAGATAGGTATTATAGTTGGAGGTCTACATCCATACTATATGGAAAAGGTAGGAACGCGAGAATATTCTAGCTTAGACAAATTCGTGGAGGATTTGCAGAAGATAGAAAAGAATAAGTGTAAAATAGCAAAACGTGTGAAAAAGGAATCCGGAAAAGTTACAATCAAAGATCTTGTAAAGAAAATTAGAGAGCAAGTAGAAGATGAGGAGAGTGGATCTGATTCAGATCACGTGGTTGTAAGAAAACATAAAGAAGACAGTAAGATCAAACAAGAACCTCCGAGTATTACACAAATCGCGGAATTAGAAAAGAAAATAGACAAATTACAGTTAGCATTGTCGGCAAAAACACAAGACGAAGAGAAACAAGAGAATAACGCGAGAAAACAAGGGAAAAATCAGTATTTTAGGAATAATAAGCAGAATAGAGGTAATTATCGAAATAATTACCGTGGAAATGGAAATAAAAATAAGAGTTGGTACAGTAATAGTAACAAAAGTCAAAACAACAATAGAGGTAATAACGGTTATTACAATAAGCGAGGTAATCGAGGAAATTTTTGGAGAAACAATAGAGGACGTGGTCAGCAAGGAAACTGGCAAGGGAATTGTCAGAATTCGTGTTGTCACCAGTCTTATAATTTCGAAAACCCGAATCAGCAGAGATTTGTGCAAGTGGTACCAGCACAAGTAAATGGTACTACTTACTATCAAGCACAAGGCTCGAGTAATTTAAACGGAACACATCTGTAAATGGGAGAGGCGCATTTACAGGCAATCGAAATGTCCGAATAAGAGAAATAATTGCCTCAGTGAATTTAGACAACAACATGGTATATTTACCATTAGAAATCGATGATAGACAGATCAAAGCGTTACTCGATAGTGGGTCGCAAATTTCAATAATTAACGAGAAATTAGTGCCACCGAGTGCAAAAATAATCCCACAACAAACTAAGATCAAAGGGATCACGCAGAACACGCTGGTAATTAACAAATTAGCCATAATTAAGTTCAAAATTTTAAATCAAACGTTTCATCAGGCTTTTAGAATAATAAAAGACTTCCCATATCAAATGTTGATTGGGAATGATTTTTTGCAAACACAAAATTGTAGAATTGATTATGGAACTAGTAAAATTATTGTTCAAAGATTTGGGAAACCAATTAAACATTGTAGAAACGATCAGGAAACCAGAACAGTTTCTGATAATGTTGCAATTAGTATAAAATCAAGTTTAAAGCCAAAATGGGTTCTTGGTCATAGGGTGAAGTTGTTACCAAGAACTAGGACAACTGTCGAGGTTAACCTAGTTAATTCTTGGGAGAACAATGAATTTCTATTAGAGCCAGATAAAGTGTTAGAGTCTCAATATAACATATTTGTACCTAGAGTAATTTTGTCGAATGAAAATAGGTGTTTAGAAGTAATCAATCCGTCAAATAAGACGATCATGTTGACGAAAAATTTAAAAATTGGAGATGCAGAAGCATGCATGAATGAATCGGAATTAAGACAAGAAGGATTATCAAAGGATGAAATTGAAGAGGTGTTAGAGGCGAGAAAAAACTACGATAAATCACGGTTAAAATTTGGCAATAATACTAAACCAGAAATCAAAAAGAAATTAGAGAAATTGTGCTACGATTACGCAGATGTTTTTGCGTGGCGAGAAAACGAATTAGGAAGAGTCAAGGGAGTAGAACATAAGATAGAGTTGGAAACGGAAGTCCCGTTTCGACGTCAACAGTATCCAATACCTATAGCTATGAAAGATAAAGTTAAAGAACAGATAAACATTTTACTCGAACAAAATATCATCGAGGAAAGTAGTAGCTCGTATAACTCACCTATGCTATTCGTAAAGAAGCCAAACGGATCGATTAGGGCCTGTTTGGACTGTAGACTGCTGAATCGGCATGTAAGGTTCCATTCCGTGGCGTTGCCGCCTATCCATCAAATTCTTACAAGTATGGGTGGTCACAAATTCTTTAGTGTGTTGGACATTAAGAGTGCCTATCATACGGTATCAATTTCTAAGGATTCTAGGAAGTATACAGCATTCAATATTCCAGGCGTAGGAGCGTATCAATACTCGAAATTACCGATGGGTTACATTCAATCGCCCGCTATATATACAAAAATCATGGCAATGACATTAGCTAACGTTCATCCGGAGGCGGTGTCATTTTACATGGATGATATATTTTTATATGTAAACAATCAGGAGAAGATGGTATCTGTGTTACACTCAGTTTTTCAAAGGTTAAGGAAATATGGTTTAAAGTTATCAGTAGAGAAATGTCACTTCATGGAAGAGAAAGTAATGGCTTTAGGTCACATTGTGAGCGAAGCTGGTTACGAAATCAGTCCTAAAGTGATTCAAGCAATAAAAGCTTGTAAGCCACCTACAAGCGCGAAAGAGTTGAAATCATTCCTTGGTTTGACTAATTATGTGAGGAAGTTTTGTAAAAACTACGCGGAAATGACATCTAATTTCCAACAATTATTAAGAAAAAACCATAAATTTGTGTGGACGGAAGAACACCAACTTAGTTTTGAAAAGCTAAAGGAAGCGTTAATGAGTGCACCTTTATTGGCACCTTTCCGTGAAAATCTGGAAACTAGAGTGTATACGGATGCATCTACAAAATCAATAGGGGCTGTACTAATGCAGAAACAATTGAATGGAGAGTGGACACCTATAGCGTATTATAGCAGAGTATTGAGACCAAATGAAACACGAAGACATAGTGGAACTAGAAATTTTGGCCGTAGTAAGTGCTTTTAAAGCATTTAACTATTATTTGTACAATAAAGAATTTGAGCTATACACTGATTGCAGGTGTATAAAATACCTTCAAACAACGCCAAAGTTATCGCCGAAACTGTTACGGTACAGTTTAGAGATGGCACAGTATCAGTACACGCCAGTACATTGTCCAGGAGAGAAAAATCCTAGCGATGTATTATCAAGAAACACGAACATCCAACCAACTGATGAAGACATCGATTTAGATGCATTACCAGTCAAGACAGAAGACCTTGAAGTCAACATCACGTTCGACGAAGATGTGGATGTAGCTGAGTTACAACGGAAAGACCCTTTCTTCGGTTCAATAATGAAGGCTATAGAACATCCGGAAGAAGCAGATGAAAAAGCAGAAAAGCAGGCACGCTGGTATGAAATTAAGGACGGAAAACTTTTCAGAACTCAAAAGATGGCTAATGGGAAGAAATTCCTATTATGCATTCCTTTTTCTTTGAGGGAACAAGTTTTCAAAAACTTGCATTGTTCGATATACGGAGGAGGACATTATTCCTACACGAAGTGTTATAATAGAGCATTGAAATCCATCTATTTCCCAAACATGAAAAGATTTTTCCAAGAGAAGGTCAGCCAGTGCATCAGTTGCCAAATTCAGAAACGTAAAGCTGGTAGGACACCACTGCATCCGCAAACATACCCGAGTTATATGCCATTCCAGCATGTAACTATGGATGAGATTGGGCCTTTTAAAAGATCGAAAAATCACAGGAATAAATATGTTATTGTATTTGTTGACAGCGCTACTCGATACGTAATTGCAAGAGCAGTTCCTGCTATAACTTCTGAAATTATAGCAGAAACAATTTTTGAAGAATTAATTACAAAACATGGGATTCCTGAGATTCTTGCGATGGACCGGCATAGCACACACCGGAGCCGAGTGATGGAAGAGATGGCTGAACGGTTTGGTATGCGGTTGAATTTTGCCAATACAGATGCCCATTATAATATTGGAACATCGGAGAGAGCCATCGGGTCAATTCAACAAATTATGAAGCACTATATAGACCGTGAGTTTACAAACTGGGACGAGATCTTACCTTCAATTGTGTTTACCATGAATACACAGATTCATGACGGGACAAAACACTCGCCTTACTATTTGCTTACAGGGCGTGAACCCAGAACGTTCTTAGAACAGGATCTGGACATACCTTGTGAGTATGTAGAAAACGATGAGCGGATACGAAATGTAAAGGAAGCAAGGAAGATCGCGTATCAGAATTTGCAGAAGCGGTTCAAATCCCAAAAGAAACAAATTGAGAAGAAGTTCTCTCAACCAAACTTCGACGTGGGACAAAAAGTTTGGATTCGTGAAATGCCAAGAGCAGGCATTCCAGCTTGTTTTGGAAAACGATATAACATCCGAGGAGTAATAGTGCAAAAGTTGAACAATAACTCATATAAAGTGAGATACGAGACTAAGAAAGGACAAGAGAAAACGGATTCAGTTGACATAAGACGTTTGAAACCATTTGTAAGTGCAAATGAGGAAGATTCGGATAGACCAGAGGAAGAGTCGGATTTAGACAGTGATGTCTAATAGAAAAAAGAAAAAACAACGCGGGGAAAAACCAAAAAGTTGTTCAAAAGGACTACATCACGAAAAAAAAAAAGTTTTTGCAACTACGAAAACACGAATAAGTTTTTAGTAAACAAGTTTAATATTTTTTTTTTGTTAGGTATCTGTAAACAACATGTTTTTGTCAGTGAAACAGCGAGGTGGACCGCTGTTTATCAACAAAAGTCCGTGTCCCGAAATCAAAGTAAATGTTGATTTCCATCTAAAAATCCCTTAACTGGTAAAAGTATATTGTTTACAGAGCATAAATTGACTAGGAAATTAGAGAAATTTTTTTTAAATTAGAGAGATATCTAGTAAATATATTTAAGTTGTAAAATAATCCAAGGTACACATACAAAGTAAACTAAATAAATGAAAACATATGTATTAAATAAATAAGAGATATAGAAATAATTAAAATAAATAAGTAAAATTCAGAATAGTAATTCTAAGTTTTAATTGTTACAGTTATCATCATGTTCAAGATTGTCGTTTGTCTAGTACTATTGATTAGTATTGGGGTAGCTGAAGAAGAACATCAACAAATAACGTTATCAGATATTGGACTAGCATTGACACAGAACGCTTATGCTGTTCATGCGACGAACATGGTGTTTACGACCGTTAAAATGCATTTAAATTTTCAAGAATCAGTGCCAGTACACGACAAATGTACTGACGCATACGAGATTTTAAATGATTATGCAGTAAAAGAGAGAGAGTTTAGACAGAATATAGTAAATTTATTGCCATGCCATTTTGTATATGAAAATGGTATAACAAGATGTAATAATAATCACAGGAATAAAAGATTTATATTTTCGTGGTTACTGGGATTGTCGTCCATTGGTTTATCGACGTATAATTTAATCCATAATAAACAATTATCTCAGTCTATTGATAAGTTAAGTAAACATGAGAATGTATTAACTAATGAAATTAAAAATCTAAAAGAATCATTTAATAATGAGATAACAGTAGTCCACGGGATAGTCGTAAAAGTACAACATGTGTTGCAAGATTTTAAAAATAAGATTCAGGAGCTATACTGTTATTTGCATCAATCCCAACGCAAGATAATGGCAAACTTGTTTGTTCATCTTGTACAGGAGAGAGTAAATAAAATAGTAAATAGCATTTTAAATAATGAGTTAACATATCATATATTATCTAATGCTGATGTTAAAAAGTTAATTAATTTTCATGATGTTTTGAAAAATACTATTTATAGGTCAGACATTGGAATGTTTTACCAAATGTCTAGCGTATATCTAGTAAAATATCATTACGAAGATAATAATGTTGATTTAATAATAAAGACTCCGATAATATATGATACTAGTATTTCAATGATGTATGACGTAATATCAATGGGCTACTTAATAAATAACACAAGAATATTTTATCAATTACCGGAAGCAGTCTATTTGGCTGAAGGTAAATTTCACTCATTGGATAAAAGTAAATGCGAATTTAAAAGTTTTCTATATTTTTGTGAGAGTATAACTATGGATCGTGAATCGAAATGTTTAAATAATATTATTTTAAATAATTCTCTAGAAGGATGCCAGCAAAATTCGGAAAAATTTTTGGGGAATGTGATATTCAGATATACACACGCTGGTGTGATGTATTCTTCTATTGAAGAAGCGTACATGACAAAAGTGGGTGTACATCAAGAAGTTACTTCAACAAAACTTGATCAAACCAAAGCTAAATCAAATTTCATAAACTATAATAAATTTGATAACAATAATTGGAGAGCTGGTCATTCCATCCAAACGGATAATTCAGATTCAAAATAAACATATTAAACTGATCGGTAATTGGACTGAGAGACAAATAAATTTCACTTTGCATACGCAAGAGCTAAATAGTTTAACTGAAAAATTGTTAAAATTGAAAGTCGATACTTCGATCCCAGAACTACATTTAAAAACAGACTATATCATGTATGTAATTTTTGGAGTAATAATATCATTAATTTTGACAACAATATTATTATTAGTACTGTATTGTAAGCTTTATAGAGCAATACGGAAGTATAAAATTCAAAATCAGGAATAATAATAATAATAATCATAATAATAATCATCATCAAAAAGTAATAATAAAGTAAGCGTGATATGTAAATCAATATCGTATGTGCCTTGGGTTATGAAAAAAAAAGTTTTTACATTTATGGATATGAAGAAGAATGGAGTTTATTTAAAAAAAAAATCTAAGTTGCGAGAAAACCTGAAAAGGAATATCGGATTAACATTTAAGACAATTGGTAATATGTAGACATACTTACCTACAGCATGAAGTAGTTGTGAGTTGAAAAGCCTTTGGTTATGTCATCCTAGATAAAACTAGGATTGATCTAGTTGAGTCGGTGAAAACGATTAAATCGTTGAATAAAAATGGTTACGTAGTACTAATACGGCAAAACTCTTTGTTTTTGGTAGAAAAGAAGCAATAGAAAATAAGCATAGATAATAGATCATCATAGATAAGTGTAGATACAAGCATGTAAATAGATAATAGCTAAGTTAAATAACATCATATTGGTGAAATCAGTAGCTTCAAGCTATAGAAAACAAAAGCGAAAAGAAGAAAAATAGAAAAGTTGTCTGTTAGTAAAACTAGAGAAATAGACAAATCATAGATAAAGTAGATGCTAGTGTTATAAACTAGTTCAAGTAAGCTTACAAATCTACAATAAGAAGTCGTTAAAAATACGAAAAAAGTGTAAAAAGTCGTTAAAAAGAAGTAAATAGTTTCAATAGAAAAGTAGGAAAATCATAGATAAGAGATGAGAAATAGTCGGAAATAGAACACAATCATAATGCATCATATCAATAATCATCATTAACTTGTATGTAAACACATTTTTATCAAAATTCATTTTCTAAATTCACGTTTTTTTTTTTTAAATGAGAGAAGAATTATTGATTTATTATTATTATCAAATGATCAATTGGCGTATATAGATTATTTGTATAATAACAAGTTATTGTATTCAGTTTATGAATATCTTTGATATTCATGAGGATACAATACTCCGTTTAGTAGTTTTCTGTTTTCTAAAACATACTACTTGCGGAAGTTCCGACGGAAGCCTGTTGCTTGCAGCTCGTGCGGACGAGAGAGGATGCGTTGCTAGGGGGCGTGACTTACGAGAAGATGGCCGCCGTCTTAGCAACGAAACCACTCCCACTGTGGATGAGTGTCGCTCATCTACATTGTTTTCGATGCTTTATGAATGATTTCTAAGTACAGAGAGTGTTGGAATGTTAAAATAAGATAGATTGAACATCAATAAAGATAATTACACCTACAAACAACGTTAAAACTAGTAATAAAGTGTATTTAAGAGCTGAAATATGCACGAAAATGTAGGATTTTACGACTTTAAAAAAAAAAAGACAATAACAGCGTCAAACGAGTGAAAATGTAACAAGGATAGCATTTTTGTATCCCAATAGGTTACATAACGATTAGAACACTAGTCATTATTTAGAATATGCATCGATTATGCATTTTATAGAGAATAATGAACGATTAATGAACATTAATATTAGGCCTATGCTGAAAATATGAATATATTGTTCAGAAGAGAGTCATAGACCGCGATATAGTTATATTAGTTTTTAAGGAAAATAAAAACGCGAGTTCATACTTAGTTATCTATATTTACAGGTATTATGGAAAAGAAGTTTACCGTACTTGCTATTGCTTTAACATCGTTAACAGCCTTAGTACTAGCAACGTCTATAATTATCATTTATTTAATTATTAAATTACGTAGATTTAGTAGAAAGAAAAAGCAGGAAGGAAGAGTAGAGAATAAAAAGGTGTATGACGATATTAGTAACGTAGAAAACTGCGGATTATTTCCAATCTATGCAGAAATAAATAGAAACCACACTAAAAAGCACACTATTTGCACAAAACAAAATGCAGATCACTATCTCAAGCACAAAGAGGAACCACAAGGTAACTTGAACATTGTTGGTATGCACTGCACCAAAACCAAAGAGGGATGTATCACAAATCACGAATTATCCGGTTTTGAAGCGGAAAAAACGGATAAACATTTTGTCACAAACTTGAAACACGAAAAACTGTATATTCGTCCATGCGACGTAGTGGTCCTGTGAACATTTTGCCGAAATTTTCACGAAAAATGCGGAGCACGTATTCAAAGTTAACTTTATCCATCGAAGCAACGCGGCAAACAGGATGAGACGTGGAAGTTTTTCAAGATCAGTGTCACAAAACGTTGCTGACACAACATTTTCGGAAGGAAGTGCATCAAGAGTTGCTAACTCTACAGATAGCAAACTTACCATAAGTGAAGTGAATAATATTTTTAAATTTTATTTTTGTGTTCTAAAATCATGCAACGACAAGAGACGTTGTTGATTAGTGTATTAGTGGTTTATATCAACATATCTAGTGTATATTGAAGTGCATTATATTTATGGAAAGCATCAGTGATATGATCACTGATATTAGTGGAAACTATGCGGAGACAATAAACACTGAGTTGAACTTTGCGACTGAATTCAGTGGAAACTTTTCAAGAACGAGAACGAGAAAATATATGTATGTGCAGTTCCGAGCACAGGAAATGCAACACAACTTCAAGTAGTTATATATGTAACTCAATAGATGGCAGGAGCTCATACTTTGATGAGGACTCTTGAAAAGTATTTTTTTTAAAGAAACAATGATTGTAAATAAATAATGTTTTTATGATTTCTTTTGAATGAGATATATACAGGGTGATGGTTGAATATATATGATTATTTTATGTAATATATGTCATTAGTTTTCGGTCAATTTCAGGGAAGAAATTGAGTCGAGAACGGAGTTCTCTCATTTTGAAGGAGGGGCATGTTGAGGCATGTCATTGATTTTATTCAGAAAGATATTATTTTTGGTAAAGGAAGTATATTTAATAAATTGAATGTTAAGAAACTAAATGTTATCACGTAACGTAAACACGTGTGTGTGTTTATGTGTTGACATCAATGTTGTGTGTATGTAATGAATGTTATACGGCTAGACGCTTGGTCGTCAGTTCGTAAGATATTGTAATTTGTATTTGTAATGTTTTTGAATTGTCATCAGATTGTCACATTGTAACATTGACACACTTTGACTGTGATATAATCGTTGAGTTCGCAGAAATTTGTAAGTCTGAGAATTTGATCACGATGTAATTCGGGTGAAACCAACGTTTTACCAATAGCTGAGATATACAGAAAGTCGACGACAATGAATTCCAGGATGTCTGGAATCTTCGTATAAAACCTTATAGTTTTTAGAGATTGGGATCAGTCTCTAAGGATCAGTCTCGAGGATCAGTCTCAGGAGATCAGTCTCTGAAGAGCATTAGTCTCAGAGTTCAGTCTAAGAGATCATCGTACATCGAGTAGTCACATAGTTACTCATGTCACAGTAGTTACTTCTCTGTGATTCTAAGTCCAGAATTAGATCAGGAGATCTAATAGTTCAGCCGACCATTATAGTGGATAATGGTACACAATAGTCGACCATTCTAGACTATTGGCAGCAATATAGAGATCGTCCAGAACATCGACAGCAGTTCCAGTCATCAGTTGTATAAAGGTACGTGTATCTCAGCTATGTTTGAGTTCATCGTGGTTAACTTCCTAGCTGCTTAAAGATATGTGATCTTGCGTTTATATTCAGTCGACGATCAATCACAATCGTACACAAGCTTTAATGAAAATACAAAGTTTTAATTCAAAGTTAATTAATGTGGTTTCTTTCCGTCATCCTGTACCTACTCATTCTAGATGGTGAGTAGCAGCGATCTTCGACCGTCATTTAACATTTCATCCCCATGCTATATAGGCACGACGGTGGAAGGTTGTTACTTTATAGTATTAACCATTGGTAAATGTCCTCTGTGTTGTATTGTTATTGTTTGGTTTCTCACACCCTTCATCAGCCAATTCACATGAAACGAGACTTACAAGTTAACGTGGTATCTAAGCTACATGAAGGAACGGGGGATCAAACTCCGGTCTCCCGCACCACTTAGCCACGAGGGAGGGAGTTAGGCTGTATTTTGTGTAATTTAATATATCAATATTTAAAAACGTTCTGTGTTTAGAAGGAAAAGAATGTAATTAACAGGTGAACAGAATATTTTTTTTTCAAAGTGTAAAAAAATAAAACTGTTGGGTGTCACACTATTGTTTGTTCGTGGAATTTTCCAATGACTCGTTTGAGTTCAGAGGTACTTGTTTGTGTCGCTTCCCATATCAGGTAGAAATATCTTAATAGTAGCTAGCAGGGATTTGCAGAGGTTTATGCCTTTGTCGGAAATATTTTTAGCGATCTGATTCACATCTCTGCAATTCATTCTTCAATAGTGAGACTGAGACTACCAAATGTGTCACTTTGAGGATAATTCAATTCCTAGAATTTGCCAAGACCAAAGAATCCTGTGAATACAAGTGCTTCGTTTAAAAGTGCGTCCAAGCGTAAAATCATGTGATGCTTGTTTGAATACAGAAATTTCAACAATTAGGTATTCATTTGATAAGAAAGCTCGTTCTTATTTTGTTGGATGGAAACAGATACGTTGATCATAAACCACAAAGTAATGAAGGAAAAGAAGGGTTATATTTAACTATGTGAAGCTGTCATACATAACGGAGTAAACTTTCGAAGAGGTCTCGCGTTCAATTCTATGATTTTTTTCCCTAGTCCTACCAGTTTACCATTGTTTTAGATACATCCGTCTTTTCAATTTCCATCTCATCCCGTTCTATTCTGAGAAGTGCAGCCAATGAGTTATTAAATGGATGGCACCAACACGGTATGCAACGGCAAATTTTACAAACAGGCTGACAGATTGGGTTTATCTATTTAGAAATAGATCTTAATATTAAACCAGTTGAGAATGCTCGAATAGCATTGCCAGAACAAACTTGAATTATTTTTTTCGAACTTTATATGAAATTGTATATTAAATGTATTTGATTAAATTCAATAGATAATACAATATATATAATTATATTAATATAAATTATAATCGTAATAAAGTAATTAGAAAAATATCATGCAAATTGTAGGCAATTAATTAAATGAAAAATATGAAAAATATGTAGTTATTTAAATTATTTAAAAGTTTAAATTGAAATAACTAATGACGCAATAATTTTTCGATCAATAACTAGTATTGGTATTAAGTGACGCTAAAAATGCCTCACTTCTTTTAGATATTTTTTGATGCTCCATCGAATGGGGGGCTCAAGATTGAAAAATTCGCAAATAACACACACACCAGGGGCGATCGGGGAAGTCCCCCCGCAGAAGAGGAAACTTTCTTACTTTACATATATGAATAAAACCCATCCCAGAGTTTAGAGCCCTTAAAAGTAGCAGTATGACAACCCCCCCCCAGAAGTCGGTCCTGGATCCGCCTCTGACACAAACACACACACACACACACACACACACACAACACAAACAGAGAGAAAGACATATAGAATTCAATAACGAACTTTTTAAATGAATTAAATGTAGACACCGTAAATTGATAACACTTAGTGTAATCCACTTCATCAAAGTCAGTTATTAGTTGATCAATAATTTTAATTGATCTTAAATTAGGATTATCTTATAAATCACTACTGTTAATGGTTTAATTGAATTGTCAATTTTGTAAATAAAATCTCATTCTAAGATAATTACGTTAAGTGTAGATCGCAACTATCTAGGCCAGCCCACAAACTGTTTTTAATTGAAATCCTATCCGTTTTCCAAGTACCCAGTTACAAAACTATTAAGTCAATACTGAAAACTAAAAACGAAAATATTTATTGCAATTAAACGATTAACACGATTGGTATTATTGGACGGGAGCACGTTGGCTCAGTGCTACAGCCAATCTCTGGTTTCAGGGGTCACTCGTTCGATCCCAGCCCAAGTGAGTTCGTGGAGGACGATAGCGTATACTTGGGTTTTCTCGGTATTTTCCCGTTTCCTCCCGTTTTCTCATTCCACCTATTCTTTCATCCAGCGGCGTAGCGAGCATTACAAGATTGGGGGGGGGGGATGAAACTTGAATTGCCAAGTCTTGATTTTAAAAATGCCAAGTTTTGATATATATATATATATATATATATATATATATATATATATATATATATATATATATATATATATATATATATATAAAGTGTTTCGAAAATCTTAGTCTCACTTTTACCAACCCTGCGGAAAACTTCACAGCAACCTTATTTTCATATTCGCCCCATTCCGTGCCCTATCTGAGATACGAATACGAACAGCCCCCTATTCCGAGTAAAATTTCACACCTCAACTCAGAATCACTATCATCTCCCACGATGCACAACTGTTAATTTGACAACTTATGGATAGTTTTGATAGTCTGCACCAGTCAGTCCTCACCAGAAATGCGGAGAGTTTTTTTCTCTTCTGTCCTCCAGTCTCCTCCCACTTCGATTTCATAATTTCGCACTCTGATGAAAATTATTAAATACCGGCAAGAAAAATTCTAATATATAACCTCCCTTTTAGGCGCCCCTCCAACCACAAGCCCGGGGCACGTGCCTCGCTTGCTCCCCCATGAGCTACATAAGTAACATACAATGATTACGTAATGCTTTGACTTTTAAATACTATAAAGAAAGGAAGAATTGCAATTTTTGTTTTACTTTCCGAAAGAACCAACTACGTGATTAAAAATAAAGTAGGAAAGGCAACACATTTATATGAAAATGAAGTGAAACACACACCGGTCTATGCTTTCACCCAGCAGACGTATTGTTTGGCCCCCCAAAATGTGACTTTTGGAATCATGCACTTAGGTTCATAGCGGAAGAGACAGAACGACTTGACTCATCCATTGTAGCTTTCGTCCATCGAACATTTCCAGAAACCTACTGTGCCCCCCTGTGCCGTGGGATGGAAAATCAGCAGCCGGGGCGAGAGTATACGACGGCGTCCTCGTACATATGAGTTAGGGCGACAGATCATTCGCGAAGCGCCACCATGGTTGGCGCGAAGCGTAAGAAAATTTTCAAAAATAAACCCTGCTTTTCCTTGATTTTGAACACCTTTTATTACTTTTTTCCTTCCATTTTATATATGTGCACATATATTTCCCTAACATGAGTAACATTATAGGACCATTTCCTAAAGCAGAAAGAGGATTTAAGTACATACTAGTTGTATTCCAAATAATTTTTCCTGTCTCTCTTTTTCTTTCATTCTCTTTTTTCATTTTCCTCCCCAATTTGCGCCCCCTTTCTTCGGAGCCCGGAGCTATCGCCCCCCGTTATACAAGGCACTGATGATAGCATTTCCAAAACACTTTTGTTCAGTTCTCCCTACTCGAAAAGCCCTGTAAATAGAAAGTCTTACTGCAAAACAGAACTGAAATAAGCTATTCTTGTCCTCTATATTAATATGATCACCTTTTGTTTCAAAGCGAAAGGTTTATTCACACACAAAGCATACACGGTTACACAATACAAAATATTGACACTTTACAATTAGAAAGAAACTCTTAAATTTGTCAAATTCACATACTATACATAGTAAAAGGTTTATACTAATAAACCTGCCATGTTTTCTTCATGGGAATACGGGACATCTTAGATCCCCTTCCCCCCAAAAACTTTCCAACAAAATCCAATAAACTGTACCTCTGGTTATGAATAACAGTATAATAGGCCGCGGTGGCTCAGTGGTATAGCGTTCATTTCTGGTGCATGGGGTCCTTGGTTCGATCCCAGCTCACTTCCAGTGAGCTTTGTAGTGGAAAAACACCGTGTGCGTCTCGGGGTTCTCCCGTTTCCTCCCACTTTCTTCATTTCATTAATTTCTCATCATCACCATCTCCTTTAGCCTAGCCGACATTTATTTTTTTCAACAATATAATAGGCGGAAGTTCCCTAAGCTGCAGCCACTTTTCTCTCGTCGTTCCCTGCAATTAACTTTACGGACTGAAGATGTTTACAATCCAACTACTATAAAAAAAATGCCTTAAAAACTTAAGATAATGTCTTATAAAAATGCTTTACAGAAAAACAATATGCAAACGATTCAAATCAGTGATACAATCTACATTCAATATTCTTCGCGCGTTTAGCAATATTTATTTACATGGTAGTATTTGCCAAAATTACGTTTGTCAGTTTAATCTGATGAAAAGTTGATTTTTCTCCTTGTGGCGTGTATAATTGTCAGGACCAGATTTACATATTTCTAAGACCTGGACCAAGCACAATTCTGTGCCCATAGCATCTCAAAGATATTATAATTCTTGTTACTTTATTTAATGTTTCTCTGAAGAAAAAGTCACTCATCTTTCCTGTGCTTGTACATGTAGAAACACTCAAAGCCATCTTACCTTTTTTTTTTATGTTGGAGAGTGTCCGAGTTTCCACCAGGTACAATGGAAAAAGCATTGTTGCGAATTTCTCTCGCTATCAAGTCGGACAGGGTATTGTGATAACTTGATCAAAACTGTTACATGCTACACTTTATCGTTCATTCACATTATCCCAGCCACTTCATTACTTTTCGAATAAGCTTATATTGATAGGAGAAATGGGATTGAATTAAAATATGGGATATTTGTCTGTCCCGAATAAATTTATTGGGAAGCGGTATTCTCGGGCCCAAATTCGGGACTGTCCCGTTTTATACGGGACGAATGGTAGGCTTAGTACTAACCAGTCACTGCCTAGTTCTTGTTTTATTAATATCAATTCTTCCAGTCACTACCTGTTGCCTTGTATACGCTCTTGTATCAAATGCTTTTGCGTCAATTCTCTACTTGCCACCGAAACGCCTCTTCTGTCTGTCTTTGCATGCCAACTCTATTCTGCTTTTGTCAGTGGTACAATTTCCGATTTTCATTAAAGATTCTTCAAAATGTTCACGAATATCAAATGAAGAAAAGTGAAGTGTAATCATTTGCAACAAGTAAAGAAGCTATAAACGAATAAATCAATTTATTTCAAGATAGGTAACTACACAAAATTTATGCCAAGTCTATAAAAGAACTGATAATGTTTTACAGCAACTGGCTACCTAAGAAAATGTTAAACCGAATAAGTCAATTGAACAAAACGGCATTCTTCAAATTGCCAACTATGTATTTTAATTTGCCAACTTGTCAAGCGATTGGTAACTTTGGGGGGGGAGGCTCCCCCCCTTTACCCCCCCTTAACGACGCCTCTGCTTTCATCATCATTCACTTGCAATTCCATCAGTCTCCTTTAGGCATCGATGGCATAACCGTTGGATGTTAAACTAAAGATTTTTTTTTTTTTTTTTTTTAAGATTGGTATCTTTGAAAGCGTTTTTAATGTAGTGTAAGAATATACAGTGCACAGTCTTGAAAAGGGAGACTATTTTGGGCGTCCAGTAGGCTTCTTTCTGTGATCTGTTACCCTTCATTATCGACGTTTTTATTATTATTTTTTTTCGCTAAATAGGATATTAAAATAGAATGATTTGGTTCTATATCGCAAGTTTTAAAGCTCCCTGACAACTGATATTTAGTCAGCAAAGCATAGGAAAACTTAGAAATAAAGAAACAAAACTACCTGAAGTATTCGGCTATGGTTCATCTAATCATGTTCGTCGTAACGAGGGGCTTGGGTGGTCGCGTTCCTCCCAGATTTTCGTCACACGTATGTAAGCAAACTAAGAAAATAAAAGCATATATTCAGGGGTGTAGTCGAGAGTATACGAAGGTGTATTGCTCAATCTCAGTCATTTGCGCATACTTTCTGCTTCAAGGCGTGTAGTACTATATTCAAAACTAGCATATATAACCTGTGAAATTTTTAAGACTAGCGTATACTCTGTGAAAATTTTAAGACTATGGTGTACGCCGTGTGAAATATTAGGACTTGAGCAGGAAGTTTTTGATAGTCTATTATTCCAACACAGCCCCTGCCCGCTGCAGCCCCTAGTTATTCACCTCTACTTTCTAAACATTTTCTATATATTTTACATCCCTGGAGTTGGTGGCCCCGCATCGTGGAGGTTGTGGGGACATTATCTAAGCCTTTGGTCAAGTGACCTTACATTTGGACCTGTCAAGTGACCTTACAATTTACATAGATTACTATTGAGATAAGTGGGTAAAACTGCATTCAGGTTTACATCTATAATTTCATGATTCTTAGTGTTCATCCTCCCGAAGGGGAACTTTCGAAGTTGTCCTCAATTCTAACTATAGAGAAACGTTCTCACACAACAGAATAAACATAATTTCAAACCGTTCATGATCTATATTTAGAAAAAAATAGCACTCTACTAACGTAATTTGCTGTTTTGGAAAATATAAGTTTTACTTATGAATATCTGGGAATCAGTCGATCTGTCTGTATTCTGACGTATTAGAGTTAATGTCCCTTTATAATTCATCACCGATGCCGATGCTAAATGGTACGTAAATCTATAGTTTATGGTAGGATCCGAACCACCATAATGCGTTCAAACTTCACTCAAGGGAATCGAACCTGAGACTTGCTGCAAAGCAGTCATGCTTGCTAGACACTATACTAACTTCCTTTGTATATTTCAATATCATTAACTTTCAGTAATCACCGGTAATCGACCTATAACCAGAGTCGAAGTCTAAGAGGGAGTTATTGAAAATGTTTAATTATCCTAATTTTTATGTAAATATTTCACTTTAGAATATTAGCGTTTAAATACTCCTCTCCCCCATACAACCATTACACATGCTAATACTATGTAACAAGCAGTAACGACTACATATTATCAGGTGCAACATTTAATCAATCAACATATAACATATAAAGCTTATAAAATTTTAATTAGTCAGCTGGATTACATCTTATGAAAAAAGTTGAATAATTTCCACCTTATATGTTAGTTGTTTGACGTAACGTAAGCATGAAGGTAAGCTTAGATCTTTGTTCGAAATTCACATTGAAATGATATTCGCAAAGAATCTTCAGTGGGCTGAATCTCTTTCGTTCCAGGTTGGCTACAAGACTGCGATAATCGTAGGACGTAAAAATGAAGATTTTATTCCCCAGTCAGAATTTTAAAACTATCCTATCTCTTCAAGTCAATAATTGTCTGTTTTGCATTATTACTTTTCAACCACAGAGCAAAATAATTCAGTCACTCTACTCCTGTTTTAATGATGTATGGCAGCGTGTAACAAATTGTTGCGAGGTCCTGGGCAAGAAAAGTTTGTGATCGCCCTTTCAGTTTTTAATTGCTAATTATAATAACATTTCTGGAAATCAATTAATCTACACATTTAATTACACTAGTTAACAAATTTAAACTTTTTGTTTGTTACATGAGAAAAATCACCTGATCTTAAAGGAATTTTTTGCGCTGAATTCGAATATGCACTCGGTTTCTCTCCATCACGTACAGTTTTTCCGTAACAGAGGGATTTGCGGGAAATTCGCTCAAAAATTTCCCTTTTTCAGATATTTTTATTCCCCTAGCTCCTGTCCCCTTACATATAGTAACATAGAAATTATACCTAAGTATACCTTGATTTATATTTAATAAACCCTAAAAGTTTCGTAAAAATCGCTTTGTTCTTTCTAGAGAAATAAATATATTTGTATGTATACTGTGTGCACTGTTTATTGCACCTGATAGTAATGCTTTCAGATCTCCTGAGTTGGGGTAAAAACGATTTGCTTTATTACTACAAACACAGACATAAAAATGAATATTTACAATAGTCAACAACACACTTGTATTGCTCTCTGTAAATACTTCCAACGTATATTTTTTTTTAAACGTACAGCATATGTATATCTTAATACATATATATATACAATTCTCCAAGTTTGTTCGTTTTGTTCATGAAATGGTTATCAATATTTGTTATCAAATGTAACAGAATGCAAAAGAAAGAAAGAATGGAATACAGACTCATTGTTGACAACAATGAACTAATGCAGTCTGAATTTTCCACTACGGTATCGTTTTCCCCCTCCCCCCGCGCATTTCTTTCTTTCTTGTGTTCTTGACACCTGGTGAGGGAGTTTTGTACATTTTTATATTGACGTGTGGTTTAACACTACTTCACTTTCAAAGTTGTCTTTGCTGCTAAGAGTGCTTTCATGTTTGATCTTAACGGCATTATACCCAACTAAGACCAGAAGTTTAGCTTGTGATCAGTACAATGGCGTCAAGAGGACGGCGTTCATGTGTTAACTCACCAAATAGTTTTTGTTATGTGTGTGGCCAGTTTGTAGTTAAAGGACAGTGTAGATCCATTACGCCATCGGTGAAACTAGCATATTATATATATTTCGGATGTCGTGTGGGAGATCAGGACAAAACTTGGGCACCCAACATAATTTGTGCGTCGTGCTACGTCACTTTACTTGCATGAGCCAAAGGGAAACGGAGGTTCATGAAATTTGCTGTACCAATGGTGTGGAGAGAACCCACCAACCACCTGGATGATTGTTATTTTTGTCTCACAGTAGTTAAGGGACATTCTAAAAAAAGCATAGTTGATATACTTTATAATATATTTTCCTTAAAACTGTCAAGCACACAAACTTGCTGACTCGGTATCCATAAAACATGTACATAGCAACAACTATCCCATAATAATCTTACATATCTTAAAAACATTCTTCTTCTGTTATTATTAAATTAACATTCTATGAAGTATAGTGCATATGTATGAGCACTTTCTGCCCAAGGTACAGGTAATTATTAACCTATCCAAAGTATTTTGTTATATAAAAATGTCGCCCGACAAATGGACTGAATATAAAAGTCATGAGTGAGCTTGGCTTTTATCTTCAAGAACCACTGGTCCGTTTACAATAATTTGATCACACCTCGTATATATCTTCATTACATTTCATACATATAAATACATTTGTAACAAATCTTTCATTTAGTTAATACTTATTTTTAACAATAAAGTTTCAACACAAATTAATATAATGAAAACAATTTATGTACTTAATTAATCATGAATTAAATTATAATCCTTCACATTAATAAGAAAGAATTCAAATCATTGAAAACTTATCGTTGGTTAATGAAAATCAAAGAAAATAAAATTGAACAAAATCAAAAATTAAACAGAACCTACGTTTGAATAACCAAAAGGAAGAAAATAAGTCTATTTTTACATAAACAGAAAACACCCTTTTGGTATTATATATTTTTCCCTTTTTAGTCCTCTTCATTCCTATTTATTTGAGATGGAATTATATAAGGCCTGGTTACTATGGGTTTGTCTGTTTTAACTTTAAAAGAATAAACAAAATCCTTGCAACGCCCAGGACGTTCTGAAAAGACATTTCTATGCTTATATAAGATATCCTTAAAGTCAGCTTTTACTGTATTATCAGCAAAATCAAGGCTGCTTTCGAGTGATTTAACACGTTCAGAAAACAATACATCGTTCTTTAAATCCACCAAATTTTGTGTATCTTCCTTTCGTTGATCATTTAATTTATCACTTTCTGCACTAACAGAAACATTATTCACTACAGGAGAAATATCATTATATTGACAAGCAAGATTATCTAATTTTGGAAGCAGTTTCTGAACGATTTCCTGAGGTATACCCGGTATAGTCAACGTTTGGTTTTTAAAATCAAGCATGACACGTAATTGAGATAATAAATCTAAACCCATAATTAATTTCTCGTTAAGTTCCTTTATTACCAGAATAGGAACTGATATTTCAAAATCTTGAATAGTTATTGTCACACGAGTAATTCCAGCTACTCTCTTTTTATGTTTACCGGTAAAATCAACTATAATAAGGTTCTCAGCCTTTTGTAGCTTAGGATTCGAATAATTACTAGTAATTGCTTTCCACAATGAATACGATAATAGAGAGGCATTTGCTCCTGTATCAAGTAAAGCTTCAGTACTTAACCCATTGACTTTAATAGGTATTTTAGCTGTACTATATGATTTTAAAAATACAAAATTTTCTTCAATATTAAAACCATCATTGACAGTATCATCTTCAAACCAACAACGATTTACAACAGGTATAAATTGGTACTGACATCTATTAATTGCTATTTCCGAATAATTACTTACAGAGACGTCATGTGAAAGATCATTTTCATCATTAACATGAACATATAAATTGGAAGATAAATGTTCATAAGAATTATCGCTTAAATTTCTAGATAAATGTTCATGAGAATCTACAGCTGATATGGGTTCAACCCCTACCACATCAGCCGCAATTAGTTTAAATTCATACTCGTGTATTATTCCAATAAAGTACATTGCACAGCACAATCATTATTATGTCCCCTATTACTGTTCTGTACAGGAATTACTTCAATACCTGGGTCTTGATGCGAAGTGCCATCTCTTGTCCTCCCATTACGTCTATCCACGTAGTTCGCTGTATTCCTGGAATTTCGCCATACATTCCGTCTATTTTTAAACCTATTTTGATTATATGATCTAACATATGGATTGCTACGACTAATTAGGTTAGGCGGATTCCCTACATAACTTTGCCTATTCTGCTCATATTGATTGTTAGAATTTACTCGGCTTAGGTTAGGTTCTGTATTATTCACACTTCGGATATTTAAATTTCGAACAGGCACAAAATGATCTGAATTATTCTTATTTTTACCCATTCCTGCTTGTTGATTCATAGCATGATATTGAGTTTCATAGCATTGGACAAGCATTAATAAATGGTTGAAACTCATACATTGTGTGGAAAATAAGATCTGTTGTAACTTAAATGGAAGCAAATTTCGAATCGATGCTATTATTCTCGATTCCGATTGCAATGGATTAACGACCTTTAATTCGTTGTATGTATTTACAACAAACTCTACAACAGATTTATGCAATCGAGGATTGAAATGTTGATTTCTAATGGTGGCATCTCTATTTGCCAGCAAAAAATCATTTTCATAATTCGCGATCAATGCCGCTTTGAATTCTTCATAAGTACTGATGTGATCACGTACTGCTTTAAACCATAATGAACAAGGTGGGAGTAGTACATGAGGGATTAATTTCATATATTGTGATCTATCTATACACATAATATTGCACTCGTCCTGGAATTTCTCTAAGAAAGAAGTAGCATTCTCGTTACACTTACCACTGAATTTACTCATGGCTCGTATTTCACTCATCTTAACACTTAATTTTACCTTCCTTTTATCATTCCATATACCCATTGGGTGACAGTTCCTATTCATGACGTGATGTGTCGTTACACCATCTATGTTTCGTCCATCTGTACTCTTCGGATGAATTTCTTCTAAAATGATATCCTCATCAGATACCGGCGAAGGTGGGTTCATCTCTGGTGAGTGTGGAAACTCCAAGCGATCATCACACAGGTTATTGTGGTGTGTGTGGTCCTTAACCTGTAGCATTCTAATTTCTTCCTGTAACGTAGCTAACAATTGCGTATTTGTACGTATGTTGTTAGCATTACTGATGACCTGGATCTTTTGTTGTTGAACAGAAGATTCGGTTACTTCTAAATCCTTTTTTATATCACTGATTTCTTGACTTTGATGATTGTGCTTCTCCTGACAATTCTCGGATATTCTTTTTAACTTTTCCTCAAACTGTGAGGAGATATCATTCACCACCTGGACAATTGTCTGTTTCGTTTCGTCTGATTTCTGTTCTATCCGTCTACTTAATTCTTCATATTGCTTGTTAGATTCATCGAACTTCTGTTCCATTCGTCTACTTAATTCTTCATATTGCTTGTTAGATTCATCAGACTTCTGTTCTATTCGTCTACTTAATTCTTCAGAGTTATGCTTCATCGTCTGCTTTAACTCAGTAGACATCTGCATCAATTGCTGCTGTAAGACTAGCAAGATTCGATCTTCTGATGATGTCATTTCTGGTGCTACATTATGTTCACAATTGTCACTATTATGGAATTCATTCTCCATTGTTTCGTTGTCCATTTTTCTTACAATTATTCTACCACTTCTCAATACGGTCAAATTTGTATTCATTAACTAAATTGCAAAAGTAAATTCACTCCTACTATGCTTCGGGATGAGAATTTACAGTAGGTCCCGGGTGAGGTAAACCAAAATTTTTATAACGACTTACTAGGAGTAGTCGTCAACCTGGTTCGGCGAAATAAGATATACAAATCCTGAGTGGTAGTATTTCTTTGCATGTAAAGATTAGCTTCAATAATTATATATTATTATTCTCACCTTTTTCATCAGAATGATAACGTCCATAAACTGTGCTAAAATTGGTTTATTAGTTGATATACTTTATAATATATTTTCCTTAAAACTGTCAAGCACACAAACTTGATGACTCGGTATCCATAAAACATGTACATAGCAACAACTATCCCATAATAATCTTACATATCTTAAAAACATTCTTCTTCTGTTATTATTAAATTAACATTCTATGAAGTATAGTGCATATGTATGAGCACTTTCTGCCCAAGATACAGGTAATTATTAACCTATCCAAAGTATTTTGTTATAAGCAAATACACAATAAGTTATCCCAACGTTAAATCCGCAATTAGACCTATTCCGCACGGGGATGAACTTCCACTTCCCGAGCCCCCTACCAACTGGGAAGAGATATGGCCAAAAGACTCTGATGATGATCATGACCTTGATGAACCATCGACATCAACATGTACATCCAAGGATCCAACGTTCATCCCTGACTGTGTTCGCGAGCCACATTTCATCCGGCAATGTGAACTTAATGACCTAGTCCGTGATTTGCACCTGACAAAACAAGAGGCGGAACTTCTGGGATCAAGGCTCCAGCAGTGGAACTTATTGGATGCAGAAACGAACATATCAGTGTACAGGAAAAGGCATGTTCAATTTTCAAGCTATTTCTCAATGCAAGATAATGTGTGCGTATGTACGGATATAAATGGGTTGATGGCGGAGCTAGGAATTCCTTACGTTCCAGAAGAATGGAGGTTATTTATCGACGCGTCAAAGGTCAGCCTTAAAGCTGTCCTTTTACATAATGGAAATAAAAAACCTTCTATACCACTTGCGCACTCAGTGAAGATTAAGGAATCCTATGACACCATGTCAACTTTGCTAAATCTTATAAATTACAAGGACCATTGTTGGCAAATATGTTGTGATCTCAAGGTAGTTGGTATTTTATTAGGACTGCAGTGCGGTTACACGAAGTACCAATGTTTTTTATGTTTATGGGATAGCCGAGCTGATGACAAACATTATGAAGTGAAGGAATGGGAACCTAGAGTGAATTACGTACCTGGAGAATGCAACGTCACATACGCTCCTTTGGTAGATCCTAATAAGATATTACTACCGCCACTTCATATCAAGTTAGGACTTATGAAAAACTTTGTCAAAGCCATGGACACATCTGGTGAAGGTTTCAAGTATTTGCGAGATAAGTTCCCTAACCTGAGTGATGCTAAGATTTCAGCGGGAGTGTTTATTGGTCCCCAAATTAGGAAATTAATGCTTGATGATAGCTTTGACAGCAAGTTAAATAGTGCTGAGCTAGCTGCCTGGACAGCATTTAAGTGTGTTGTGCGCAACTTTCTGGGCAATAACAAAGCTGAGAGTTACACAGAAATCGTACAGGACATGATACAGAAATACAAAGAGTTGGGTTGTAGGATGTCTTCAAAAATCCACTTTTTGCACTCCCACCTCAGCTTCTTTCCTGCTAACCTAGGTGCTCTCAGCGACAACAGGGGGAAAGATTCCACCAAGATATAATGGCAATGGAGAAAAGGTACCAGGGATGATGGGATCCTTCAATGATGGGGGACTATTGTTGGGGTCTTGTTAGAGAATGCAACATTTCTTACAAAAGAAGGAAGTAGTGTACGTTTTTGTAATCTAATGGAAGTTTCATATATTGTGATAGTTTTGATTGTCTTTTCATGACCTTTTGGTACATTTGTATTATTGTTTATTGTAAATTGTCACACTTGTAAATTATATTGTATTATATTTTATATATGTGTTTGTGGTAATAAAGCAAAACGTTTTACCTCAACTTAAGAGATCTGAAAGCATTACTATAAGGTGCAATAAACAGTACACACAGTATACATACAAACATATTTATTTCTCTAGAAAGAATAAAGCGATTATTACGAAACTTGGAGGGTTTGTTAAATATGAATCAAAGTATACTTATGTATAATTTCTATGTTAGTATATGCAAGGGGACAAGATCTTGGGGTGTAAAATAAACGAAAAGGGAAATTTTTGAGGGACTTTCCCGAAAATCCCTCTGTTACGGGAAAATCGTACGTGATGGAGAAAAACCGAGTGCATATTCGAATTCAGCGCAAAAAGTTCCTTTAAGAACAGGTATTTCCTTTTATGTAACAAAACCTTTGTTAACTAGTGTTATTTGTGCTAAAGAAAATAAAGGTTTGTTCTCTTACTTTCCCGTTCCACCATTTCTTTCATCATCATTCACTTGCAATTTCATCCATCTCCTTTAGCAGTTACACAACTCTGGGGCGCTAAACTAAAGATTTCATCTTTTCTTTCATTACTATAATCTTAAAGTTTGCACGTATTAAAGTTAGCACGACATTATTAATTGTTGAATTGGTGGATTTATAAAAGTCAGTGCTAAATCATTTTAGGCTCGATAATCTTTCCAAGGCCCCTGGAGGCGCTAAGCTCTGAGTGTGCCATTTAGGGAGGAACGGTGGCTCAGCGATAGAGAAATTACCTTTGTTCGAAGGGTCGCATGTTCGATTCCTGTCCAAGTAAGTTCGTGGTGGAGGACATCGTGTTCGTGGGTTTTCTGGGGATTCTCCAGTTTCCTACCACATTCTCATTCAACTATTTCTTTCATCATTCACTTCTGTCTCCTTTAGCATTTAGCTTGCATAATCGTGGGATCTTAAACTAAAGATTTTATTTTTCATTTGCCTTTGCGTATTTGTAGTGTAAGGAATCCTTGAGACAACGTTTGAAAGATATCATTTCATAATTGTGGGAATTACTGAAAATAAACTTTTCAACAATGATAGCTGCCAAAAATGAACCAAGACCAAACTGATAAAGTGCACAAATTGGCCCCTAGGGTAGTTTCTTAAGACAAAGTTTCATATTTATGGCAATTATTAAAAAAAATAAAAATTTTAACATTGTTAAGGTAGGACAAATGTATCCCTATTAGTGGTGAATATTAACAATATTTGAGCATCGAAATTAACCTTACAAGCACATTGACACATTTCAGTTTATATTTTAAAATACCAATTAACTTAGATTCACATTCAAATCAATGAAGTCATTCATGTTATTGGTTAGAGTGGGTATATATTTCCGAGTGATAATTCAACAATAGTATTCTGAAGTATTTTATTTGTTTGCTGACGGAGTTTCAAAATTAAGCTCTTTAGATCTTTCCCTTTGAATTTGTTCAAATTCCTCAGTTATGCTACATACATCAGGGATGGCCAACGTGTTGATTGTCAAATTCTGACAGATAGTCCGCGGCAGTCACTCTACCGCCACTCATCAAACCTTGATTTCACCCTCACCCTCATGAGAGCCGCCCTTGTGTGGCTGAATACTTATGCTTGCATCGTAGTTCAAGGAACGTTTTTCAGTAAAGGCATTGGATACTGTTGATAAATGATGTAAACGTCATTATCGACCGAGATCTCCATTGTAACAGTTGTTCAGTTTCCTTTCTTTAGGACGTATGTTAAGCAAGGGCGGATCCAGGACGGACTTCTGGTGGGGGTGGTGGGTTGTAATACTGCTACTTAGAGCTACTTTTAAGAGCTCCAAACTCTCGGATGTGTTTTATTTGTATATATAAAATAAAGAAGTTTCCTCTTCTGGGGGGGAGCGATCGCCCCGATCGCCCCCCTGGATCCGCCACTGACGATAAGGAAATAATTCAACAAATAGGTTGAATAATTGATGCTCTGATCCTCACGAAGGAGGCCCTCTCGAGGCCTCCTCACCCTCAATTACCCTCGCTCTCAATGATATGAGGGCGAGGGTGCGCGAGGGCGAGGAAAAGTTTTGAGCACGAAGGCGAGGGCGAGCGAGGATAATGGACAACTCCTATCGCGAGGGCGAGGGTGCGCGAGGGCGAGGACAAGCTTCGATGGCGAGGGTGAGTGTGCGCGAGGGCGAGGAAAAGCTTCGACGAAAAGGGCGAGGGTGTGCGAGGGCGAGGAGAAGCTTCGACAGCGAGGGTGAGGGTGCGCGAGGGCGAGGACAAGCTTCGATGGCGAGGGTGAGGGTGCGAGAGGGCGAGGAAAAGCTTCGACGGCGAGGGCGAGGGTGCGCGAGGGCGAGGACAAGTTTCGGCAGCGAGGGCGAGGGTGCACGAGGACGAGGACAAGCTTCGACGGCGAGGGCGAGGGTGCGCGAGGGCGAGGACAAGTTTCGACAACGAGGGTGAGGGCGCGCGAGGGCGATGGACAATTCCATTCGCGAGGGTGAGGGTGAACGAGGGCGAGGGCCAACTGCTACTGCGAGGGCGAGGGTGAGTGAGGCCGAAGTAAAATGAACATCTATGCCATCTACAGTTACGTTATTAGAACTCGTTGTCAAGATATTTTACAGTAGACTCTGTCAACCGATCACCACGGAAACGAGCCCTGGCCAGATAACAAAAAGATCAGTAAAAACGAAAATCACCATTTCATAGCCCCTAAATTGTATACAGCACAGATATATGTTGTTCCCCCTGTGTATGGAATAAAAGATGACTTGCACTTAAAATAAGCAGATTAGTACGCCTCTCCTATTCTACGGATTGATATAATTTTTCCCATATACAAGAAGAAAAACATGAATATACAGGGTGAACATAAAAACAAAGAATGATAGAAGTATGCGGTCTGAAAACATCGCCTCTATGGTACTTCAAGATTATGCCACAGCCTGTGCTGCCATTTACCGCAGCGCGACAGTCATTTGTTTAAAAATGGCATCAGTACAGCAGAAAGTGAAGTGTCTGTAGTGGTATCCTGAAACAAAATCTCTCTTCACAGTTTTACGAACATTCAGGAGAGAGTATGGACAGCAGCCACCAGATGTTAAGAGCGTAAAGGAATGGTATAGCAAGTTTATTACAACAGGAAGTGTTTTAGATCGTGATAGAAGCAGTAAACCGAGTATTAGTGAGGAACGTGTGGAAGCTGTTCGTGTTGCTTTATCCTCAGACATACTCTCCCCCTTCCCCATGACTTCTTCCTGTTGGGTTATGTTAAAGATAAGCGTTTACGCAACACCTGTCCGTGATATTGCAACACTCAAAAACAGGATAAGGGATGCAATAATAAACATAGTGACTACCGACATGTTAAGTAACATATAGATGGAAATTAAATATCGCTTGGATGCCTTGAGGGTAACTAATAGAGCACATGTGGAAATTCTCTAAACCAGGTAACAAACTTTTTGAGCTTTCCTATTATTTGCCGCAAACCGTATGCTTCTATCATTCTTAGTTTTTCTTGTTATTAAGGTTTGTTATCAGGGAGAGACTTTTATGTTCACCCTATATAACGGTTCAAGAAATACTCCAAAGAGACTGCCTGCTGATAAAATGTTGCAGCAAAACAAAATTACACGATGTGCCATAAACGTAATATTATATATATATATATATATATAAACTAGAGCACTAAAACAAATATGCTAATGTAGTTTGAAATAATTTATTACAGAAAGAAAGAAACGAAAACGAAATCGATATTTCGAGGCTCAGTATGTGGAATTCTTGAACTTATCGGTTGAAAAAATTAACCGTAGCTAATTTGAAAATGTAGCTAAATGTAAGACGGAAATAGCAATGAACTTTTAATAACAATAACTTGTCTAAATGACTTGTTTTAAGTTACACCAACATTTTTTTTTTTTTTTAAATTTTATTTTATTTTACGAAAACTAAAGAGCTTTCACAAATTGGTACGAGATGCATCCAGAAAGTAGCTTTCCCACGCGTCCCATAGCTAGCAAACCGTATATTCGCGAAATGACTGCGTGCACGTGACAGATAAAGGTCCTAGCATGGCGCATGTGGTAGCGGAACTTCCCTAATGCTCTCAGTAGCGTTGTGGCATTGGTTGAAGAAGGATGTTCCTATTCCAGCTCCCGCCGCGTGTGAAGTGCGAGCAGTGATAAAATTTAATGCACATGGCTTAGCGCCGATTGAAATCCATCGTCAGCTGTGCCAAGTCTATGGGCCTAACGTCATGAGCAAGCAGATGGCGCGTTGCTGGTGTAGACAATTTGCAACAGGACGCCAAAATGTGCATGATGATGAGCGCAGTGGGAGGCCAACCGTCATCACAGACGACCATGTAGACCTTGTTCGGAAAAGCATCATTCAGAATCGTCGCTTCACAATAACAGAACTCAGCAGTCAGTTCCCGCAAATTTCCCGCTCCTTATTGCACACCATTGTCACGGAGCGCCTGTTGTTCAAGAAGTTTTGTGTCGGGTGGGTGCCAAAGCAACTGAATCCAGAACACAAAGCAAGGCGCATGGGGTCAGCACTGATATTTTTGCAACGATACGATGATGAAGGAGAAGAGTTTCTGGACTGGATCATCACTAGGGGATGAAGAATGGGTTGCTTACAGGACTCACCACGCACATTTTGGCGTCCTGTTGCAAATTGTCTACACCAGCAACGCACCATCTGCTTGCTCATGACGTTAGGCCCATAGACCTGGCACAGCTGACGATGGATTTCAATCGGCGCTAAGCCATGTGCATTAAATTTTATTACTGCTCTTACTTCATACGCGGCGAGGGATGGAATAGAACGTCCATCTTCAACCACTGCAACGACGCTACTGACAGCACTAAGGAAGTTCCGCTGGCGCATGTGCCATGCTAGGACCTTACTTTCTCTCACGTACACGTAGTCGCTTTGCGCAACATACGTTTCCTAGCTGCGGGACGCGTGGGAAAGTTACTTTCTGGATGCGCCTCGTATATTATCTAAATACATAAATTTATATTTAATCTACATAGCAGAATACTGAAAAACAATCAGATACGAAGAATGCCTCAACACTGGCCATACTCCCCTCTATGGGATTAATTCTATGCATATATATATGCATCTATTTTTCCTAATTAAGAGAAAGATTACGTACGTATAAATATACTTATCATTACTAACCCAAGCACTGAATCTCCTGGCTTCAAGATATATCCAAGATGAGTTCGTGTATGTATTGTCGCCGCATCTGATATTCCAAGTTCTGATGCTTTTACTACCCACACATCAGCTACAACGTGCTGAAAAAAAAATATTTAAAAAAACCTGTTTTATAATTTTAAACCTTTAAAAAATCACTTCAACTAGTAACTCTTATAATCTTTTAATATTTCTGAAACTAACTGCTAACCATAAAATTTATGTCAAATTTTTTATAAATTTTTATACACGTTAATCCTGGTTCGATTTTCGGTAAAAGAACATTGAACGCATTAAGGAGGTTCGGATTCCACTTTAAACTATATGTCCAGGTCTCATATAACAGTAGTGTTGAAGAGATACGCTAAACTTCATTAAACAAACAGACTAACAGATAGAAATTCTGAAAGATTCGGTCATCGTGTCAAATGTATATATATATATATATATATATATATATATATATCTGTAATAAACAAGGAAAATTATTTACTTAATTCATTTTGTCACTATCACGTAACAATATCGTTGCAATAGAAGATGTATATAGTCAAAATACACCCACCCACAGGGCTAGGCAACGCTTCCCTCTGGATTTTCAAAATAGGATCACTTCCATAGGTTGTCGTGCTCTTAGACGACTGAACAACTTTCATCAACAATCAATTAATCAACATCTGAATAAATAATCAATTAGGGACAAGTTTTGCCGATAGATGGCACTATAGTCTTCGTATCTCTCCCATGTATTTTTTACCTTTCACGAAAATTTACAATTTCTCTTACAGATTTCAACCTAGAGACTTTAAATTTTTAGAGAAGGATCTTCATAACCTATTAAAGGGAACAATCCGTACCGATTTTTTATTTAGAATTTTCTTCATTGTTGAAACAGTTCCATTGTTAAAGGTTTGGATATCCACTTCAAACAACCACACTATTTCAACAATGAAGAAAATTCTAAATAAAAAATCGGCACGGATTATTGCCTTCGATAGATTATGAAGTTCCTTTTCTAAAAGTTTGAAGTCTGTAGGTTGAAATTTGTAAGAGAATTCGTGATTTTTTTGTGAATGGTAAAACATACATGGTAGAGATACGAAAACTGTAGTGCCATCTATCGGCAAAACTTGTCCCTTTAAACCAACCTTAACACCAATTACTCGGAGGCACTTCTTCGCGAAATACATTTTAAAACATAAGATGTGGTTATTAAAAACTTGAAAAGGAAAATACGTGACAAGAATAAACTATCAAAAACGCCATTAAAAGTAATAGCGATTTTGGTAGTTTATTCTTGTCCCGTACTTTACTTAAACAAGATGGAACATTTCGGAGGGGCCGGACTTCCAGAAGAGAACTAGTAAATAGTGTTAAAAATGTGTAGCTTTATCAAATAACTTGTTGAGGAAAACCGAAAGCTGTATCACATGTGACAAAACAAGGACGCAAGTGACCAGTTTCTATATAGATTTATTACAACACTGGAAGGACTTCTTGCACAGAGTAGCGACTGCTGTAGGGACATTTCTCTCGCTTTCAGCGACCACTTGTACAGTGTACTCTAAAGAGAGTAAAAATTTGTTTACGGTCAAAGATGCAGGACGAAGCACTCAGTGGAATAGGTACTCGTGCATTCAGTAAGCATCCACAACCTGTGCTTAAAGGCAAGACTGTGTTCGAAGCGTAAGTGAAACAAACAAACAAACAAAATTGTCAGGTACCTCGTCGACTGCACTGTTTGACAAATACCAGCAAATGATATACAAGTAGATTCATCAAGATTCATTGATTCCCCTTATTTAGAGGAACAACAATAAATCCCACATGACTAAAAATTCAATTCTTAGGCAATGTGCGTAAATAATTGTTTTATGTGAACTATATTTAAGTTCATAAAGGTGTGTATCTGAGTATTAGCGACTGTGCTTGTGCTCTCCCTTCCCCCCCTCCTTCCGGAAGAAATCCTGCGGGCGTCCCTGAGAGAAATTATCTTGATGAGTCTTGAAAAACGAAAGCACCAAATATTTCGTCTAATACGCAAGATTTCTCAAAGAATTCTTTTATTTCTTTTTCTTATTTTTATTTTAAGTTTCAAATTTTTACCATTTTTCTTTTACTTGTTTATGCAGAAGTGAAAGCAGATAATGAAATGCAACTTACTACAAACTATAGATAATGCTATTCTACAACAGAAAATATGAACCTCAAGCATTTTCAGTGTTGCCAGAATAACATTTCCCCAACAATCTAAGTTAAGGCAGCGACTAGAGGAACGAACTCAACTGCGTTTGATTATGTATCATGTTGTCTTGGAATCCTGTGAACTATTTTTTAAATAATGGTTGTATTTAGTTTGTAATAAACAAAATAACTTTAACATACAGTTATTAAAATTAAAGTTATTTAAAAAGTAGTTCATAGGATGGCAAAACAACATGATACGTAATCAAATGCAGTTGAATTCGTTCCTCTAGTCGGCGCCTTAACTTAGATTGTTGGGGAAATGCTATTTTGGCAGCACTGGAAATTCTTGAGGTTCATATTTTCTATTGTAGAATAACATTATCTATACTTGTAATAAATTGCATTTCATTATCTGCTTTCACTTATGAATAAACAAGCAAAAGAAAAATGGTAAATTTTGTATTATTTCTAGTATGTCAAGCTCTTAAAGTCTTCTAAAAGATACTTTTTCCAGACATACCCAGGTAGGGTCTTCATGTATTTTATCAAATTATTTCTCTCCGAAACTAACGAAATGGAGCACTCATTAAATGACTAAATTTATAATTCCTTGATGTATTTTTATTGACAGAAGAACGCTTGGTTTTAACGCTAAAAATAGAGAAAAAATAGAATTAAGGAACATACCTTGGAAGACAGAGCACCCTGTCCTGGGAAACTTGGTTGATGGATGACTTCCAAATCCATGACAATATATTCTGTCAGTTGTTTCGGCACGCAGATCATATTAAATGGCTGTCGCCAGTAAATATTACTGGGAACTTCTGCAACTGAATCACCAATATTAGTTATATCAAGTATCGTAAATAAGACAGTGAAAGCACAACAGAGCAACCTATATAAGGCCACGAAATTATGAAGGCTTCGCAGTATTATATCTCCGACATCTAACATTGTAATGCACTTTACTTAATAATTTGGCAACTTGTGACACACTTATAAGAAAAGATGATTATAGCTAGAGGTTTGAGCAGAATATAAAATATTGCAACCATTCAGAATTTGTGACACTCCTGTCTGTAACCGTTGATTTGCAAATAATGAGATAGTAGGTATACATAGCATTTTTTGTGCTACAGCGTGCCCCACGAAAAAGCAGGAAATTTGGATTTTCTACAATAAGAGCGATTGTATGTGCAATAATGTGTGTTATGTGCAGTTGTATAGTTTTGTGCTGTTCCATTGTGTATATTACGTATGTGCACCCAGATGTTCCAAGACAGTTACGGGTGATCACGAATGGATGTGGCAACAAGACGGTGCGAAGGCCCATACAGCAATCGATACTGTGACATGGATAAGAATTAATACTCCTGACTTCATCGAACCTAACGACTGGCCGTCTAAAAGTCCAGATCTCAACATGATGGATTATTGCATTTGAGATATACTGCTACAGAAGGTTCAAGAACACAGGAGAGAAATCACAAACATTGATAGCCTGAAAGCTGACGCCTGGAACAACGTTATACTTCAAACTATCCAGAATGCCACCGGAAATTGGTCTTCGCCGCTGTGTGGAAGCAAAAGGGAATCATTTTGAACACTTGCATTGATTTATGAACATTCAAGTGACAGTGTCAGTAAAATATAAATGAAAATATGTGTGTCCACCTCATATTACAGAATCTGCAATAAATTTCCTGCTTTTTTGTGGAGCACCCTGTATAACAGTCACGAGTTCAAAAACAGCTTCTAACACAATAATTATACATATTGTATTTTTTGTGAATCCTACAATAGGATATCAATCAAACTTGAGTTAACATTAGATACAATGCCTTTGTAATTCAACAACCTAAGTACGAGGGATGATCTGAAAGTAAGGTTACAAAGCCTGCAGTGAAACGTGTATATATTATTTCATACAACCAATACAGCCAACGGATATTACATATACATTACGTTACTTTAGTCTCCATATCGGTTGAAGCATTTGTTATATCGTAGAATGAGTTTGAAGATTCTCCCCTGGTAAAAATCCTGTCGACGCGTGTTCAGCCAAGTTGCCACGAAGTGTTTCATTTCTTCATCTGAAGCGAAGCGACGGCTCCCTAGGCGCTCCTTCAAAAGTGCCGCTTGAAGCGAGTTGATCCTGTTATTCTGAATCAGCTCCTCCCCATGAGCAGTGTTCAAATCTGTTGATACCGTGCTGGATCGGCCATTGCGCTCCTCGTCGGTAACCTTTCCTCTACCAGCCGCAAACTTTCGACACCATTCTGCGACATGCTAACGAAACATTACAGTTTCTCAGTAAACCTCTACCAATTGCCGGTGGATTTCAGCCGCGGTTACATATTTAGCCGAGAAATCGAAATGAAATGAAATGAAATTTTTTACGTCCCACGGTTATGCCGGCGAGACTAAAGGAGACGGTAATGATGAGGAATGAATGAAATGGTGGAATGGAGAAAGTGGGAGGAAACGGGAGAACCCAGAGGAAACCAACGCACACGGTGTTTGTCCATCACAAAGTTCACTTGGCGGGAGCAGGGTTTGAACCCGGGACCCCATGCACCAGAGATGAATGCTCTACCACTGAGCCACCGCGGCCCCAGCCCAGAAAAATCGAATAACTGAGCGGACTTCTTCGCGAAACGTTTTCCAAACGTGTCACTATTTACGTTTACACGCAACTAGCGCAGTAAGTGGCGGATGGCTGAAACTCTGTACGGTTCCCAACTCCATGTATCACAATTACTGCGTAACCTTAGTTTCCGATACTATCTCACGCAATGCAATAAAATCCACATAGAGACACTAAATTAATGGAAAAATATACGTAATTAATTTTGGACCTTGTAAATAATTTCCTGGAAAAAGAAATAGTTAATTTGGTAATTCTATATCTGTCATAACTCAAAGTACCTCTCTTATTTCTTTTTCCCATTACTCATACAGCATAAGAGTCTTTGTTCAGAACCCAAAGATAAAATATAGAGATAAAAACTCCCAAGACTACGACACCTCAAACGAGCACTTCAATTTTATCATAGGTTTTTAAAGGGAACTAAGAAGAAGAAGAAAAACAAACGAACAAACAAACAAAATTTTGACTATAAATATTTTGCATTGGCGGATATTTGTCCCAAAAGAATAGCCACTATTTCATACAAGAATTCAATAATTTATAGCGGTTTTGAGGGATTATGATGACAATTCTTATATTTTCACGAACGTCTGTAATTTTATGCATCATCTGTAATGAAAATAAAAATACGTATCTGCACCCGCACAGACCTCGAGTTATAACGATAAAATAAAATTTGAAGTCTCGCACATGGATTATATGTATGTACACTCATGTCCAAAATTATTGTCGCATATCTATAATTGTCTTCTCGTAAAAATATAATTTGATAATGATTTTGCAAGGTACTTTTAATACTGATACTATGCGTATAATCGGAAAATGTATACTTGTGGTAAATTTCATAGGAAAATAATTATAAATACGAAAATTAGAATGAGTAAAATAAAATGTTGCTAAATGGATAAGAAAGTTTCATTGTTGTTTTATCGTTCCTATTTACTGTTCTTTTGACGTGAAATTTTCCACATACATGTCTTTGCCGATTGTACACCTACTAACATTATAAGAAATACTGGGCAAATTCATTTTCAAATTATATTCCTACGAGAACAAATATATAGACATGCGACAATAATTTTGGACATGAGTGTACCTAGGTGTATATATTAGATTACTTAAATACAGGTCAGAATAGAAGTGAGACAACCAAAGTAAAGCTAAATAAATGCGTTTCTAATCGGAAAGAATTAACATAGATTGCTGGTTTTAAGTACTCAAAAATGACAAGAAAATACACACAAACATGTTAATTATTCCAAAAGCAACGTTACATTTGAAGTGGATCTCTTCTGTAAAGGAATCTTTGAATGATTGGATCTCTAGTCGAGTTCCACAGTGTAATACGAGTTTTTAAAAATAATTTTACTGCGTAAGCACTATAATTCTTCACACTGCAAGTAATTGTCCACAGTACGAGACATCTTGGTAAATCTTATTTTTTATTTAACGTCCCACAGTTATGCCGGTTAGGCTAAAGGAGAGGGTGATGAGAAATGAATGAAATGGTGGAATGACAAAGTGGGAGGAAACGGGAAAACCCCGAGAAACCCCACGCACACGGTGTTTGTCCACAACAAAGCTCACTTGGATTGAGCTGGGATCGAACCAAGGACCCCATGCACCTGAGGTGAACGCTCTACCATTGAGCCATCGCGGCCCCTATGTCCTGGTAAAGGAGTCACATTGCGTCCAGTGTGTCTATAGCTGATGCCACAACCATAGTTCGAAACGAGTGTGTCCAACTGAACGAAGGCAAAGCTGCAACTCCCACAGTTTTATTATGCACTCAATTCTAAAAAATCCAAGAATTTTTTGATGACATGATTCCATTCCAAACACAAAGTTTGTCGGTCTGCAAATGGTTTGGTGTCCTCTTTCAGTCCTTCGCAATGACTTGACACACCCAAGGACGGAAAGTCGCAAAAGTAAAAAACCACCTTTTTTTTTCAGGGATTAATAAAATAATGAAGTATTTTAACGCTTCCTGTATATTATTTAAAGTGTTCAAGGATTTACAATATACATGTCCTCTTTCCAACAAAATTCAAGTTTTCTACGCCTTTGTTTATATCTACTTACTTTGTGCAGTTGATGGATCTATCAGATGGGCCGTATTGGTTACTCGACTCACAAGACACACTGGGTTAATTCCTCCCAACTGACCAGCCAATTTCTTTGGAAGACAAACAACGCTGTCTTTGCACAACGGAAGAATCTCCACACTGTCAGAGAAATACAAACAATATTCATGAGTTACTTCATTTCATGGAATGGGTTCCACTGAAAAATAATAATGTATAAAAGGGTAGAGAAATTGTTTCATAATATTCTATTAGTTACCATGCTGACATCTGTTTCAGTTCTGACAATAAGCGAGGGTTCTTTTTAAATAAAGTCCGTTACACGCAACAAAGAAAGAAAAAAGTACATAATGTTCAAAATAATTCTGAATTCACATACGAACTCCTTCATTGGAATACTCTTCACATAGAATTCTGCCGTCCAGGAAGATTTTAGACAGCGAAAGAGGTGGTAGTCGCTAGGCACAAGGTCTTTACTGTATGGCGAGTGCTGTTTCTCCCAGCCGAAAGATTTGATCAGGTCCTAAGTTTCTCTTCTCCCTATAATCTTTGAGTAATCTGACCCGCTTTCGCACTTTTCTATCATTCACTGCATTGTTACCATACACCTTATATAGCTGGCGACGAATATTCGCAGTGGCTCTGTGGCAGAGCGTTCACTTCAATCCTAGCTCCCGCCAAGTGAGCTTTGTACTGGACAAACACCATGTGCATAGGTTCTTCCGTTTCTTCGCACTTACTTTATTCGACAATTTTATTATTATCAATTTAAACTAGTTTTTTTTAAAAAAAAAAAAAAACGCAGCTGTAATGTTTCTTGCTGTTAGGAACTAGATAACTGAACGTATTTCAGTTGGCGAGCAACTCGAATGTCCTAAAACATGTTATCCTCACACTACGAAGAGCACAGACTGACAGTGTGAACGCAAATAACGTCCGATTGTACGCGAGAAATGTCAGGAGCCTGAGGCGCGTGCACTCATTCGCAAGGCCACGTGAGATTTCAAACGGTAATCACATAAGGACCTTACTTTAAAAATAACCCTCGTATAACTATTATCACAAGTACTATACGTTATAAAAAAAAATAAAAAAAAAAAGCCACTAGGCAGGCGGATGTTTTGACAATTGAGATACTGGCGACACAACCAGTCTTCTATGAAAATTCAAAGAGTGAAAAAAATCACAGTGAGCAGGAAGCAGAACCCGAGACTTCGTTTAGTTCTACATTTTTTCTTCTCTTCCTTTGATTCTGCATCTATGGTGGATGTGATGTAAGGATTGTTCTACGCTAACCCATTATTGTTTCTTACCTACTAGTACAAGGATGAGTCGTAAACACAACAGGGATATGCGCATCGTTTGGGGCATATCACGTGACCGAAGCAGTTAACGTCGTCGAAGATGTTTGTTAGCAAGGGTATAAATACTAAGTCACTCTACTATATCTTGACTTACAAATTCAAAACATATAAGTACATTTTAATACAACACAAGGATAACCGCTAGAATTTAATAATAAAGTAATTGCTTTGCTCTGCTCTGTGATTATTATTAAATTGTAGTGCAGAATAAGCAAAGATGGTATAGAGAAAAATAACCGTACCCAAAATATTACCACTTCATTAATATTTATATTTCTACACAATCTAATCAAAAGTCTTGTCCCAAACATGTACGAAAACTGCCAGCAGTTAGAAATGATGTATGAAAGTAATCAAGTATTGTGAAATCTTTATGCTGGTTAAACTTACATCATCATTATTGTCCTTTGTTTCTTGTGGAGGTGGAGTGGGGAAAGAAAGAAGATCATGCTGCAGGTTTGGCCCTACACAAGTACGGACACCCTCCGATAACAATCTTTAAGTTACTGCAGAAATTCAACATTACACAGAAATTCATTTATCACGCCGAATATAATGAAACATCGTCTGTCAAAAATAAGCCTCGCACTGGTAGATCTCGCTCTGTTAGGATACCAGATGTCACGAAAGCAGTGAAGGCAAGAATCGCTTAAAATACAGTCTGTAAGCAGACACTCATGGCCCTGTAAAAGAACATGTCGCGCGCAGGATAAGCCAGCAGTTAAATCAGCGCTTGATGAAAATGCGAAGTACAGATTAAAGTTGCTCCTGCAGCAGTACGCAGATAATCACCAACAAATTTTGTTCACAGATAAGAAAATTTTAACAACTGAAGGCCACCTCAACAGAGAGAATGATAGGGTGTATGCTACAATCAGTGATGAAGCATGTGAAGAGGTCCCCAAGTCCAGAAGTCATCACACTGCATCAGTAATGGTTAAGCTGGGTGTGTTGTACCTAAGTCCCACTGACGCCCATTTTTACCAAAAAGTGTGAAAACGAGGCCCAAAATGCACCAGGAGGACATTCTCGACAATATGGTGAAATCCCTTGGCATGTTCAAAAATAAGCTTTAAAACGAATTCAAAGCTATACAAGGGTTGTTCATTTAATTCCCGTTTTTTTAGTTTCGAAAGTATTAATTGTAGCTCGGAATTCTCACCGCAATCCTCCGCAAGTCCGATCCCGGGTGAAAGTGCTATTGATTGACATGTTTCGGGTGCCAAACTGTCAATAAGGAGGTCTACGCAGCTATGTTATAACGGTTAGGTGATTCCGTTTGTCGTAAACTGCCCGGACAAAAAGACATCTGGACAAGGGCGTCTGTGCCATGACAATACTCTGTATCATAAGAATGGTGTCCGATTTTTAAACAAAAATCATCCTCTTTACTAACTGAATCTAGCTCCGTATGACGTTTCTTCTCTACACTAAAATCCACTTTAAAAGGAAACTGATTTGACACCATCCAGGAGATCCAGGATAACATGATGAGAAAATTCCGGCTCATTTCACAACAAGCGTTGACAGGACTGCTTTTAGCAACAGAAACGACGTTGGAATCAGCGTGTAGAAGAAGGGAGAAAGTACTTTGACGGGTACAAGCACATATAGATGGCAATTCGTCTCTATAATGTTTTACAGCATCAGTTCGGCAACTAAATGAACAGCGCTTGTAGATCTTCAAGCCGGAAAAGTCAGCCGTCCGGATGTTGAACCTCACCCACTAGACTGAAGGATGAGGATGAGGGCAAGTTCGAAGTTTGAGAGTGACGGTAAGGTTTAGATAAAGATTAGAGGCTAAAGAGGTCAACCAAAATGTAACACATGGGCTGAAAAGTCCCGGGCCTAACACATAGATGGCGCTAGTTGTATTGCAGTCACCTTGTTTTCAGTGAATACTAACCTTCACAAGACAGCTGTGAGAATTTCATGATATTCTATTCATTCGTCTGTGAGTTATTGTGCAAAGAGTGACCCTACTTGTGTTAGTTTCAAAACAATGGATCAAAAACAATTTCGTGTTTTAATTTTACACTGCTTCTTGATGGGAAAAAATACCGTTCAAGCGAAGCAATGGCTTGAAAAGTGTTATGGGGACTCCGCTCCATCAGAAACAACAATAAAACGTTGGTTTGCTGACTTCAAACGTGGTCGTAGAGACACCGATGATGCAGAATGCAGTGGACGACCAAATGAGGCAGTAACATCAGAAAACATAAAAAAAATCCACAAACTTGTTTTGAATGATCGAAAAGTGAAGGTGCGTGAGTTAGCTGACATCGTAAAGATATCAAAAGAACGTGTTGGCTTTATATTGCATGAGCATTTGACTATGAGAAAGCTCTGTTCAAAGTGGGTGCCGCGTTTGCTCACTGTTGACCAAAAACAAGAACGTGTTGATGCTTCTGAGCAGTGTTTGGCCATGTTTAAACGTAACAAACCGGACTTTTTGCGTCGATATGTGACCATGGATGAAACATGGATCCATCACTTCACTCCGGAATCAAAACGATCGGCATCTGAGTGGACAGCAACTGGTGAACCTCGTCCAAAGCGCCCGAAAGCACAACAATCGGCTGGCAAGGTTATGGCCTCGGTATTTTGGGATGTGCGTGGTGTAATATTCATCGACTATCTTGAGAAAGGACATACCATTAACAGTGACTATTATATAGCGTTATTGGAGCGTTTGAAGGCCGAAATTGCAAAGAAACGACCGCATATGGCAAAGAAAAAACTTTTGTATCATCAAGACAACGCACCGTGTCACAAGTCAATCAAAACAATGGCAAAACTACATGAATTGAACTTCGAATTGCTCCCACATCCACCGTATTCGCCAGATTTGGCTCCCAGCGACTACTGGCTGTTCGCAGACCTGAAAAAAATGCTCGCCGGTAAGAAATTTCGCACGAATGAAGAGGTTATCGCTGCAACTGAGGCCTATTTTGAGGCAAAAGATAAATCGTTCTACAAAAGTGGTATTGAAATGTTAGAGCGGCGCTGGACTGATTGCGTTGCTCTTCATGGAGATTACGTTGATGAATAAAGCTAATTTTGAACCAAAAAAACGGTGTTTTCTTTGTTAGGCCCGGGACTTTTCAGCCCATGTGTTACATCTGTATATAAAAATACACATTAGAAAATATGAACACAGTGTAATAATAATAATAATAATAATAATAAACAAAGAGAAATATTTTAGATTGTTAAATGAAGAAAACACTTACGACCGTAATGTAACCCGCAGGAAAACAGGAAAACTCATTAAAATATTAATCATAGTAACACAAACCTGAATGTATGTTTGTAATTATAAATGTTACTATGGATATCATGAGAAATAAGCTTCTTGGACTGTTGGTAGCGACATGGAACAACGGTCAGTAAGAATTCAACCATTTTCCTTGCAAGTGCTTCATTCGAATAATAAAAATCTAACCCATCTGAAAAATACAAGAAATACACATGAAAGCTACACTGTCATTTTATCTGTCAACAATTATCTCATCAAAATGTATGTTAACTTTTTTTAACTTTCAAAATAATGGGAAAGTAAATAATATTACTACAATGGAACCTCTGAATAACGGACACCGATCACACATGATTATTTGTTCATAAATGATAAGTTACTCAAAATTAAGTTAAATGAAGGTGTAATCTGCACTATACACTAAATACATTAGCTGCAAAAGTAAATGTAAGCGAATATTGAAATATTCGTACTCTGTGCAGGCGCGCTCCCAGGATTTTTTGTCGGGAGGGGTACAAAGCTTAAGGGGTTTAATACTACAATATATTACATCTACATAGTATTGAACCGCTGTTATTCTGCGCCTGAAAAGACAATAAATAATTGATAAATAATTTCACCTATACTCTTAGAAAAAATAATAGAACTAGAGCCTGTCTATCTCATCTATGCCCTCGGAAACTATACTATGTGAACTATACTTCGGCCCCACCCCCGCCGCCCTCTGACGGAGGAAATCCTCCCTTTGCTTACGGAAAAGAAGTGAATGACGTCAGCTGTGTTGCAATTTGTCATTCAATCGTTTGGTCTTGAAGAGTGAAGGTCGTAGGCTACTTAGAATGGCTAACAAAACAGAGGACAGCGAAGTCCGTGAAATAATTCATTTTGGCAACGCTTCCGCATCTAACAATTGAAAGATCTCGGCCGCAACAACTTCTTCCTCCTCTTTTGAGGGAGGTACGGGAAAGCACACATCGACTGCAGCGCCAGAAGGGGCACAGATCAAATAGAAAGGCTCTAGATTACTTTTATTATTAGAAAATGAATGGCAAAAATGAAGTGAAAGATCAATTCTTTCGGCTACATCAATCATTTCTCTGCTAAACACGTATACTTTTATTAGAAACGTATACAAATGTATAAGAATTACAAAGTTTTAAGAGGGATCTGGACCCGGTGGGGACCCCCCCCCCCTGATTCTGTATTCGAATTACTAGGAAAATTATGTTAGTAACGAAGGAAAAGTATCGCTGGGGACGTATTTAAATTGGCATGTACTGCAAATGCTTACGTTAGGATTATATTAGGATCATATATACGAATTCGTTGTATTGATCTTAGAAAAAAAAATCTGTAAACATTTCAAAAGTAACTTCTTCGATTTAAAATAAATAAATAAATATTTAAAGTATATTTACTTGGCCATGAGTCTACAATAGTTTAAGTATAATAAGAAGCGGAACTCACTTTTTTTAAAAAATTTTAACTACTATACAGGGTGGCCCAAAAGTAGGTATATAAGTCCCACACTGATCAGCTCACTGTATTTTATATCATTTCTTGTTGTTATCAAACAGGTAGACCTAGTTTCTTTATTGTTTGTTCTTAACGTCTTTTTTACTTATAACTTAAGCCCGGAACAGTTGAAGCAAATAAATCCATAAACTAGAATGTTATACTTGATCAATGCAGAGGTGAACTTTTGGGTCCCCCTGTATATAGTGTATTTTACTAGTTATATGAAATAGGCGATACTAATTTTAACTGAAAAGTATCAAAATGAAACAAGTAAATCCACCAGTGCAAAGATCAGAGAGAACAGTATGGCATCTACAAGTAGCTTACCGTGAATTGGTTTAATTCCCAGGGCTTGTTCATGTGCCTTATGTTTTAAGATTAGTTGTTCTAAATAGTAAAACGTCTTCTTATTCTCGACCCTCTGCCTTACTTGCACCTAAAATTTAGAAAACGTTTCTTCACACAATAATTTATAAAACTTCATAAAGTTTATGAGTAAAGCAATCCAAAAGTACAAAAAAATAAATAAATAAAAATAACACTGGAAACATATGGTTGCTACCTTAGTTCTGCAAGTTTACAAGTCCAGAAAAAAATACGAGTGTAATTCGCAAAGTACGATCTCAAAAGCGCCGGGGACGCAGGGAAAACAACTGTTCGTTTAACGTTCCACGATTATGCTCTTTAGGTTAAGGGAGACTATGATTAAAGGCAAATGAATGATGGAAGAATGGTGAAATGTAAATATGGGAGAAAACAGGAGTGCCCCGAGAAAACCCAGAGACATGATGTTGTCCACCACAAATTTACTTGGCCCGAAAGGGAACTGTTCGTACGGCAGATGGCAACACTGTTTTGTAGTTTCTCCCACATCCCCCCCCCCCCATACATACACTCTCACTCGCCCAAACAAGCACACGCATCTCGCTGAAACGCTCAGTCTTCGCTTGGATAACCATTTGTAATGCAGCTCCGATTGGCGCTACCATCAGGTGCGAAATTCGCGCACTTACTAAGTTCTTGAACGCACAAGAAGATTAAAACGCATCGCCAATTGACGGAAGTGTATGGCGAGTCGTACATGGATGTGAAAAACATCTGCAAGTGATGCAGGGAGTTTGCAGCTTGTCGTACTGATTTTCGCGAAGATTGACCAAACCAATGATTACCACCTGTTTCCCAAGCTAAAAGAACACTAGGCCGGAACGCACTTCTGCAACGACAGCGAGGTAAAAGATGAAGTTCAACGCTTCCTCAAACATATGGATAGTTGAGTTGATTTTGAGTTTAACGTCCCTTTCAGCAGCGACGCTATATGAGACGGAACCTACTGATTAACGTGGAATCAGAAGCACATGAGCTCCCGCTGTAAACATTATTGAAAATAAAAGTTTCTTTGTGTTTCTATTATTAAAAAAAAAAAAAAAAAAAAAAAAAAGCCTTTTGAATTATCCTTGTAATTTTAAAAGCATAATAGTAAACAATTAGCACTGTCATGTGTACACAACATTCGGTCGAAAAAGCTTCCCACTATCTCTCATTGTTTTTGCTCTATGTAGATCAATATTGAAACCGGAAGTTGTACCGCATTTCAATCACTTCCGGTTATAGTAGATAGTTACGGATGAAGATAAAATTAATTCTTTGGGCCCTTAACTAACTCACTCTATGGCCTATGGAACTCGGAGGTTCAATGCCGCGTTCACAAAAGCTCTCCATTGACTTCTATCCTTAGCCAACTGAATCCAGATTCTATTTTGTATTTCTATTTCTGCGAAATCCATCTTAATATTGTCCTCCCATCTGCGCCTAGGTCTTCCTAATGATCGTTTTCCGATTGGTCTTCCAGTTAAGAATTTGAAAGTGTTTCTACTTTCTTCCATTCTGGCTACATGACCTGCCCATCTAAGCCATCTAGATTTGATCATCCTAACAATGTTTGGTAAACGGTATAAATTATGTAGTTCCACGTTATGAAGTTTCCGCCATTCCCCATTCCCACTCCTCTTGGGTCCGAATATTCGTCTCAGGATCTTGTTTTCAAATACCTTCAGTCTATTTTCTTCCCTCAGAGTGAGCAACCATGTTTCGCAACCGTACAGAACAAAAGACATGATTATCGTTTAATATATTTTAAACTTGGGCCCTAAACAGATTTCAGAAAACCGCTCCTAGTTATTTATTACCGTTTTTGCTCTATAATGATCAACGTTAAAACCGGAAATGGTTGATATCTATCACTTCTGGACTAAATATCACGTTTATTAACGAACTCTATTCCTAATTTGTGACCCTCTACATCTTGGCCAATGATACATCAAGTAGCTATTCAGTTTTCTCTTCTCCTAGACGAAAGGACAGATAGGCAAGGTAAATATGTAAAAGAGTTTTGGTAAACCAAATTCTTTTAAAATACTGCATAAAAGAATATGTAAAATAATGTAATTCTTGAAAAACTGCCTGTTTAATTGTTGGTCTCATTATTGGAACCAAGATTGAAATTTATTATTTGAATTTTATTTCCAGAAACCTTGCAAAAGCCAGGCATTTCAGCAATGGATATTTTAAAGAGTAAAACATCGTTTTATCTCATACCTATATTGAATTTGTTATAAACTTAAGGCTTTTCACTACAGCGAAATTAAACTACCGCTAATTTTAGAGTTTTTCTGTAATATCTTCAAAACAAATAAAAAATATTCGAAAAGGAGAAACGTAGTGAACTAGACAATACGATTTTGCATGTAATACCTTTACCACAATTCACCTATCTGCTTTTGGTATGCCGCTATTCACAGAACTCGCAAAAAATGCTAAATGTATCTACAGTTACAAATCGAAAGCAGATAGAAGTTGTAAAGAAAATCGTACTGTCTAGTTCACTACGTTTCTGACTTCCGAATATTTTTATTTGTTTTGAAGATATTACAGGAAAAACTCTAAAATTAGCGGTAGTTTAATTTCGCTGTATTGAAGACCCTTAAGAATACGTATCTGCAGTTTTATGAGGGACAGAGACAATAATTAAAATAATATTATAGTATGTAACTTTAGTGGTTTCATGATCGTTGAGTTTCCTGTTTTGTATTGTAAATGAATTAATTGAACGGAATGAATAATAACAAGTCCCTCAAGAAAAGTAATGTGAGTTGAGTGGTTGTTAATACACGTTGTACGATACTTACAACAGCTCTCCAATAGTCCTTGGCTTCTGTCCGTCGGCAATCGTCACACATTTGATGATTAACTGTGAATTCCACCACGAACACCTGCTGAAGAATAGCACCTCCAAGCACCTCACCATGCACTGTTAATTTTACCTACATCGAAGAAAACAAATCCTTAACAACGCTATTACAGTAACGACGACGCTAATCCTACCTGGTGTGTTTTCATAGTCAGTACAGAGTAATTAGTTCGAAAATAAAATGTATGGGCCACAGCACTAAACTTTCCGCTCCTATTCTTTAAATTAAATAGCTTCATGATGTAATTACCAAAATATTAATTTACGAAACATAACAAAAATATGCAACTAAACGCTGTCAGAAAACTTCAGAGGAAAATATCCTTCATCTAAACTGCCTTTGTGGATCTTTTCATGGGGAATATCTTACACCATATTGTAGGATTAAAGAAATATTTCTCTATAAAATATGAACAAAGTCGCTTAAGTCGTTTTTGCGAAGATCGTCGAAAAATAATAAAACTCAACTCCAAGAATAAACTAGCCTTTGTGGATGCTTTCATGAAAAATGATCATCATGGCACATGATAGTTTTTATGAAATATGAATTTACGAAACATGTAAAAAAATTACCTGAGCTCTATTTGAAAAATTCAAGTTCAAATAAGTTAAAAGAAAAATCTCAAGAGCAAACTATCCCTTTTAAAGCGGTTAAGTTTCCATTGAATTTTCAACACTAGTATTATGTAATAAAACAATAAAAAGTTATTTATCATATTACACGTAGTTATTTTTGACTCTTTCTTCCAATATTTCGTCCTCTGTTGCTTCTCGATTTTCTTTATGGTTGTTCACAGGGTTTTGGAGAGAGCTATTTTTATCAGTATAGTCATCCAATAGTTTCAATTTTTTTTTTTAAAAATAAATGAAATAAAATCGTTAAGTTTTACGTCCCACGGTTATGCCGGTTAGGCTAAAGGAGACGGTGAAGATGAGAAATGCATGAAATGGTGGAATGAAGAAAGTAGGAGGAAACGGGAGAACCCTGAGAAAACCCACGAGCACGGTGTTTGTCCACCACACATTCCACACGGCGCGAGCTGGGATCGAATCTTTTTTTTTTTAAATTTAGGACTAAATAACACCTTTCTTACCTAAGTGCATTGCGAAGGAATAAGCATCATGACACATAAACAGCTCAACTTTCCTTCTTACAAAATACATTCCCAAATTACCAAATGAATCATTAGAAGCTGTGGAAGATCAGATATTGAAAGAAAATAAAAGATAACTACGTACGGAAAATATTGAGACTTTCATGCAGCAAGGCATTCTGCTAATCTCTGCTTCTATGTAAGGATTACCTCGTTAAATATCATCCATCAGCTACACCTTCCCCTCCCTCTTTTACCTTCCACATATATTACATCCCTAGTATCATACTTTCATCCTAATGTTTTTTTTTTTTTTTTAAATATTCCAAATGCTATTACTTAAACCTGGAATACACACAGGGGTGCTGTGGCATCCCAGTAATTCCTTGTTTACCTGCAAATAGCGCACTGCCGCACTGTTCTGGCGTGATATACTTCTTGTATTCTTAATTGATATTACAATCTACTACTATGCACGCGTTCTTTTGTTGAACTTAGGTTTTTGTTGGTTTTTCAAAGCATATATTTATTTTGGAGTACCTCATCTGTGTATTGCTGAGTGTATTATTTTTTATATTAGAAGTTCTATAATAACTACGCTTTTTTTCTTTCTTAACCCTAAAATGCATAGTGGGACAGATATAGGTCATAGTGGTAAATAATATGTGCTTTCCTACATAACGGTATGTAGTTGCTAATGCATGTTAAACCAGACTGGGAACGTTCGAAGCTAGTCATAATTCCAGTTTCCGCATAGATAGCACTATTAAGTGTACCGGTACTTCCGTTACGCATTGTTAATTTCTTTTGCAAAACTATCTTTTTTTTTCTCCACAAAGAAATAAAAAATAATGCACTGTAGGGTTAAATATTAACCACTGCAGACCAAATGGACACAATTTTGTTTATGCCATCCAAAATATTATTTTGTTAAAGAGATGACTTTGACAGTTTTGAAGACCTAAATAAAGTTGATGATAACGTGAAAGTCAGTTCAGAATAAATGCAGTATTCCTTATTTATAGTTCTTTTTAAAATAATGCCGTAATTAACCAGTGACAGCAATTGTGTTTTACTAATAATAATCTCAGTCATTTCCAAACTTCATGTTAATATTGAAATAAAGACATTTCTGCTAAAATTTTGTCACAAAAACATGAAGTAAGTAGTTAAAGTTCTCCAGTATCCCATCTGTGTGTATATATTAAAACTAAAAGAAATTGGGTGTACATTCCAGGGTTAAGGATATGAATTGACGCATGTTTATAATTTGTAAACATACTCTTTTATTTACTGCGTCTAATATTTAATGTACTGTCTCGATAACCCTCCTGATGCACACTCTTGATGCATGCGGTCCTGGGTTTGATTCCCGGTTGGAGACCTTTGAAATTTGTACAATTACAGTAGTTCGAATTCCAGTGCAGAATAAGGTCTACGTCTCATATACCCTCGATGCAGAAAAGGGATGGGATGCTGTACTTTAACCACCACAACCAACTGTACTGTTCCGTTGTTTCCTAACACCTTTCTAAACAAAATCTGGTCAATTCACGCGCAACTCATCTCACTTTTTAGAATTTCCTCTTGCACTATTTTGTTAAAATGACAATGTAAATTCCTTGTATTTGCATCCTTGTGTTGAAGATCCTATTGCTGTGAGAAACTTACTCAGAGGATTTTAAAAAATATTAGGAAAAAAACTGTAATTTTGTGTTATCATAGTTTACTGAGAATTAAGAGCACCTTAAGAAAGTGTCTGTTAGAAGTAAGCAAAATTACTACAACTGCAAGAAATGAGGGCAATGTAATTTTGAAAAAATACAGTGAAAAATTTCTTGCATACTTAACTAATTTAACCCATTCTTCGCACTGGGAGAATACGTTTCATTTTGAACATAAAGTACTAATGCAGGCTGAATTTGGATATAAACGGCTCGGAAGTGTCACTGTTCGTCTCAGTGACCCCGTAAACTATGGATTCGACACTAATATCGGTCATTTTTGATTAATTTTAAACATCTCTCCCTCCCCGAAGTTACATCTTCAAAGTTAAATCGGTCTCATGGTTCAAGAATTATGAATTTTATTTATTTTGATATATTCCTTCTTCCCTAACCCTACGTTGTACCGTCAAAGTGAAATGATAATATCAGTCCCAGGCCCGAAACCTCATCTATGATGAAAATTTGCTAGAGATTGGTCAGATAGATTTTTTTCATTTGAATCCCCACTAATGCACAGATCAATTGTTATTTCATTACAAAAGAGCTACAACAATAACTGATTTATAAACATCTTACTTATCGAAACCATATAAACATTTACAAACACTGATACAAAAGCCTTCCATAACCTTTCATCAATATAATTAACCAATTTCATACCTTAATTCTTTTTGAATGAGGCTCAGTCCATACAAATCCCGCATCAATTAATTTTACTCTGTTCAGGCCTTTGAGTCTCTGAAGGCACAAAGACAGCAGCTCACGCGACTCCAAGCTGCAGGAAACCCATTCTGCTGGTGGCTTCAAGTATCTACAACAGAAAACAAATACTGAATCTCATTTATCAATACTAGTATTAATAAACTTACTCGAACTTACGGATCAAATTATCACACTGATAAAATCTAATTATAAACGCAACACTTATCTTGTATCACAAGTGAGGTAAATTCACCTAAGACTCAATTTGCAGTGATATTTTTCTAACATTACTAAATTGGACACATTGTAAATTCCTCCTTCGTATGGAGTTGAGTTGAGTTTAACGTCCCGTTCAGCAGCAAAGCTATATGAGACGTGGACCTACTGATTAACGTGGAATCCGAACCACATGAGCTCCCGCCGGGAATTGAACCCCTTCCTCGTATGGAACTATCTTAGAGGAATTAGTGAAACATTAATCATAGGAAACCTTAGAAACAATGTTTTCCTGTTTGGACAGTAGTGTACTGTACTATTAATAAACATTATTACTTATTATTATTAAACCTTCGTGAAAAAATAGTGAAATTCTAAAAAAAAAAGTTGATCACTTTCCACGCTTTCTGGATCACATTTTAGAACTTCAGCACGGTTTCCACAGGTTTTTGTAAACTTTTCCCAGGCAGAGATTTACCTATTTCCCTGACAAAAGCTTGTTTAATTTCCCCACCTTCTGGAATCCCATTAACTTGGTTAGATACCGAAATTAAAGGTAGGGCGCTATTTTCCTCTAAAATGGGTCGACTTTGAAAACATGTGCGACAAAATATATATATAGCAAGGTTGGCAAAAACCATGGTTTTTATTGAAAAAACCAAAGAACCAGGTTTTTTTGGTTTAAATAATTTACTCTATGTATTTATATAAGATATGGACAGAAATGAGTTTGTTTCGTCTTGGTGTAATTATGCAACAACAAGGTTATGCTGGAAGGGGTCATATAAGCTTAAAGCGGAATCCAAACCGCTTCTCGGCTTCATCCAAGAAAAACTGTCCTTTTCGACACGAAACCGGGACTAATTGGTGACAAATGCGATCGCCGACTCACTCACGAAGGACTCGTGATAAAAGTATGCTGTACTAATCTTTACATTGGCCTAGTTGTTAATATAATTGTCAAGAGTCATTTCAGAAGGACAAAATGATAAACAGTTACACAAGTAAAAACATTATACCACTATATATAAATCGGGAAACTCCCGCCTTAGCCATTGGGAAAATCCTGTTATTACTTTAAAGTATTTGTATGTAAAATTTTAAGGTCAATGTATCATAATCATTACGCTAAAACTGAGGTATTAAATTACAAATTTGGTATGTAGATATCATTCAATAAAATTAAAACAAAGTCAAATTCAAGCTGATGTTGGAAGCTGCGTAGGCAGTTGATAAATTTTGCCAATTTCTATCAATATATTTAAGCAACCTTGGTTTCTTTATAAAACAACAGGCATTCAGGCAAGTAGAAATATATAATTTGGTTTCACTTCGTATGTTTAGGCTTAACATCCTTATGAAATACCAAAGTTATCACGGAGAAGACTTTCGCTTAAAGGGACACCTCGAATCGCTACTTGGTTTACACTTGAGAGATGGGTTGTGGTTCGACCGAGAATTGAACACGGGACCCCTTGATTAAAAGGTGAAAAGTACATAAATGTAATGCAGATGGTTTCATATGTGGAGACGTCACCATGAAGTACACACGATTTAAAGCATTTTTCGTTTTTTTTTTGTTTTGTTTGGTTTAAACCAGTTTTTTTTTTTTTTTTTTTTTTTTTTTTTTTTTAAACAGCTGGTTTAAACCAGCCAACCCTGATATATAGATACTGATATATAGACAGATCGAACTGAAAACCTCCTCCTCTTTTTCAAGTCGGTTAAAAGACGTATGTGTTTCAGTTCATTATATCAGACACACCACACACTGTCTACATTCAGGGATTCAAGATGCTGTAGTTCATCTGATTTCGGAGTTACGAACCTAACAACAAACCATGGCATAACACACCTTGATATAACTTAATGCATTTTTTTTCTTTCTTTAATCAACTTAAAAGTTCCAGTAAGCAACTAAAACATGTCCATAGGAATTAAAATTAAGTAAAACGGTACGTAAAATTACTGAATGTCCTCGCAAGAAATATTATGACTCAGAATGTTTCGAAGATTAAACCATGATCGAATTCAATTGAGTTTGATGTCCCGTTCAGCAGTGAGGCTATATGAGACGTGGGCCTACTGATTAATGTGGAATCCGAACTACATGAACTTCCGCCGAGAATCCAACAGTGAATCATTTTGATCGAAGAACAATGACACTTGCATGAATGAAGCACTGTAAGCTACTCAAAATTTAAGTGACATGAAGAATAGCTTACACCTAATGAAAGTTTTCAAATGTATCTCGCACAACTCATTTATATATGGTGTTTTTTCTTTTCTTTCAAGGCAGACGACTCTTCTCTGTAAGAGGGAAAGTAAACCTATGGTTTATAGCTATCAAAACAACAAGAAAAACAATCTTACCTTTCACACCCTTTGCAAAAGAATAGCGTTCCTTGCTTTGGAATTCCTTCCGTTATGTCCACCTGAGTCCTAAGGCAAGCTACGCACATGTTGGCTGGGTTGGGATCTATGGCCACACCACATTGGCAACACAAGCTAAGAGAGAAGGGAAGATAGGTTAAGAGCTTCAGCGATTGAGCAAACTTCATACAACGACTAGTGTCCGACATAATAGAATGCAAACCTGTAACACTAATCAATTTTCGTAAATTGTAAACTGAACTTTTATTTACTGTGTATAATGAATAATGCACTATAGTTTTATCTACATGAACCAGACTTAACATTAGGTTACAGAAAATAGCTAAATGTTTCCATAAATTAAAAAAAAAATGTCTGGATATGAAGATTACTTTATTCATATATTAAATAATTTATGGGTATATAGGCAAGTTGACAATGTTCTAAATATTACAGTGGTATAACAAAAAGAAGTCCCACTGGAGCCTCTAATTTTTTCTCTGATTCTGAATTTTTTCAGTATTTTCTCTTCAGAATGCAGTAATCAAATGCTTTCTTGTGTTATAATACGAAAAGAAAGGTTGTATCCATTGTCATCTCTGCACTAAAACTGATATATTTATAAAAGCCAAAATTTCCCAGGCAAAGGAAGACCTTTTTTTGTTTTCCGAGCCCTTGCATCTAGACTTCCAATGCATACGCTTACTTTCCCCACAAGCCACACTTCATCTTAAAATTGGTTGAATCTGACAATTTCTTGGGTGTTGGAATGAGTCTACAGTTTTCCTCTTCTCCGGTTTTTACACACACACACAAAAAAAAAAAAAAAAAAAAAAAAAAAAAAAAAAATCAAGAAAATAAAATGAAAAAAAAAATAAAATGTAAAATAATGATGATGATACTGACGTGTTTATGTATGATGTTCACTTTCCTTAAGACTATGGTTGCGTGACTATGTCACTGATTGCTGGCCGCGAACCCACAGGGCCCAGGTTGGGCAAGCTGTCAACACTCACCAACCCATCCACTACACCAATCATCTCCGGAAAATAGAACTCAAATTGACCCAAAATGTGAAGATTTCTAAGCCTCCTTCATTCTCACTCGCAGTCCAGTATCCCGATCCGCAGTTCATAGCCTGCATCCCATCACGAGATATGTTGCAAACCACAATCCGACAGAACAAGACACTGACCCAAGAGTGAAACTGACGGTGAGTGCTTCGAAAATCTAAATATTTGTATTTACTAACCCAGTAAAAAAAAATCTCGAACTGGATCTAAATCGCGCAACGGGATGGAATTTCGAAAAAGAAAACTGAATGCCTAAAATGAATTTTGTTGATCTTATTAACGAAGTGAAATTTCCTGGCAGGTCTGTGATTCCAACCCCGGTCACACTAAGTGAAATCAATTCTGTATGTTTTCAAGACGCTATAATTTACTTTCGTTACACTGTTCACGTACTGCTTTTCAAAACTCTACATTCTAAGTGCTAACAATACTACTGAAGTTAATTTACTACATAGTTTTTAAATAATTAGCTTTGCACTGGATAAAAAAAGGTTGTGTTTCGACTCGTATATTTTATTTACACTAACTTTCTGTAAGACAAGAAACCAGCCAAACGAATCAGAAAACAAAAGTCGCAATGGTTAGTAATGCGAATTGAAACTTTACATAGCTGAATGGGTAAGTCTATCTACAAATGAAATTGAATTACATTTTCTCTTCACATCTCGTGAGCAATTTCTACATGTGTTTAATTTCGTCGCTTGTAAAACAATTTGTGTATTAGGATATTTACTACAATAGTCACATAAGCCTTATACTACACATATACTACTCATTAGGGCTGTGTGCTATATACTTTATTTTCTTTCCTTCGTATTTTCTCTTTAGTCAAAGTTGTGCAAGTGGGGCCAGCACAGAGGATTTATACCAATAGGGTGACCTCCCTTGTATAAGCTCAGACCTATCCACTTTTATTTTCACAACAAAACATTTCTACTGAGACAATACATACACTTAATAAATTCACATGGAAAGAAAAGTATACTTAACCTAAGTCCCTAACCTAACTATCTAAACTAGCTTAACCTAAGACATATAAAAATCACTTTTATCCAACAGATTCGTAATCTATAGCACACACACAGCCTATTACTGAGGACGTATTGGACGCTTACCATTCAGCTTTAATTTTCTATAATGTTAAAAAAAATCCTAAAATATGTTCTTAAAATTTGAGCTTCTGTTTTCTAGTGAAGGGAATTCAAAATACAGAGCGAATGTGTCACTGCTGATGAGCATCTCCCATTATCAATAGTTGTACTAGCACCCTTGTTATTAATGTGAGCCGAAACTTTATAAACATTTGTCTCATCGTATTCAACCTAAAGTGAAGGTGAGCACAAAACCAGAGAATGGATTTAATTCTGTGATATATAGCAGTACGGAAAATTAATAAAAACAAAAATGTCTGAGATTACATATTCAAAATATAATTTTGGGGTGTAATGTATGTACTCGAAAGTACACACATTTCATGGACTGTTTGTAACAATCGTCCACACTGAAACTCCAAAAGAACTATTCCCCCCATTGAACGAGTGATTTATGTCACATCTCGAAATTTACATACTGTATAACTTAAGGAAAACTATGCAGCGTTTAGCACATTATATTAGGCATCACAACACCAAAAGAATAATACATAACGAATCCAATGATAAAAATTTTTAGCAGGTTAGTTCGGCCGAAAACAACTTGGATTTTACTTCTTCTTGGATTCTTACTTGTCGATATCCTCCATGGAAAATAGAATGATGTTTACTTTCCTACCTTGTCAGTCCTGGTTGGGTTTCTCAAAGAAATATCCTACACCACTACTCTGGCTGAGTAGTTTCACGGTGTGTTCTAAAAAAATGGAATTTTTCTTCAACTCCAGACAGCTAAGCTTCACCAAAACAATGGCTTACGTCAGCCACTCACACCCTGACGTATAAATTTGCTCTCACAGTCGTAACTCTACCGTCCATTGAGCACAGCAAACACACCCTGTATACATAAACTGTCCAAAGACATGAAAGGTCTCAACTATTTTGTGTTGTTACTTTAAAACTTCTATTTTTCCACGTTTTTTATCGACGAAGATAACTGTACGTCCATCACTTAACACTGCTTCCGGTAAAAAAACAAAGACAATGGGAAGAAGATCCCTAATTGGAGGTTCATTGTGACGTAACTATACGATGATAGGTGTGTCTCTCAAGATCAAAGAAGCCGAAAAATCTCAACCACAACTGTGACTGCGGAAGATCCAATCACAGATAATTTAGATTAAACAAAGAGATGCTTCAAGAAGCTACTATGGCTGACTTTACAAATGTGAAATTTTACAAATGTGAAATTTTGAGATAAAAAATTTTGATTTCTTTTGAGGATCCCCTAAGCCAAAAATATTAATGAAAATTGACTGGAAAGGATTAAAAACGACCAGATATAACCTTATTTCCTAAAATAACATTATATTTTAGCTAAATATACGAATATTGTTCAATGTAAATATATATTACCATATATTTCCCTCTAAATATATTAAAATCATCAGTTCAAGGAACTTAACGCAAATTTTGCGATCTACTTAAAATTGAGTCATCGATTAATTATATATTTTAAAAAAAATTTCAATAAATATTAAATTCATATATATATATACTGGTTGCTCAAAACTTCCGGGCCATGTTACATTATACTATGTATAAGGTAACACGGTACCTTTTTCCCCCACAGCGAAGATACCTAAATGTTTTGTTCTGCAGATGTGAGTCACAAGCACTCAAAAAGTGAAAAATTCACAGAAGAACTAAGAGTACGGTCAGTGAGGGTAGTTATGAGACAGATTTCACAACTTTTCCACGCTACTCAGCATCCATTAGTTTTGAAAGCAGTTTATCATGACAATAGAGTAACAATTTGCTGCCAAGAAATTTCCTGTCATCTCATAAGTTGATGAGTAAATGTCAAATTTGTGCTGTCTCATAATTTCCCTCCAAAAGGGTAATTATAAGACACCTGTTGTCCCCAGCTTTCTATGTGTTATATTGAGGTATGAAGGAGTCAAATTGTGAGACAAAGAAGTCTTCGTTATTTTGTGTTTATTACAGAAAGATATACAAATATTTGGCAAAGTTACAAGCAAATAATTAAGAAAGAAAGTGAAAATAGCTACTGATGTTGTTCTAACATATTTGTGAGTTGACTATAATCGGCCTATAGGCTAATAGCCTATTTTAGAAAGTTTCAGGTTACAAAACAGGCTTATGAAACAAATTTAGACCAAGTTCTAGGTTGTTCACTAAAAAAAAAATTTAGGCTATTTCTATTCCTTTATGTTTTACTATACTGATATTTTGAAAGTTACTAAGAAACAAGATTATAGGACTGCCTAAACTACAGAATAATTTTTTTTTTTTTTTTTTTTTTTTTTTGAAACTTAACATACTAGGATACAGAGATAGATTCCAGTAATTTCTGAAATACATTAATCTAGCACGCATCTCATAATTACCCTCTATATAAGCAAAATGAGATACAATAACAAAAAAAAAAAAAAAAAAAAAAAAAAAAAAAAATCGTACTGAAACGAAAGCCGAAGGGACAAATTCAACTTAACCTATAACTGCTGACCTACCAGGCTACCACTAACCTATTGGTTTTACAACAGTGGTATTACTGCATGAGTAGATATAAAAGTTAATGATAAGATTTCAAGACAATTAACTTTTTTTTTTTTTTGAATGAGTTCGTTAAAAAAATCGGTACATTCAAACTTTTGTAAACTGAAACTTAAAAATGTAGACAGAGCATTGTGAATGACGTTACTAAATTCCTGTGCTCTTTTACAACAGGTGAAGATTAGTGAGGGATGTCTCATAATTACCCTCACTGACCCTACTGAGACATGAATCTACAGCTTAACGTGGAATCCGAACATGAGCTCAGATCGGGAATCTAACCCGGTTTCCCCATGCCAAAAGCGCGTAAGCTATTCACATAACCACGAAGGAATTCTAAATTCAACATTACTCTTTTGCAACATCCTTGTTTACAGTATACTCACCATCAATGACGCGCCAACTGTACGGACGCATTCCCGCGTGGGGTCACTTGCTTTATCCCTTGTTTGGACTCGGTAATATGCAATTCATGCTTCTAGTGACAACTTAGCACACGTCAGTTGATGCTTTTCGCATTGCAGTTTTTACAATATGTTCGTACGCTGTATTTACACTCATAACGATTAAACCCTCCTCAAGCCAATCTGCACGGAGGGCACTCACAACATAATATAATAAAGAGTACCCAAAGATGAGAAATAATATTTTGGTGCAGATTGACTATACGGATCCAAAGATTTTTAAAAATTTACCAAAGAAATTTCTAAAAATATTTTAATAAGAGTAGTGTATAAATAATAAAAATATGGCGTGTTCTTACTTGTGAGTTGCGTAAGTGAAAAATACATTAATGAAAGTCGAACCTGCTATGCACGTATTCGATCATAAGGTAAGTAATAATATTGTAACAAGACCAGTATGTGAATAATCTAAGAACGTACCTTATGTTGTTACGTCCAACACGAATTTATACTGGTACGTAGGAAAACTGAAAATCGTCAGCAGGAAAGAGTGGTAAAATGTGGAGAATAATAAAGTTTTTTCTTTTTAAAAAAGATTTTAAAGTGAAAGTGTATCCGAAGGGACCAATCACCTATCTTTTGTATCGTGAAAGCAGTGGTATTCCACAATTCTCGTAGACACGTATACCCACCAAAGACCTCTTAAAGTGAATTTGCACCAGGGATGCAAGCGCACACCTCAAAAATGATCGATGAAAGTAGAACAACTCAATGCAGTGAGAAAGAAGTAGGTCCTATATACGCCTATTTCACGAAGTTCTCTATGAATCCGTATAATCAATCTGCACGAACATTTTCAAGCAATTTGGTACGCAAAACATTTGGCTCACATCTGCGGAGTACACGCTGTTCCTAGTTACCGAGTTCTTCGAGAACCCGCTAAACCTGGGACCTACTTTCTAGAAATGGTGTACTTATAGCAGCAATAACAACTAGGTGTCCACTTAAAGTTTATCTGTACTCCACTTACAAAATACAGGTTAGGTCCCAAAGCTGGACGTCCGTTTCCAGCAAAATTTTGAAAATTTACATGAAAGATATGGATAATTTGATCGTTTGTGCGCTTGATAATATATATGGGTCTCAAAAAATCTGTTTATTTGTTATATAGGTAACAGTATACATGAAAACCGCCTGATCTGCGTTTCTTCTGTGTTCTATTACCACTTCTACATGAAATACCATAAATTTTCTACGTAGTGCAATAGTAAGAAGTATCTATGTGCACAAGACATGCGATATGCGTTAAATCCCCACACAGTCATGGATAAAGTACAAGGGCACTACACATGCAGATATGAAGTACAGGTAAGTTCTTTTTTATTTTCGTATCAGTCGATGAGTAAATAAAAGTCGCTTTGTTACCCCCTTTGTAAGTTCGTACATACTCAATGAATAATCTCTAAAAGTATGAGCGTCCTGCTCCTTCGGAAACTGATGCAGCTTCATGTATACTATATCCAACATAGCAACCTTGCTGATAAGTTCTTTTCATATGAAGTTATTTCAACACCTAGTTGTCAATTGGTTGTCAAACATTTGTGTTCAGTCATGTGTTTCAAATCAATTACATAAAATACTTACATTTTTCCATGTGTCACTTCACTTTCTGCTTCTGTCATGTATTCCATTTTATTAAATTCTGCTTCGAAATTTACTCAGAATAACACATCACTCTCCGTGTCGCCCTATTTTGATACTTCTTTTTCTGCGTTCAGACACGAAATAATCCCCTTTTAGTCAACTTGCATCACTTCCAGAGTAGTAATTAGTAGCATAGATTCTGTACTCCAGAATAAATATAAGAATATTGTATCCACAGACTAGAATAAATGTATTCTAGTGTGTGATTGTATCTGTGTACGTTGCACGTGCAATGTATTCTAGTTTTCTAGTCTGTGTATATGTGTGACTCAATGACGAAATGAATCAATATTCTACTGTCAGTACCAAGAAAAACTTATTGAACAAATTTGGTTCAATTAGAAACATTCTAATTATTAGAAAGCTATTGTAATAAAATATCTACAGAAAGAATTAAGCACTTTCTACCAATAGTTAAAGGTTGAGCAAATAATCTATTATTGTTTTTAATTAATAAAGTTGTTTGACTCGTTTAATTTTAACCATAATTTAAAGAATTGGTTATAAAAGTGAAAATAGGTTACTTTCTATGAAAAATTCAGTTAGTTGATTATAGCAATTAGAGAACTACGTTAAAACACGTGTAGCTTGACGATGTGATCTGTGATATGATGGTGTGTCTTTAAATATTCTGAATTTCGTATGAAACATGTGAATATCAAACAATTTATAGTACGGAATTTTAAAATCCAGGTGGATAGCGGAAATTAGCTAACCAATATCTACAGGGATACGCTTTTCACTTGCAGGTACTTTAATGTAGTGATGAACTAGATAGCCTAATCAACTATGTTGTAAATCTTACGCTTCTGTTTCGGTTATCTATAAGTTTACCCTATTTTTATTTTCCATTGTACAAGCTTTGCTTCCAGTAGACTGAAGGGCGCAAATTTATTGTACGGATCCATGCATGCCTTCATTGCATATATGCTTCCTTTTTAGTAAATGACGCTACCCTAAACAATAATTGGTGCTGGTGTAGTTTCGGCTTACCATATATTGGGAGATATACAGTTAAAATCAATATTTTGCCTGAAAATGTACATTTACAAGGAACAAATTTCTACAGGCGACATAATTAAATTCAAAGGGTCCATGTTCCGTTAAGGGGATCCAAAACTACACTGGACCCCCTTAAGCTAACCTAACCTGATCTAACTTAACCTAACGTAACCTAACCTAACCTAATATAACGTTATATTATGTAATCAAACGAAAATTAATAGAAAGAAGTGGTGTCAAAGATACTGGACCCCCTTAACGGAACATTGACCATTCAAAGTAATACAGCTGTGTTTTAGGTTTACAAGTGCTGGGTTATTACAGTAAAATCATTACAAGCGCTTTACAATGGATAAAATAAGTGAGTACATATGAAAGATAACTCTATTAGATGTTATTTTCCACCGGCGGTGTATTTCTACACAGTGTACAGAAGCTGTATTTTATGTTTACAAGTGGAGCATTACTAATATGAAACGATGATAAGTGCTATTGAAATCCATATCTTCACCAAAACTCATTTCTCTTCACTTTCCTCGCTTACGAGTATATTCACCATCGCTAACACACCTTCGGACGCACCCGCGCGGGATCACCAGTTTTGTCCTGCTCTGACTCGGTTGGATTGCATTCGTGCTTTTTAGTGGAACCTAGCACGGGTTGATTTGTGTTTTTCCACTGTAGTTCTTATGCCATACATCCGGAAACCGTATTTATACGTAAATCGAAAAAGAATTGTAATTTTTCAACAACTACTTGTGCTGACTCCCTTGAATTTTATCTATGCCTGGAAGGTATTTGTATGTCGTCCAGCGGAAATCTTTTAGGGGACAATAAGAAGGAAATTAGTGAAAGAATTATATTGTTTCAACTATTATTTCGAGTGGTGTGGCAAAAGTAAACCTGCATGCAATCATTTTTAGGGTATGTACTTGAAATTCTCTATGCAGATTCAGTTCAGGACGACTGCAATGTGAATATAAGATAAAAACTATTATGCAAAAGGCACTAACCAACTTGTCCTAGGTAGCCCCTAAAAAGCACAAACTCGATCTAGCCGAGTCATGTCGGGAGGGAGGGGTGCATCCGTAGGGATCAGGCGCGTCAGCGACAGTGAGTGTACACGTAAACGAAGTTAGAGCAAAACATTGTATATAGCATAAAAGCACGCACCTTATGTATTGGATTATGTATTTATACGTTACTAAGGACGTTATAGATATTACGAAATGTTTTTATTGCTTACACATTGGTGTTCCAAAATAACATAATGCATCACTAACATAAATTTCATAAATGTAGGTCTCCTGACTCTAGGACACTTATATGGTTGTGCGTCATATGTTAGCACACTGACTTAAGATACTTCACTTCACTACACTTTATATATTGTTATTGATAGCTTCATTACGGTTGAATCAGTGCTTAATAGGTTAACTTTCTTTATTGTATTCTTATGTAGATACGCATTTCACACGTAAGAACACAACATACTTTGATTATTTACACACTGGTCTATCAAAATATTATTACAAATTTGTACAGATATTTTGGATTTGTGCGATAAATCTGCACCGACTTAAATTGATTTAAAGTACTTGCTGAGCAAAACAATTGGTTTATTATAAAAATTATAATAATTTTTATAATCGTATTATTTTGCTTTAGCGAGTTCTGTAGTTTAAACCTATTTTTACTGATTATATTTCTCTGAAGGTGGACATATTCGTGTAGGATGCATGCTATCCGAGAAGGGAACATACATAAATTCATGAACCATGTGCATCTTTTATCTGGAAATCGTCTCTTACATGTTAGTACCTATAAATTTGTTTTTTTTTTATGGGAGATTCGTTTGGAAGGGCTTAACCGTCATGTGTATAAATACAGCATGCAGATATACCATAAAAACAACAGTTCAAAAGACACCAATAAACCTGTGGTAGGTAGAAGTATATCTAAGCCAAAGGGAAGAGCGAAGTCGGTGACTTCACGTGGCAGTGCGGGGCGTCCATAGGAAACAGGCGCGTCAGCGACGTTGAGTATGCGCGTGAAGGAAGACAGTGGAATCACTACGTTCGTATGCCTCAACTGTTAAGTAGATTTTGCAAACTTAGGGTTACATATCATGTCTTAAGACATTGCATTTATATAGTACCGGTAATTCATTTCATCATGGCTTCCCTATTTACTGTTACGTGGTGGAAAGCATACGATTTTACGATTTTCAACATTATTACTGATGTCACAGGTAAGATCCCCATGTATTTTGATTATATATACTAAAGCATAAACGACACTGTTCACAATCTACAAAGTCTATAGGCTCATCATCGTGGGTACAATTCTTTGTTCACCATAGCAGCCATACTGCCGAACGTTCCCTTTATCATTCCGCGGAAGTCTTCTAGTGTTTGTAACCATTTTGTTAAATTTTATTTCCGTCCCTCGCTCTATGCTTCAGCTAATTTCTTCTTTTATGAATACTTTATCTGTGACTTTCTTTAATCGTTTTGATGCCCGGTCTCTTTTGCCATTTTTAAACTCCCAACTTTCGTGGTCATTCGACTTAGTGTTAACGTTAACTTAACGTTGTAATCGACTCTTCATTCGATCGATTCCTTAGTGAGTTCTATCTACTTATAATTAATCTTAGTCTCTCGGCACAATGAGATCTGACCAATGGGTGACTAACCATACACTATATGCTAAAGGATGGTTATTGAAGAGAGTTAATAACCAACTTACAACGCTCATTTATTCATGGTAATCTTATTAAGGTACGGTGCGTGTAATGAATAGGTTGATCAAGCATGAGACAGAAATCGCTGTCTTAGGTGTATGGAATAACTGGGAAAGTTTCCTGCATCGGATTGTCTCTTATGATATATATCTTTAATTCGAAGTCCAAGGGGACACGAAGAAAATTCGAATTAACCAAAAACACACATTTTAAAGTAAAATCAAGGGAATAAAATAACATACTGTATATGAAAAACTAATTAACATACAATGCACCTTATCTTAAAAGCACCAAATTTTCGTAGGAATTAGAATACGCGGCGCCTTCTACATTGTGCATAATGCACACCAGTAGATCTCAAACGAATCTGCTTACCTTTTTGTCACTGATTTTCGTTCAGTTAAAAAGAACTGCACAAATGTCTCGTACAAGTCATTTGGTAGTGGAGGACAGGGTTCAAGGTCGTTCACATTTCTACAGAAGGGATGAACACTTCCAGGTTATTGAGGAGGTGGAGAGATGCATACCAACCACCTTCTGACTGATTCTCTATAGCGGGAGCGAGTCCAGCTTGGGTGGTAACAACAAACAAAGCTTTCCCTTTCCCACGGTCGCCTCTGGATAAGATCAAAAACCAGTTGAAATTGCATTGTTGTTTGCAATCTGTCGAACACTGCAAATTTTTCCATTGTAAATACTTCGAATTATGCAAACAGAAGGTTCAAAAGTTCGATTTACCCACGCTTTTTTACCATTGTTTTTAATACAGTTTTCAAGGGGAATAAACTTTTGTTCGAATTAACCAGTTTCGAATTAAAAAGAGTCCGCTGTATATAAAAAGGTGTGTTGTGGCAATCGTAAATGGTCAGGACAGTTGTTGAATCGTGATCAACGTCCGGGATAGTTTCCTAAACCACTTCTCTACCTCAGACGATGTGATCTGTGGTAGGAGTGATCCATCATGTCTATCTCAGGTGAGGTGAAACCATCGGTGCAACTCGTTATATTACTGAACTTATAAAATGCACAGTCTATAAGTATCCATCGATGGTCAGTACGCATGGTGTCATGTTGCATAACAATGCTGTTCCGCAAAGGACGGTGCAGGCTTGCTATGAGTTGCAATATAAAACCCTTCCTAATGCACCGTATTTCCCCGAAATCTCTCTCTCCCACTGACTATTGACCATGAAAATCAAGTGCAACGATCTCTCGGCGTACGGTACGATCACAACCCACACCGTACCGTACACTTCTACCGCTATTGGAAGCTGATCGAAACCCCTGTGCCATAATATCGAATGAAGTTTTTAGTTTGATTCACCACACGTTTCAAGCATCAACGGTCACGATCTGTTAATATTTTCGCTTTAGTTGTCCTAGGTCGGCAGGTCATATCCCCTTCTTGCTTCCACTCCACTGTCGACCAGGGTATTTGAAATTTGTTGGAAATTTCACGTGTCGAAACCTGTGGGCTCCAATGATGATTCCTCTTTCCGCCTCACTATGTTCACGTCGTCTGTTCATATTGACTGCTGTAGCTTCTATGAGTGTATTTTCAGTGTGTGTATCGGTCACAAAAGTCATGAAAAAATCATGAAATCAGAAAATGTTCATGAAAGTTAAGAAAAAGTAACGAAATTAGCTTTGGGTCAGGATTTTTTGTGTACAAATATAAGTAGAGACTGGAAAATTTTGTTCTATAAAACGTCAAAATTCGCCGCCAAAAATGTCTATGGTAGGCTTTAGACGCTACCAAATCGCAAGCAAAGTACGTTCCTATCGCATAGATGAAAATTCGGCCTAATTCGCACCCAAATTTGCTCTTGAGATTGTCCTTCAGCTAGCAACATTGAGCAGTGGATGCAAATCACATCGCATAGCATCACCGAAACCGTCTACGCATATAACCAATTTATTCAATTGTGAGAAGACACCAAGTTTTTAATGCTCCAGGGAACAGCCTTTGAAATTAGAGATAAGTGCTAAAGAATATAGGTACTCTTATTAGTTTTTGAATGTTACGAAATTTTATGGTTTGCTAAAATAAAGAAATAAGAAAAAAGTGTCACGAAATTTCATTTTAGAATTTTAGTAGATACCCTGATTTTCAATCAGCATCGCCCTTTATAGATTGTATGCCGTGTACAGACAATCCCAAGAGCTCCCTCGTGGCCAAGCGGTTAGCGTACGCACCTTTGGCGTGGAAGTCCCGGGTTCGATTTCCGGCGGGAGCTCATGTGGTCCGGATCCCACGTTAAATTCTAAATTTAAGTTTCATATAACCTCGCTGCTGAAAGGAACGCTAAACTAAAAATCAAATCAAATCAGACGACCCCAATCATATTTTTTGAGGAGCGTCCTTTGACACATGGCAACATAGGTACATGCACATGCATAGTAGATGAAAAACCCCCTTTCGGTTAAAAATATACTTGAGTTTTTATATTATATATTGCCCTGGAAATTTGTAAACCGTAACCTGGAAAAGTGGGGGAATTCGCACTCGCCAAATAAGTGTTGAACCCTGTAATCGTTGCGAAGAGAGATGACAAAAGTGTGTAGTTGTAGATGGCGATTATTTTGATTACCAGGGTATTATTGTAGCTTTCATTTTTTAATCGTTTGGAAGTGAAGTATCTGGCTCGGACAATTCATTCGCACCAACGTAATACCTAAAACGTATTCAAAAATGTAAGTATATGTATATTATAGTCCTGCTTTTTTTTTCTATTATTATTAAAAGTTATTTAAATCTCTTTTACTTATTTATTTTTATTACTTTATAGCATCAGGAGATAAAGAATCAGGATGGCTACTACCATCGAGGGATTCGGCGATGACGCTGAAGACTTAGATACAACAAGTGAGATGAAGAAGCCAAAAATTGGGAAGAATTCGAAGTCCAAAGGTTTCCAATGCATGGGGCTCAGTTACCCAGTTCTAAAAGGCATCCTTAAGAGAGGATACAAAGTTCCAACTCCAATCCAAAGAAAGGTCAGTGTAGTAGAACTGTAGGATTTATAATAGTAGACATAACAGATTTCTTTAAGTAGTTACTAATGGAACGTGAGGAACATTTATTAAAATTAGTTTCAGTTTTACGCCATGTGATGTTCCTTTTTCTTTAACTTCCACACTTAATTTATGTTCTCTAATATTAAATGGCAGAACGACCGTGTTTGCTCAGTAAGAACAAGACTGTTTTATTCCATAACTAACTCTGTGGCTTGTGGATCTGGAGGTTCAATGCTGTATTCACAAAAACTCGCTATTGACTTCTGACTTTAGCCAACTAGATACAGATTCTACTTTATATTCCTATTAATGCAAAATCCACCTTACTATTGTCCTATCTGCGCCTAGGTCTTCCGAATGGTCTCTTTCTTGTTGCGTTTCTAGTTTCAATTTTGAATACTTTTCTCCATTCTGGCTATAAGACATGGTAATGAATGAACAAAAAAAAAAAAAAAAAAAAAAAAAAAACTTGTTGCTAGTGTTGCAACTGGTTACATGATCAATTAAGTAAACTAGTAAACTATCAGTTGTATATTTTGATTCACTATCAGAACCAAGAAGAGAAAATTTAAAATTACAACTCGAGCTTCAGGATTTATCGATCTATTCTCTGTATACATCTTCAGACATATTGTTTTTATATTATTTTGTAATGCTTCAAATATTGTATATATACCCTTCTATTATTGTGTGCCAATACACCTGATTTTTAAGGGTGAAGTAAGTAATCATGTTAAGTATGTTCGAAAATGTAAGTAGCATACCTGTGTGGATAGTTGATCATATTTTAATTGCTTAAGAAACTTATCTTTACATTATATTCTTAATTTACTGACCTCCGTCGTGCTCTTATAATCACCATAAATCCCAGACCAACAAAATATTTCGTATACAGAAGCGTCTATTTTTTCTCGGTAGTATATAGGCTTATTTCATTTGTCACATATTAAAAAGCTTCCATTTCAGTAGAACTGTGAAATCAAAATCTTTTGAAAACTATACGAGGTGTGAAAAACAAAGGATGGAAGTAATAACTCTAATTCAGAATACTTACATTATTGGTTCCTGTCGGTGGGTGACACCTTCAAAGTAGTCCCTCCTCTGCTTCAACACACTTCTTTATTTGCCGCTGCCATTGTTTGTAACATCCCTGGATGTCATCTCCTGTAAGTGTCTTTAGTATGTTTTTAAACCTCATTAACGGAGGTAAAAATATGGTCCGTTTGGTTGAGGTTTAATTTTCGGAAAAAAAAAAATCTCAAGGTGCCAAATCGCGCGAGTACGGCGGGTGTTCTAACACCAGTATTTTTTCTGGCGAAAAATTGCTGTACGGATAGTGCCCGGGTGCATTATCCAGATGCATGATCCAGCTACTCCCCAACAACTGAGGCCCTTTTTTCCTTGAATGTTTTCACGAAGTTTTCCGAACACCTAAAAATAGTAATGTTGATTTACAGTGTGTCCATTAGGAACCCAATCAATCATCACTATCCAACAAATCTCAAAGAACACTAGTAACTGCTTGAAATTTGGACTTTGACCTATATGAAAAAACTTTTGCAACAATGCTTTTTAGTTTTTAAAGACCTATCAAACGAGGTATCACTCACCCCATGATTCTATTTAAAATTTTAAAGCATGAAGGTCGGCCCTGGAGGGCACCGCTACATTATCATTCGATTTGGCCCATGATATTTTTTATTGGAGTTTTTGTTTGGTTCATTTATGTTCAACCATTTTTATATTACTGGTACAGGACGTTTTATCTGATACAGGCAACATATCTTGGCGGCCATTTTGAATAAGGTGACCGGTATGAAAAATCTTTTGCCCCAGCGCTTTTTAGTTTTTAAAGATCTATCGAACGAGGTATCGCTCGACCCATGTTTCCATTTAAAATTTTAAAGTTGGGCCCCGTGCCTCCATGAAGAGCGGCCCTGGGTGCACCGCCACATCATCAATTTGATTTGCCGCATGATATTTCGTATTTGAGTTTTTGTTTGGTTCATTTATGTTCAACCGTTTTCGAGATATTTCCGTGGAAAGATTAAAATGGGCCACCTTGTACTCTCTCTCTCTCTCTTTATATATATATATATAAAGAGAGAGGGTTATATGTATACCAAATATGTTGACAGCAATTATGTATGGATATATTTTATTACTGGTCCTAGGACCTTCAATACTTTTATCAATAAAATAAATATTTCCGCAGAGTATTCCTGTGATACTGGAACGGAGAGATGTAGTAGCAATGGCTCGCACAGGAAGTGGGAAAACCGCATGTTTCCTTGTACCACTATTTGAGAGGCTGAAAACGAGAACAGCTAAAACTGGTGCCAGAGGGCTCATATTGTCGCCTACGAGAGAGTTAGCATTGCAGGTAAGTAACAGCTTTCTTTTCTATTTCTCAAAGGCAACAAACGTGATAATGCTAGTACATGATCAGATTTGTTTGTAGTTTCTATATAATCTACAAATATGTACGTATATCTTACAAGGTACATTCGTGAAGTGACCCCGCGAGATTCATGTAAAATTGATTCAAATGCAAAGTTCTCCGCGGCCCAATGTGTCTTGTACTAATTTTAGTGGCCCATACCGGTAATTTGCATATTTATGAGCCTTCATAAATCCAGAATTCCATCATAAACAAGTATAACGGTCAGACACAATATGCAAATTACGGTCAGAGTTTCCGGTAGGAGCTCATGTGCTTCGGATTCCATGTTAAACAGTAGGCCCACGTCTCATATAGCCTCGCTGCTGAACGGGACATTAAACCCAAAATCAACTCAATTCAATTTTCTCGGAACTTCCTGTTTGGTTCAATATTCGTGAAGTGCCTGACATTTAACATGCAATACCTTGCAAACGATACAAATTACGGTAAAACTCACTACACCAGTTATTTTCCGAGAATATTGTACATGAATTTGATGTATCACTTGCACCTATTCCCATTTGAAACACCGAAATTCTACTTTTGTGACATCTATATGCAAATGCACTTTCATTTGTCACTCTTTTGGGACTCCACATTTTCGTGACGTATCAGACGGGTTGTAACAATTAAATAGTAGATTATGACATGTGTTCATAGATTGTCTGGGTATGACAAGTTCTACTAACAATCTGTTTTAAGGAACCGAAAGGTTTACTGTTGCAGAAACAAAACAAAACAAAATAAATAAATAAAAACACTATGAAGTGGATTCTGTGTGGTGTGAATCCAAATCTGTCGGTATTGGTGGGGGCACGGCGGCTCAGTGGAACAGCGCTTACTTGTGGTGCGTGGGTTTCCTCGTGGTATTTCCATTTCCTCGCACATTATCATTCCAGTTGCGTTTAATCATCCGTCTCTCTCAACCTAAAGAGCATAACTGTACGGCGTTAAACTGAGGTCTAGGGAATCAAAAAAATCAGAAAAGAAATTCGAGAACTTTTACATGTGGATGTTTATAAAATTCAGTGAAAAAGCGTTAAAGTTTCAATGTTTCTTTTTTTTCTTTCTTTCTTTCTTTATCGAAAGGATAATGTCCTCCGTAATCTGACTCTACTAAACTTCTTTTATATAAATCTCTTTCGATAGCACATTGTGATAAAAGCTCCGCTAACGCTCTCGCCTTTGGTGCGAGCGGTCCCGGGTTCGATTCCCGGTGGGGGCACTCGGTCGAAAAAGTGTAAAAGCTTTTTCAGGCCAGCCACCCTGAATGAGGTTTTCCTCATTCACATCAGGCAAATGTTGCGGTGGTACCTAACTTAAAGGTCCCAGACCGCTTCCTTCCTTCCCTTTCCCCGGATTGTGTGCTCGCCGAGGGACGTCATCCCTCAAAAAACGTGAAGGGTTAAATGGCCGTAGATGCCGAAAGCCCAGAAGTCTAAATCCTAAATCCTGTAATAAAAGCTCACATGGACGGGTTAATTCGTTTGTATGTTAAATTATTGCTCATTAATATATTAAATATGTATATTTTGGCTTTGGCTGTTACAAATGTTACAATGTCGCACGGACGTCTTAACACTAGAATCGTACCTGTCCAACTGACTTATTGGATTAACTTTTCATGTTCAGTGTATCTAACTACAATATAATACCACCAATTCAGTTTTCTCTCTTTTTTTTTCTTTTTTATGCATACAAAATAATTCAACTTATCTTTACAAAATCTTAAACACTACAGGCTCTCCCTGCCTGAAGAAAGTTAACGTAGTTAATTTTTCTTTTCCTTTTTTTTTTTTACTTCTAAATACTTTAAAACGTTTTTTTTTTTTTTTTACTTCTAAATACTTTAAAACAATCTTAACTTTGTAAAGTACATTAACAATTATGTAAGTCTACATATAATATTTTACATAACTTCCTTATAATCTATCTTTTCTGTAATCTTTACCCAAAAGCTGAAGTTTTCTCTCCTCTGAGCAATTAAATTTCTTCAAATTCGAAAAGCTATATGTTCCTAATTGCTTTTTACCATCTAATGATACCAAAGGTGTTGAATTTCGAAAAACTTTTAATACTACCGAAAAAGGGTCAATATAATTTAATAGGTATTTCTTAATTTTCTTGTTTACTGCTGAACTCAACTCTGGAGAACAAATACAAGGTCTTCTTCTTTTAATTCTACCTGACCTTACATTTGTTCTCTAAAACTATCCTTTAAGTTAATTGGTGTAGGATAAGGCTTGACATTGACTATCTCTTCATCCTTCAAAACAATCTTACATTGCTCCAAATTGGCTAACCTAGTTTCATCTAAGAATAAATCTTGATATTTGATTAATAAATCTGTCAACTTTGACTTAACATACACTTGTAAGTCATCCCTAGCTTGCACAGTATCTATAATACACTGTTCAGTAATACAATTTGAACTCTCACTCTCCTTTATGAAACAGTTACTCACATTAAAACTATTTAAGTTGACAAGAGTTTCAGTACCAACTTTATCCTTTAAACACATTATATTCTTCTGAAGCTCTAGGACAGCGTTGTATTTATACAAAAAATCTGCACCAATCAACATGAAGACCAGCGAGAACAAATACAAAACTGTTGAACACCTTGTCATTTATTATTATATTTAGTTCCTGGCAACCTTTTACACTCTGTTTAACATTATTTACAAATCCAAACAATATCACATTTTTTGCAGGACTCAGTTTTGCTTTAGGCATTATTGCAACAATTTTATCCCATGCTTTCTTTGATAAAATAAAGCACTCGCTACCAGTGTCAATAATACATGCAAACTCTAATCCTACAATATTACAGCTTGGTCGCAGCGAAGAAAATTTACATATCTCAAAATTCCTTCCCTCAGAACTAAGCAAAAATTCGTCATCAACAACAAAACAAATTTTTAAGTTGGTGCTAGTTTGTACTTTTGTTTCATCATGATAACACTCTACCTCATCATTTCTGAATTCAGAAATTTGTGTGCCTGACTCTAAACCTAGTCAGTCATTTCTAGTTTCATTAGTGTGAAATACATTATGATCAGGGAAACTTCTAGAGTCCCTGCCTCTTTCATCTCGTTCTGCACTTACACTATTATCATGCTCAGCACCACCTCTACTAGTTTCATCCTGTACACTCCTTTCATCATCATTGTCATCGTTCTTTTCATAATCACGCCTATTTCTTCGTCTCCAATACCATCTGTCATTTTTGTTTGGAAATCTACGATTCCTTCTGTGAAAATATTTCCCTTCGCGAAATTTATTTTTGGCGTAAGGCCTATTCTTATTATCAGTATATTGTTTCTCCCTATCTTTCACTTGTACATTCCTTACATCATATTTGTTGGTTTTAGCATATCTGTAATTTTGGCTACTTGTTTCTTTACTATGCTTATCATTATCGTAATACTTACAACTATCAACCACTCTATTATAGCTTGGAATATCCAAACGTTCTAAACTTTCAATTAAATCAGACACACTCTGTATTTTAACAAGCGACAACATTTTACGTACATCATATGGCAACACTGATAATAAATCCACAGTCTCAAATTCATTAGGGCAAGACACTAAATTCACATACACTGACCATGCGTAGTCAACAAGTGATTTATACTCTGAAGATTTAAAATTAGATTGATACAAAGCACGAAGTTGTGCAGCTACAATCCTTCTATCAGTATATTTCTGAAGAAAATAGTATACAAAATCGTTATAAGACGTTATTTTATTCCTCATCGACAAAAAACAACTCTGCGCACTATTAGTAAGTTTCTTTTCCAAGATTAAAAAACGATCCCATCTCATCTCAAAATATGAGGTCATTTCTTCCAAGAACTTTCTCGGACTTTCAGTCATGATATCGCCAGAAAACGAAGGGTAAGCATTTAATTCTGTTAGTTTAACTGGCCTAGATGCTACTACATTACCACCAAAACATCTATTAAAACATGTATCGTTATCGAAAACCTCATTATTAGGATTAAAGTGATCATTATCTGCATAGTGAGTAGGAAACACTGAATAGTTATATATATATATATATATATATATATATATATATATATATATATATATATATATATATATATATATATATATATATATACAATCTCTTTCCTTTCCCAACCCCTTCTTGGTTGACAACAATTACCTATATTTTTTTCTTTGATCTTCCCAACTTGAAACAATCGTATTCTATTGTTTTCTTGGACCCGTCGTATCAAGTTTCCCTTGCACGTGAGTCAGCAGGAAAGCCACAATAGTTATCCCTCTTACGTCTCTTACAACCAGCTGAGCACAATTCCTCCCTTGTCCTCATACACTTTGTTAATTTTTCATGAGTTTCAGAACCAGAATAAGAACTATCACTTCCTACATGCTTAAAATTTTTTGATTCAAAATTATCGTTCTGAAAATTTTGCAAAAAACCAGGCCCTTCACTTTTTTCATTAAATGGAATATAAGATCTATTGTTAGGCTCTTCATAAGCAGAACAATTCTTATTACTGATATTAGACACAACATGAGAGTTTAAACTCCTAGTACAGTCGGCAACAAGAGTATTATCATCGGACCGCGGCACGTTGCCAAATGTGCCTTAAAAAGATGTACTTTCAGCTTGGTTAGTGTTCCTCCTTCGGCGGTTTTGATCTGCACACAAACAGAACACGCCTTCCTGCTTTTCTTCTTGCTCATTTGGCACCTCTGAGTCCTGGTCTTCCACTTCTTCATCTTCTTGACTGATTCTGGTTTTACTGGCTGTCTCCTTTTCACGAACACACAAGTCTTCTGTGGCCGCTCTTTGACAAGTTTCTCCAGGGAATCAAATTTCTCCGTTAATTTTTCCACTTCCTTACGCACTTTTGGATTACGTCGGGGTCACCAATTTGCAATATTCCTTTTTTTTTCTTTATCGAAAGGATGATGTCCTCTGTAATCTGACTCCACTAAACTTCTTTTATATAAATCTCTTTCGATAGCACATTGTAATAAAAGTTCGCATGGACGGGTTAATACGTTTGTATGTTAAATTATTGCTCATTAACATATTGAATATGTATGCTTTGGCTTTGGCTATTATCCCTTAAACTACGGAGGTAAATCTTTAACCTTTAAACTACGGAGGTAATTTATCTTTAACCTTTAACCTTCAAAATAGATTTAAAGCGTTTTCGTAAGGGTTTACAAAGAAGTCCATTTCTTCACTCCTATTTATCGAAGACACATGGAACAAAACGTGTTAAAAAAAGTTATTGTAGTACCATTTCGAAATCGAAATATCCGTAGTTAAGACAAGAAACAGGGTATTTTGAAAACAAAATATCCCGTAGTTTAAAGGTTACAAATGTTACAATGTCGCACGGACGTCTTAACACTAGGATCGTACCTCCAACTGACTTATTGGACCAACTTTTCACGTTTAGTATATCCAACTGCAATCTAATACCACATTTTTTTTTATTTATTTTTTTTTTTAACGCATACAAAATAATTCAACTTATCTTTACAAAATCTTAACCACTACAAAGTACATCGTCAAACAGTGAAAAGCCACATTTTCGTCCTTGGACGGAAGGCAAATTACATCATCATCATCAGCAGCAGCAATATTCTAACAATGAAAGGGGAACGCATCAATCTGTGCATCACGCTAATAGGTGTCGCTACTTGGGTTGCGTATTTGCCTAACGCCAATAGATGTCGCTAGCTTGCAGGAAATTTGCTGATTTGAAACTATTTAAAATTAATTTCGACTTAAAACTCCATTTTTTTTTTTCTATTTAATTATCTGAAAATACGTAGGACAAGGATGTGACCGTAATAAAGATTTGAGCATCAGTATTTGTGTCTGTCTACAGCAATATATTGTGACGATTTAACTTCAACTTAAATATTTGAAAATTGATAGTAATGATGCTGAACATGAACATGGTTTGCTGTTGATTATTAAGACAAGGGCGGTAACCATATTTAAGTTTGAATGTTAATATTTGTGTACTTGCAAGTTAGTTGATGGGAGAAAAAAAAAGTTAATTGTAAACAATTACACCTTTTAATGAAGAACGATTCTAGCGTACAGTGTACACGATTTTAACATGTGGACCTAAAGCTCAGGCGCAACAACTAACAATAATAATTTTCTGGCCACTTTTATATAATGAAAAATTGTTAAATAAATAATGACACTACTAAAATAATTGCAAGTGACCGTTTTGAGCCTAATTGTGGGATGTTTGTTGCTCTTGTTACAACTTGACTTTCGTACAGCGTTCATTATTCTTACCAAATATGCTATTTTCCAAATATGCAAATTCTTAAATATGCCATTATTTAAAAAAGTACACTAACATCTGGTGTTCTCCAATACACCACTTTCTTTCTGGACATTTATAGAAACGAGATGTGCATGAAATCAAGTTTTGAGTTAGCTACACCTCATTGTCACAAATATTTGATCATTACGTGGTTGGCAGTACTAGTAATTTATTTTATATAAAATGTTAGATATGCGAAATTTCAGAGGAAAGAAACCTTCGTAAATTCAAATTTTTGATACTTTGTTCAATTTCTTGTACGATGAAACCTCTGAATAGGGTACATCGAAGGAGCATTATTATTTATCCGTTACGGAGAGAATGCTCAAATTTACTTTTTTACAGCTCATTTGGTAAATTGTATGCAGTATACAGTACATACGAGTACATTGGTCATACATGTAAATATAGGTTAATATCCAAATACTTAGTATTCGAAGTGGTGGAGGGATTTTCAAAGCAGGGTGAGAGGAGGAATATTTCTTGTTGAAATTTTATCGTGAAACTAATGACGTTTGCTCCTTTGTAAATATAAGAGGGCAACTCGAAGAAAGAAAAAAAAAAGTTCGCTTGTCAATGACATACAATCGCAGATACAAAATTTTTATTATACACATAAAAGTACGTTACTTTTCAACATATTCACCATCAAATTGAGGCACTTCTCATAACGTTTTACAAGATTTGAAATTCCTTCTGCAGCAAAAAAAAAAAAAAAAAAAAAAAAAAATCTCCCGCCTGGGAATGAAGCCATCCGCTAAATAGCATTGTAAAGCGCATTGTCATTGTCGAAACGGTGCCATTGTTCAATGTGTCTGAAGATAGAACAGAAACTTCAGATGTCGTGAACCTACGGACATTATCACAGACACTTTTGTAAATTTTCTGCACGAGTTCATTGCTGAATACAGATGGGCACCCACTTCTTGTCTCATCGTGCACGTCAGTTCGTCCATCTTTAAACATGGGACACCATTCACATACGACACTTTCACTTACCACGTTTGGCCCATAAACACCACGCAGTCGCGATGAATCCGAGCTGCCGAAAATTCTTTCGTACTCAGAAGCAGGGTGGATTGATTTAAATCAGTCTGATTTAAATCGAGATTTAAATCACTTGATTTTTTAAATAAAAATCGTTGATTTAAATCATATTCCGAAATAAATTAATTTAAAGTGAAAATAAGTAAAATCCAGCCTCTGGTGTGTTATTTCAATTATAGAAGATAATAATAATACAATAAGATGCAAATGTATGTACAGCACAATACGAAAACGAGTGTTTCATGCAGAGGATGATTAGGGAAAATCCCATTTTGAACGGGGTAACGGAGGAATTCTGCTTTCTTATCTTCACAACATAAGGTTTTCAAATCGTTAACTATTTCAACGAGAAAATCACCATGAACATTTAAGACGAAAATTTTTTTTGTGTGCGCGTCTGTTTGTTTGTTCCCAGATAATAGGGGCGTATTTATAAAGGGGTCCGATTCCCTCTCCAAAACTTAAATCTTTTTTAGATTTTAGAACTTTAGGCGAAATTTGTGTATTTTATTTGTATTTCGTGCCGCAAGCTAGTTCTTTTTTAAGGTATGCCCCTGCCAAATATGAGTAACTTTTGTGAAAAGAAAAAGTATCATGTTGATAAACGTCGCCGTACTCTTTCCTTAGTGCTTAAGAAACATTGTTTGGAATTAGAGATGCGAGGTAGCCGGCTTTTTTGAATTGATGTTCTTTTTACATAAAAGCAGGCTTTTTAGGGAAAAAACGGAAATTTTGTCTTTTTTCAATTTCATGATTTTTCTATCTAAATAGCTTTCTTATAGTATACTCTATAGTTAAACAAGATTTCATGACCTAAATGCCATATTTCCCTCTAGAATTCACCATTATGATGGATGGAGCAAATGTTTTATGAATTAAACATTAAGTACGTAGTATTTGAGAGCAATTTTAGAGGCTATATAGCTTTATTTTAACTTCTGAGTTATCGACATTTTCTTCTTCTTCAGATCATTCCATTTTTAGTTATTCGTCTTTCATTTCTTAGAGCTTAGTACTCTAGTTTCTAACACATAGTTAAACTTAAGTTTTTCAATATATTCGTCAGAGCATACTTCCACATTTCTGTTATACTGTAGCTGTATAATGATGTAGCAATAATCTTCCGGATGCAACCTTGAATACCATTTTATACAAATAATCAGTTCGGATTTAGAAAAGTGTTTTGGGAGGGCTTTTTCTTATTAATGGTTAGTTTTCTATAAAAATGTGTGGTTTTCATTTGAGGGGAGCTTGAAGTTTATGAGTGAAGACATAACAAATTTCGTTTGTTTTAGAAATTCCGTAATTTCGGAGAACAGGCTTCAGTCCGAAAGATACCCCCACCCTAATCCCTTTCGCAAATCCGTCATTTCTGGTAATTAGTAATAACAATTTAAAACATAAGAAATGAAATCAACCAGGAATCACAGTACACGTACTATCTCTACATTCACAGATGGAATTAAGAACTTTGGTCGGAATGGTCGAATGCGGGACTGAATCCCGGATTTCCCAATAGAAGCGGAAAAGCTAACCACTCATAGTTGTTGTGCTTGACTTGAGTGTATTTCGTAGGTTTTTTTTCTTTTTTTTTTTCTTTCTTTTTTGAATTTGGGACTTCACCGATTTTGCAGGTCCGAAGCACCTGATAGATGGCAACAAATTATTACGTACGTAATAAATGAATAGGAAATACATTTTCAACATTTCAAAGAAGTTTCTGTAGGGGTAGCAAAGGCGGAAGCAAGAGGTGCATTAACAAATTAGGTGATTTTTGAGCGTCCCATACAAAGATTGCATTTTTTCAGTCTTTTAAAGTAATACGTTGAATTGTAATAAAACAATGATTATTTTTCATTGTTACTCTAGTACGAATGATTATGAAAGTCTCGGAAGTCAGACATAATAAATTTATAGACTATAACAGATTGACGAGGGAATGATATTTATTTATTTATTTATTTAACAATCACCAGATGCAGCTCAGAGGCTATTTTATACTAGATATCTAACAACAACATGTAAAGGATTTGAGAAGATATCAGCCAGGGCCTGTTTTAGTAGGTACCATCCCGGCATTTGCCTTGTAGGACTGAGGGAAACACAGGAAAACCCCAGTCAGGATGGTCGGCAGCGGGAATCGAACCCATGACCTCCCGAATGCGAAGCCAACGTTGTACCACTTGAGCCACTTGATATACGTAATGAACAAAGAGAAGAACATGTTATTTTTGAGAAGGCTACGGCGTCGAAACTTAAATTTGTTTTGTGCGTTTGTTCAGTAAATATATTATTATCTTCCCGATGTATTATTTGTTTGAACTCACACACATAGTACAATAAATTCTGTATGTCATATAACAGTTTTTCCTTGTTTTTGTATTTTTAATTCATAATAAAAAATATTGCTTATAATGCATATGAAAGTTAAAACTTAACTGCAACTTATTATATACATGGATTAATTTTTTGGGATTCATAATAAAAATGTGTTAAGAATTAAAATTGTTTGAAATATGTTTTCGAAATTCATGTTTATTTTCGAGGTTTTGTATTATTATCTTCATCCACTACTACGTAAATGAGTTTTTGTATTGTAGAGAAGCGTAACAAAACCTGTTTAATCAATTTAAAGCAGAATTTGGAAAAAAGCCCAACTTTCCCAAGCGAAGCAGAAAAAACCGAGTCTCACCCCCTCCCCCCAAGAAAAAGAAGACTGTTTTTCCCCGAACCCTTGCATCTCTATTTCGGATTGAAATGAGAACGACTGGCAATTAATTCAAAATTCAAGCCCAATACTTTCATCACTTAAATGGCATAATTAACATTTAGTATTAATCCCTAATGTTTTATCTTCAGTTCGTGACTTGTATTACGCGAGAAGGAAGATTTGATTTAAATCAAAAAATCGATTTAAATCAAAAAAATGAGCAAAAATGATTTTTTTTAAAAAAATCATGATTTTTTTCCACCCTGCTCAGAAGTCGTATTACCTCACACATTTCACACTTGGCGGGTTTTTCTATTGGAGTGTTCATTTTCGGTTGTTATAGCGAACAAGTACACTGCAACACAACCATCCCTTCCACTGCTCACTGTCTACTGAGCTAGTACACACAGCGCCACAGGACTGACGTCTCTCTTTCCGGTCATTTCTCACACATGCGCAAACGAAGGTTTGTTTCAAATTGCCCTCGTATAAAGGAAGAAAAACCATTGGTTTCAATCATATATATAAATATTTAAAGATCCAGAGTAAGATCCAGTCACAAGGGCCAAAGGAGTAAATTTGTTAGGAAAGGAAAGAACTTCCGCATAGAATTTTTTGCCATGCGCTTGACTCTTCACGATTACTTTTACTCATTGATCGTGTGCTAGAAACCAGTTGTATTGTAGACAAAGAAAGGAAAAAAAAAATAAGTTAGCTTGCAAGTTTTCTGTGTAATAGTTCACCATGTCATTGACTTAATGGCAAAGACATTTTGTGGCAGATGTTTTCTACCGACTGTATTGTCGCAGATGTTTTTAAACTGAAGAAAGTACTTTATCTGCTAAGTACGAGGTGAATTCAGGATAATTCCTGTCAGAAGAGGTTACTGAAATGGTGTGAAGGTGGGGGATAGAAGACTGTGGGTGTCCGTTAAAGGGAGAGTTCTGTTTCGTGATAATGCATATTCGGGACAAAAAAAAAAAAAAAAAAACTGTATTGTAAAGGTATTGTTAAGTGAGGTTTCACTGTGTATACATTGTGATTCTTTTTGTAGTATGAGCAAGGATTTGTTTATGTCTACGTGCTTTATTATGTCTTATCTCTGAAAGTTGATAAAGTAAGATTTCAATTTTCATTCTTAGCTTACCTGCGCTCAATTTTTACATGATTTTATTTATTTATTTATTTTTTACAGACATCAAAGTTCATAAAAGAACTTGGCAAATTTACTGGACTGAAATCAGCGGTAGTTGTAGGCGGTGATTCAATGGATGATCAGTTCAGTGTACTCCACGGAAACCCTGATATTATAGTGGCCACTCCTGGACGATTCTTACATATCTGTGTAGAAATGGACCTGAAGTTGAATAACGTGGAGTACGTTGTCTTTGATGAAGCTGATAGGTAAATATTGTGTAACACCAATGTCATTAATGATGGTAATATAATAAGGTATAAAGGATTTAGTACTGTATATGAGGCATGTAATAAAAATACTAAAGATGATATGATTTTCAGTTTAGCGTCCCTTTCAGGAGAAAGGCTATGCCAGACGTAGACCTACAACCAGTGTTGCCAATTTAGCCATTTTCATATGCTTGTTAGCCAGCAAAAATGTAGTTTAGCCATTAGCTATACATCTGGCAAATTCTGCACTTACGATTCCTGATATCTAGCTACTATTTGTATTTAGTGATAGCTGTAAGTATTTTCTTCAATCAAAACATCTTTAAAAACAAATAAAAACAACTTAAAGTATAACCTACTACTAGGGGGCGCGGTGGGTCAGTGGTAGAGCGTTCACCTCCGATGCTTGGGGTCCCTGGTTCGATCCCAGCTCGCGCCGTGTGGACTTTGTGGTGAACAAACACCATGCTCGTGGGTTTTCTTGGGGTTCTTCCGTTTCTTCCCATTTCCCTCATTCCATCATTTAATTCATTTCTCATTATTACCGTCTCCTTTAGCCTAACCGGCATAACGTGGTATGTAAAACTCAAAAATTTCATTTCATTTCATATAACCTACTACTTTATTAATCCTTCTGCTTCTAGTAGTGCTTGCTTACATCACCATATTACAGTCTACCTTATCTTACTTGTATTATTGCGTATGTGTCATTATCCTATCAGCAAATCATGATTTTAGACATACCGCCTTAGAATAGCCAGGACCGTATTTATATATAGTGTGCCTCTGTGCTCTAAATAATTTGCTGCCCCGCACAAATTCTCTCCCCCCCCCTCCCCGAAAACGACCAATATTAGAGTTGAATTCATAGTTTTTGGGGTCGCTGAGATGAATAGTGACAGTTTTAATCCAATTCAGCTTCAAGGTCATACTCCACTCCCCAGGGAGGGGCGAGATTTTAAAAGTAATCGAAAACGACAGATATTAGTGTTGAATTTATGGTTTTCGAGGTCGCTCAGTTTAACGGTATCAGTTTTCATGATGATCAAGTTCATCCTCACCCTTTTGGATAGGAGCGAGAGAGGATGACTTTTTAAAAATAATCACATAAGCTAGCTAATTAGTAACTAATGTAATTAGAGCAAATTAAACACATTAACATATTTTCTCGTGCTTGCGCGGGACTCTGCGGATTGCTATTTTAAATATTACTTTCTTGTGAATTTTTTAAAAAAATCCTGAGAGCCGCAGTGGCTCAGTGGTAGAGCGTTCACCTCTAGTCCATGGGGTCCTTGGTTCGATCCCAGCTTGCCCTAAGTGAGTTTTGTAGTGGACAGACATCGTGTATCTTTGTTTTGTCGGTGTTCTTCCGTTTCCTCCCACTTTCTTCATTCCACATTTTCATTCATCCTCATCATCACCGTCTCCTTTAGCCTCGCCAGCATAATCGTGGGACATAAAACTTAAAAGATTTCATTTCAATTCATTCAAAAATATATAAAAAATAATCGCCGCCCCCTAAATTCTGCTGCTCTGTGCTCGAGCACAGAATAGCACTTACCTAAATACGGGCCTGAGAATAGCTAATTTTAATGCACGGTTAATTTCCATACGAGTGTTTCGCGGATACTTTTAGTTAGGTATGTACACAGATTGAAATCCGTGTATATTTTTAGTGTTGTGTTAGACCAATATTGCATCGATAAGCAATATTATCTGAAGAATTGGGAGCGAAGGGAAGAATTTAGTTAATATTTAGCATCTGAGACCAATGCGAGCAATCCTTTAAATGTAAACTTCAGGTGAAAGTGGGTTTTGAGAATGTGAGGAAGATTATATGAGTACAGCATTTAGATGAGTAAAACTATGAAATTTTCTGCTGGCTTCATTGTTGACTTCTGCTAGCTATAAACTTAGGCATAATTTTAGAGGTATTTGGTCATTTCTAGCTAGATTCTGTGCACTATTTAGCTACTTTCTGCAGGTGACTATTGGTAACACTGCTTACAACTTAACGTGGGATCCGATACAAATGGAATTGAACCCCGGTGTCCTACGTCAAAGATGCTTACGCTAATCGCTTAGCCACCAGGGAGCTCTAGTAGGGGTAATAAGCCCTGCTAAAGACAGTAAAAAGAATCATGTATGGTGTACTTTTGTAAATGAATAGCCTTGCGTTTATAATTTAAGGATTAATATCTATCTATAAGAAGTTCATATGTTATGCAACCCGTCATTCTGGATTGCTTTGAGGATTGCGTTTTATCGTTACGCGAAACAAGCCTTTTTTTTTAAATGAATGAATGGAATATGGATAGTCACCGTTCCCGTGACTATCAGTGTTAAAAGATTGACTTCATTAAGGAACTCGGCCGAGATAATCTGTCTATCGGAAAACCCGAAATTCGAAAATTCGCTTTCGTTCAAGGATCGTGTGTGGAGTACCGGATGGACAGACGTACTAACTTTACAATCTTATAAGGCCCACTAGCATAATCCTAATAACATTACAATCTTATAAGGCCCACTAGCGTAATTCTAATAACATTAGAATCTTACAAGGCCCACTAGCATGATCCTAATAACATTACAATCTTATAAGGTCCACTAGCGTAATTCTAATAACATTAGAATCTTACAAGGCCCACTAGCATGATCCTAATAACATTACAATCTTATAAGGCCCACTTTTTTGTATGATCCTAATAACATCGTATTCTTATAAGGTCCATTAGCGTGATCCTAATAACATTACGATCTTATAAGGCCCACTAGTATGATCCTAATAACATCGTATTCTTATAAGGTCCACTAGCGTGATCCTAATAACATTACAATCTTATAAGGCCCACTAGCGTGATCCTAATGAAGAGAGACTCTAATCTAAATGTTTATTTTAATCCTGCCCTTCCTACTTATCAAGTTGCTCTGCACGCCTTTCTAGCAGTACGTTCCAGGAACTATTCCCGTCGGGACAACTTTGTAAAATTTGAACACATTACGGTTGTTCGGACTCCACCTTACACTGTAGGTTTACGTCTCATAAAGCCTCGGTACCGAAAGGGACGTTAAACTCCAATAAATAAATAAATAATAAAAATGTTAATCTTAAGCATATGGCCCTTGTTGCCATCAGCAGTCTGTTTCACTCTACCGTTCAGTAGAGGTATTTTCATGTACCAATCATCCGTTTTCTTTCTTCCCTGTCCTATTGAAGGCTACTTGATTAAGCTTTTAGTTTAATGTGGTTCAACTAATAATCAGTTGGTCAGTTTACCTTTCTTTTTCCGGTCGTCTTCTATAAAAATATGTAAATAAAGTAAATAAAGTAATAATACATATGACCAGAAAACAGTTTGAAGCCTAGATCAAATCTCATTCTTCGCCAGTTCTTTTGGTGTCATTATTTCCAAAAAGTTCTGCTGACAGAAATTGTTTCAGCGAAAAATGCGATCAACTTTTGACAGCATTTGAAGCAGATAGAAGACTCAGAAATACGGTAAAACAGCTGTTAACCGAAATCAAAAGTTCCGCCCACAATCTTCTCCAGTGACACTCAGTTGAAAGAAATGCTACATATTGAGTAAAGCACAATAGGCTATCACATAAACCACATACTAATTTATGGTATATGTGTATTGGGAAGAAAAACACAAAACAAGAAATAAATAAATAAAAAATTAGCCGGTTGATACTACAATTCTGAATGAAGTACAATACTATATTATGTTATTATTGTGGAGCACCGAGCGCAATTGATAATGAAAGTGACTTATTTCTTGAAAATTCGTGGAAATAAGTCAGTTTCGTTATCAGTCGCGCTCGGTGCTCCACAACAATAATAAATACACACAATCAAAATAGTATTGTACTTCATTCAGAATTGTGGTCTCAACCTTTTGTGTGTGTATGTGTGTGTGTGTGTTTTTTTTTTTTTCTTTTCTTGGAAGATGGGCGCTTAAGAGAGAGTCCACTGTATATTGGTCCTCGATTAATACAAATTTGTTATGAATATATATAACAATGTCATTCAACCATTTTCTTCCATTATGTGCGTTTTTTATGTATATAATGACAGAACTGTTTTGATACTCTGTTATCAAATATCTATCCCCTTTCCATACACCGACCTTTAATTTAGCTGCTTGGCGAAAACATTCCTGCCTGTTCATCGTAATAAAGCTCCCTCATACCATTAGTTATGTTTTGTCTATTGAGTTATCAGTTATATTAGATCTATAATCTCTATAAAAAAAAAAAAAAAAAAATCTGACCTTTCGTTATTGATTTTTTCTTCTTTCTTTTCAGGTTGTTTGAAATGGGATTTGGAGAGCAGTTGCGTGAAATAGTGAACCGTCTTCCTGATTCGAGGCAGACCGTCTTGTTTTCTGCAACTCTTCCTAAAATGTTAGTAGATTTTGCGAAAGCTGGACTTAACGATCCTGTACTTATAAGGTAAGGAACTTGGAAAATACTTGTAAGAATTCCGATAAGCCTAATTTCTTATTACTACTATGATGATTTGAATGCTTTTTATTTTTGTCACAGCAGTTGGAATGCGTCTACATTAAGGACTCTATACTGAATTGCCTCCATATGCTAAGATTTTAGATTCTATGTAATGGCCTAAAAATCCCGGGCCAACATTACTACAAAATTAACGCTGAAATTCCTCTTAATTCGGAGAGAATCAATTCATTGTCCACGAGTACCGTTTTAAAAAAAAAAAATCTGAAGCACACTTTAGCGAATGTGAAAGAGGATTCCCTCAGATGAATCTTACAGTAACTTCATCTGGGTCATCTCTACATTGTTGTTCATCAGAACAGTAGGACCGCCTCTTGCACGATTTAACTGTAGCAAATAGTTAATTGATAGAAGTTGCATGTCCGTTTTCAGCACCGAGACCATATAAGACTATTGATATAAGTGGAATCGGAACCACGAACTACTACTAAAGTTTGTACCCGAATCAAGTACCCCCATTGGAACTCAAACCGTGATCACACGCATTGACTGTTTGGCCACAAAGACAAAGTCGTTGAAAGTGTTGCATTAAGGATTTAAGTGAGAATTCCAACATTTTGTATTTAGACATAGGGTTAGAAGTAGGCGGGCCTTGAAGTTCTGATGGTTTATGTTTACTTAGCAGAAGATCGAGTATTTTTGATAACGATTAAATAGCGATTTCTTTAACGATTAACAACAAGGAGCACAGATTTGTAACACTGTTGCCATTACTTTATTGATGCCGTTTGTAAATTGCTTATTGTTAATTGTTACATGTACTTTTTTCTCAGGTTGGATGTGGAGACTAAAATTCCGGAACAGTTGAAGCTAGCTTTCTTGGTGTGCAGGCCGGAGGAGAAACCAGCTGCGCTTTTACATTTACTAAAACAAATAATACCTTCTGAATCAAAAACTATAGTATTCGCCGCAACTAAACATCATGTTGAATACCTTCACATGGTAAGAGAATTACCTTAATGCTTTTAAACAATTATATAAGTTACTTGCCAAAATGCTCGTATATTGTACAGATAGTAATGATATTTCAAAAGCAACTGCTCTCCCCTTTAGGTCAACAGGAAGATGTGTCTAGTAATTCCTTCAGTCCATCGTTTTTCCCATGTTTCGGATATTTCTAAGTACGCAAACTATTTGTGTGTGGGTGTTCAGAAAGTATTAGGAACATCAGGAAAATGATGGACTAGAGAAATTCCCAGACATATGCATCTTACTGTTAACTCAAGAAAGAAAGCAGTTTCTTTTGAAATATCGTTACTATTTATATAATGTACAAGCATTTTGACAGTCAGTGTAAGGTTTATTCACAATTATGGGCTCATAGTGTGCTATTATGTCAAGTAGATTCGGTGAAAAGGAAAAAGGTAGTACATGAATAAATAGTAAGAGACCTAATTTCAATTGTATATTTTTATTTATTATGGTCCTTTGTGAAGGGAGTGAGTGAGTTACTGAACGAGTGAATATAAGTGGATGACTAAGTAAATAAGTGAGTGAGCGAGTAAATAGTGAGAGTGAATAAGTTAATAAATAGTGAGTGAGTGTAAATAAGTAGTAAATAAGTGAGTAACTATATAAGTAATGAGTAAGTAAGTAGTGAATAAGTTAGTAAGTAGTGAATAAGTTAATAAATAGTGAGTGTAAGTAAGTAGTAAATATGTGAGTATGTAAGTAATGAGTAAGTAGTAAATAAGTTAGTAAGAAAATGAATAAGTAAGTAAGAGAGTTAGAGAGGGTGAGTGAATGAGTGTGTTTCTTTCTTTTCTCCTATTCATTCCTATCTGATGAATCATCTTAGCGAAAGTTCTCATATAGACTAATTTTTCATCATATAGAATAATAACGTTTCATATATAATTGTTCGTTTCCTATTAATCGAAGCTTCAGCTTAGCTATAAAATTAGATTACTTCACCCCATATGTTGATCGAAATTCATTATTTCAGAGATTAAGAAAAATCCATGTATATTTTTCATGAGTTTCTTGTTCTTTTCAGTTGCTGGAGAAGAGTGGCATTTCTTGTACATACATATATTCGAGCTTAGACCCGTCGGCACGGAAGATCAACACGGCAAAATTCCAAACAGGAAAGTGCAAACTTTTAGTTGTGACAGACGTTGCTGCTAGAGGTATAGATATTCCGCTGCTCGATAACGTTATCAATTTCAGTTTCCCTGCGAAACCTAAACTTTTTGTGCACCGTGTTGGTAAGTACAAACTTATTAGCCTATATTAATAAGTTATAGTATGCATGCATATTTACGTGCCTTTATGAAACTGAATAATAAAATTCTTTATCTTATTGCATAGTTCTTTTCGTTCTCACACTTACTGGGGACGTCGTAACACTGTTTTCTGAGAATTTTACTGAACAATACCCTTTGACATCTTTTTGTCTTCTATACTTGCATCATAGTTTAGTTTTATTTGTAGAAACACCAATGAAAACTTGTTTAGCTGTTAAGGCTCTTTGTGAATCTCATTAAGGGAATGAAGGATATCAGAAACGTAGAAAGTGAGCCAGGTAATATATACAAAACGCTATTAAATAAACTAATAACCATTATCAAAAATATATAAAGCGAGCCAGATAGTATGTACAATACGATATTAAATAAACTAATAACCATTATCAAAAATATAGAAAATAGCCAGATAGTATATACAAAACTCTATTAAATAAACTAATAACCATTATCAAAAATATAGAAAGTAGCCAGATAGTATATACAATACGCTATTAAATAAACTAATAACCATTATCAAAAATATAGAAAGTAGCCAGATAGTATATACAAAACGCTATTAAATAAACTAATAACCATTATCAAAAATATAGAAAGTAGCCAGATAGTATATACAATACGCTATTAAATAAACTAATAACCATTATCAAAATATAGAAAGTAGCCAGATAGTATATACAATACGCTATTAAATAAACTAATAACCATTATCAAAAATATAGAAAGTAGCCAGATAGTATATACAAAACTCTATTAAATAAACTAATAACCATTATCAAAAATATAGAAAGTAGCCAGATAGTATATACAAAACTCTATTAAATAAACTAATAACCATTATCAAAAATATAGAAAGTAGCCAGATAGTATATACAATACGCTATTAAATAAACTAATAACCATTATCAAAAATATAGAAAGTAGCCAGATAGTATATACAAAACGCTATTAAATAAACTAATAACCATTATCAAAAATATAGAAAATAGCCAGATAGTATATACAAAACTCTATTAAATAAACTAATAACCATTATCAAAAATATAGAAAGTAGCCAGATAGTATATACAAAACGCTATTAAATAAACTAATAACCATTATCAAAAATATAGAAAGTAGCCAGATAGTATATACAAAACGTTATTAAATAAACTAATAACCATTATCAAAAATATAGAAAGTAGCCAGATAGTATATACAATACGCTATTAAATAAACTAATAACCATTATCAAAAATATAGAAAGTAGCCAGATAGTATATACAAAACGCTATTAAATAAACTAATAACCATTATCAAAAATATAGGAAGTGAGCCAGGTAGTATATACAAAACGCTATTAAATAAACTAATAACCGTTATCAAAAATATAGGAAGTGAGCCAGGTAGTATCTAAAAAACGCTATTAAATAAACTAATAACTATTATCAAAAATATAGAAAGTGAACCAGGTAGTATATACAAAACGCTATTAAATAAACTAATAACCGTTATCAAAAATATAGAAAGTGAGCCAGGTAGTATATACAAAACGCTATTAAATAAACTAATGACTACTAGATGTTTCCATGTTTTCTCTTATAGACCAGAAATTTGGTTTCGCGGTTTATGACTCATTAATTGTTGGGCACCTAAACTAACACACTACTAGCTAAAATATCCGTTCATCGCAAGGAGAGAATACTCTTATGGAAAGGATTTGAACTCCTTAGATTGATACCATAGAATATTATGAACTTGGGATGTTACTTTTTTTAAATTCGAATTTCAAATGTTATATATATATATATATATATATATATATATATATATATATATATATATATATATATATATATGGGTAATTCCACGAAAAAGGGAAATTTTCTGTCACGGGCATTTCTTCAAACTACTACTAGAAAGAATCACTTCATTTTTATTTTGTTTGGTAGTAACCGTCACAAAGTAGGTATGCCATGTATAACAGTTTGCAAATATAACACGAAACATACGTAAAAAATTAATTATTACCCAATTTCTCAACACCGTGGGCTGTCACAGACTACAGTTGACTGATTTTAATCAATAAATTACAACTGAAGTCGCAAATCAAACATCATTTAATGGTAATTAAATGGAAGAGAACACTTCAATGTTTCGGTTTTGTGGAAAGTAAACCTTTATAACGACTATTTTCGAAAGCTTGACTATGCTTCGTTTCTGTCACCTCTATTTCGTCTCAACTCCATGGCAATAGAAAAAATTATCATTGCTCTCAACAGATAGCATGGTCGTCCACATTGGCAATACCCACAAGAAGACGAGGCAGACATGTTTGACTGAAGAACAGAAAAAGTTGTGTGCATGTGTTAAAAGCTATAGGAAAAATATTTTTGTGTGTGGAAAGCAGGTGCGTATATTAATTGATACTCAACACCATGGTATTTATTACTGAATGTATTTGTATGGTATATACCTTCTTTCCCTTGAGGAACCTACGCCTTAACGTAGAAAATTCATACACAGTTACTCACATGTACTGGTTAAAAAGTGGGCCGGTAAAGATAAATTATATTCGATTTTCTCAACTCCATGGGTCTCAACTCCATGTCCATTTGAAAACTAAGGAATCCACGGTGTTGAGACAAGTTCACGGAGTTGATAATCCTATAGGTTTGTTATGCTCATGCTCTTCCAAATATTTGTTCTTTCAATATATTGATAGAAATAAAGCTCGTTTATGGTCTAGTGACTAGTATGCTCGCCTTTCGTGTGTGGTTCTGGATTTGTTTCCCGGTGGAAGTTCAAAAATTTATGGTGTTTACTTCGCGCAGTGAGGCAATTGGAAAAACTCATTTGAGTAGAGATGTACTGAAACCTGATCGCGCAGACCATCGCAACAGTCGTAGGAGCCAACATGCTGACCACGTGTCATTCACACTCAAAGGCCGACTGGTGGGTCCTAGCCCATTTAAGGAGTGTTTCGCGGAAGTTCAGATTTGGGGCTGTCAGTTAGCCGGAAGTAAAACTTCAGTCAAGTCAAGATGGATGGTATCTGTTTTTAACCTATTGAAGTCTCAATCTTATGATTAACTAATTGTTTTCTTTTCAGGGATTGTCGAAGAGTCTGAGGACAATATACGGACAGTCAATTTTATGACGCGGATCGGGAGGAATTTCTCCTGGCCTACTAAACTTTAAAAAGCGGTGGCAGTTGTCATTCTGTGTAGACTAGAACAGCCCTTCCCTGTTTCCTCAAGACATTTCCTTCATTGGAGTGGAAAATGAGGGCTACTTAACAAAGAACATCGAATTATTCAAAGAAAACAGAAATGATGAGTGCCTTACACTGTCATTTAGTGTGCATTATACAGGGCGTTTCAAAACAACACCGACAACGTTTGGGAGTTGATTCCTAACACCAAGATAAGATAAAAAGTATAGACCAATCTGGGTGCACAAATGCTTCCTTTCGCAGTTATAGGCTGCCGAAAACATGGAAGAAATGAACTTTAAAGGTCCATAGCATAAAACTATGGGACCTACCGTAGTCGGGTCAGACTTCACTTAGGAATTAGTATGTGCGCTATCCAAATATCCATGTTTTTTTAGAATCTTGCGGTACTTCCACAACAACTTTTATAGAAGTAGTTGGTGAGTACTTCAGATTATACGCCCGTAGTCAAACTCCCTTTTTAAAATTTGCTTAGTGAGTACCTCAGGATTCTGAAACATATTTTTGGATATTGCACATATTAGTTAGTAAGTGAAGTCCTGACCCGACTACGGCAGGTCTCATAGTTTTGGAGCTATGGACCTTTAAAGTTCATTTTTTTCATGTTTTCGGCAGCCTATAACTCCGAAAAAAAGCATTTGTGCACCCAGTTGTCTATACTTTTCGTCTTATCTTGGTGTCAGGAATCAGCTCCCAAACGATGTGTGTATTGTTTTGAAACACCTTGTATATATACCAAATATACAAATACACTTACCAAATGTTGAAAAAGTATTGCACTTTCGACGTGTTGACTTGATCACACAGAGAAGACAGACAGTTTACATAAGCTCAGAAAACAAATGAAGTAGACAATAGACAGGTTTAGTGACTACTTCATCTGTTTCGTAAGCTTATGTGAAAAGTTTGTCCTCTCCATATGATAGTCAACATATTGAAAGCGCGATAATTTTTCAATATTCGATAAGTGTATGTGTATTTCTTTCTTTCTTATTTACGTCATATATATATATATATATATATATATATATATATATATATATATATATATATATATATATATATATATATATACTCAATTTTGGAACCTTCATTAGATATATTTTCATATGTTTGCAGTATTTTCTGGAGTATTTTTGTATAACAAATTACGTGTCATCTAGTTTGTTAGAATTTTATTCAACATAAGGAGAATAATTCTAACTTACAAAAACTATTGGAAAATTATTTCAATTTTTATGTAAATTATAAGCTTAATCACTTATAAACCAAAACTTATCACCCAGATGTATCACGTTTCTCAACTCCACAGCAATTTTCAACTCCGTGTTAACTAATCTCAACTCCGTGACCTATGGTCTCAACTCCGTGGGTGCTGAAAAGTTTATTATTTTTTATTTACTACACCAATAACGATTCAGCTCTGCTGAACACCTAATTAACATGTACTTAGTAGTAGTAAGTGCATGTGATATTTTTATCGAAATAGGCGACCATCAACGGAACAAAAATTTTCCAAGTGAAAATTTCCCTTTTTCGTGGAATCACCCATATATATATATATATATATATATATATATATATATATATATATATATGATAGAGCATTTGGAGTAGATTCAGATTGACAGCATTAGCTTAAGGTATATTTTATATTACTTATATTGCTAATGTTGAATGAACGCATTTACAATGTGCTATGAGGTATTTTGGGGATTTTTACCACTGGTTTGAGCTGGCGAAACGGATATACAAAAGAGAAATACAATTTAAAGTAATATTTAATATGTATTTTGTTTTATTTTTTTAATGTGTAAAATTGTGTGTTTCTGTAGGCAAATGATTGTTATGTTACTTTAAAGTGTTTGACAATTTTTAGGTTTAAAGAAGATAGGTCAACTAGATTATACTTAACGTAGTTGTTTTTGTTGACTAAAATTAGAAAGTGTATTAGTACAGCTGATTTTGTTGCACATAATGTCAGTTTATTAAAATAACTTCGGCGAAAATTTGATTTTGAATTGTTAAGATTTTGCTATGTGCTACTAGCCTAATGGCTCTTTAATAATTACTTTAGTGACTTTTATTACTTGCTAATCAAGACTTTAATTATGACTCATTACGACGAAATAAACTGAAGCATTTATACAATAAAAGGTGTGTACACTGCAGCTTGTGGCTCTCAAAATTTGGGCTGAAATTATTACGCGTGTGTATGATTTTTAAGAAATCTTAGTTGTCCAATACTGTTTAAAGATTGAGCATTATGTTAACACTTAGAATTTTAACATAACTTATATTATGCTGTTTAATGCAATGTGTTTTTATTAACAGCAAAACATATAATTACAAAATGCTTACATTAACATATATCATTATAGACAAACTTACAATATTAACAACATTTACAGATTGCTTTTTATGAAACTGAAATACCAAAATCAAAACAAAAACAAACATTAGGTAATCTTCTAAAACTGAAAATTAGCGTGGGCCGCGGTACCTCAGTGCTAGAGCGTTCACCTCTGGTGCTTGGGGTCCCGGGTTTGATCTTAGCCCCCGTCAAGTAAACTTTGTGATGGACAAACACCATGTGCGTGGGTTTCCTCGGGGCTCTCCCGTTTCCTTCCATTTTCTTCATTCTACCATTTCATTTCATTGATCATCATCACAGTCTCCTTTAGCCTAACCGGCATAACCGTGGGACGTAAAACTCAAAGATTTCATTTCTTATTTTTGAAAATTAGCGTACACAATATTTTCAATATTATTATTTTCAATTAATTATCCATTTCCGGTTTCAATATTATAGTCATAGAGTAAAAACTGTGAGAGCTGCCTTTCGGAATTGACTCGGCGTCCTAAGAATATGTTTTTTAACACTTCTGTTAAGCTTATTCCAATCGGAAATGGCAAAAGTTACCCATTTCCACTTTCAACATTGGTCGTCGTAGAACTAAAGGGTAATAGACAGCAAAAGCTGCTTCTTGGAATCGATTAAATGTCTCAGGTTAAGGGTTCCATTGTTAGTTACATATATCTACTAAAACCAGAAGTGGTAAAAAGTTACTGCTATTTTGGTTTCGATATTGAATTCGCATAGTTTTGAAATGCTGCTGTTTCAAATGTGAAACGATCTCGCTTTATATATATAATATACCCCACGGGGAAAATACCTTTCATTTTGGACATAAAGTACTAATGGGGGCTGAATTTGAATTTAAACGGCATCGGAAGTGTCACCGTTCTTCTCAGAAACTATAAATTCGACACTAATATCAATCATTTTTAAATATCTTCCCCTCTCCTAAGTTACTCCGTCAAAATGAATTGATAAAAAAAAAACATCCCAGGCCAGAACCTCATCTATGTGGCAAATTTGATCGAGATCGGCCTCGTGGTTAAAGAGTTATTAAGTTTTATTTATTTTTATATATCTTCCCCCTCTCCTCCACCCCTACGTTGCACCGTCAAAGTGAAATAGTAAAATCACTCCCAGGCCCGAACCTCATCTATATTGAAAATTTGTTGATGGAGATTGGTCGGATACCTCAAGAGTTATTACGCCACAAACATAGTGTCTTTCATTTATATATATATGTTGTATTGATGCATATTGCAAACGAAATCAATATGATAGTAATTATTGAATAATAATTGCTTTATAGGTCGTTGTGCACGTGCTGGACGTAGTGGTACAGCGTATTCATTAGTGGCTGGTGATGAGACTGCGTACCTCTTGGATTTACATCTGTTTCTTGGGAGGCCACTTAACATAGCAGCTACTAATAAAACGTACACTGGCGACTGGGATGGCCTGATCGGCAGAATTCCTCAAGGTTCTATAGATGATGAGGAGAGTTTAATCAAATTATGGAATAGTACTGCAGATTTTGTAAGTTGTATAGACGTAAATAGCTGATTAATGTATAACATCTGTATTTCGTTTGATGAACAGTATTAAAGAGTATTAAAGAGTAAACAGTTCTTAACGTCAAAATGAAGAAATTAACAGAAGACCATAGTGTAATGAGGCTTTTAAAGTTATGGCAAGTGACCTGCCAGTTTTAGTAAATAGGATTATTATTATTATTATTATTATTATTATTATTATTATTATTATTATTATTATTATTATTATTATTATTGTTGTGTAGTTTTATGATTTGTTGCTTTTGTGTTATATTATGCTTGCACTTTAAGTCTTATTATTTTCTTCTTATTTTTTTCTACTGTATAGGAGGGTTTGAAGAAAGTGTGTAATAATGCATACAAGAAATATTTGCAATCTCGCCCTGGAGCGTCCATTGAAAGCGTAAAAAGGTCCAAAGAAATTAATTTTGCTGCAATTGGATTCCATCCTCTCTTTGCTTCAAACGCAGAATTAGAAAAATTCATGTTCCTCGATAAAATGAAGCACTTTAAAACACCACATGTAAGTAGCATTAGTACTATACGTAGTCGTACCATACAACAATTTACTAGCATAGTTTACATGTCTGGAAAATAATTATGAGACTAATTTTCCATGTAGATCATTGAGCTAAGAATAATTGTCCGTATAGATCGGTGAGCTAAAAAAAATAAATAAATAAATAAAAAAAAAATTCACACAAAAATTTGTTTGGACCAAAAACTCATGAGCAATCACAGTGTTGTGTGCTGGAGCTTTCCAATTATTGCTCTTCCGTTTAGGAATAGGGCACAAAACGTCCACACAGCTTGTGTTTGTATAATTCGTTATTTATTTGACGAATAGTCTCCTTACAGAGTTAGGGATATTTTGAATGACCGGTATGCAAATGTCACAGTAATATCAGACCTCATGAGGTGTGAACAAGGAGACTATTCGCCAAATAATAACGAATTATTTAAACAAACACAAGCTGTGTGGACGTTTTGTGCCCTATTCCTAAACGGAAGAGCAATAACTGGAAAGCTCCAGTACACAACACAGTGATTGCTCGTGAGTTTTTGGTCCAAACAGATTTTTGTGTGAAAATTGAAAGCATCACTGTAGCTTTTTTGACAATGTTTCTACTATGCAGATAACAGTAAAGAGGATTATGAGAGTCCAGGCTTCCAGGAGTCATTACATGCCTCACTGGAACGTGCTAGGTTGTCTACGGACAAAGAAGGTCCTTACTTTGAATAAACAGAGATAAGTTGGTTCCGCCTGTTATTCATTTTCTTTTTCAGACCCAGTATCGTTTCTTACTTGCTTCATTGTGTAAGACAGTTGTAATAAAACTCAGTCACTGGTAAGTTTTCTGTCTAGTTGAAGCAGGCGTTAGTGAAGCTTTTACTGTTAGATTGCCATTTCCATATGTATGTATCCGAGTGTTCCACGATAACTCTCGTAAAACTTACCGATTTTGGTGGAACTTTGTGTGAGCCTTCCGTCCACTTGCAGAAATAATCCTATTGTTTCGGGTTGCAATCCATCAAGTATAAGGGGAAGGGGAAGGAATCCACCCTATGTATCAAGTTTCTACATGTCACTATTTTGCAATATAAATCACGTAAAAATAATCGATTATGACAAAATTCAATATATATGTTCTCTATGGCATTGGGAATAGCCCCCACAGATTAGAGTAAAAATCTGCGAAGAACGAAAGGAACATCCCCGCCACTAGTTTCAAAAATATGTTCCAATAATTTTCGTTAAAATTTTCCGATTTTGTCTTAAAATGTCGAACATTTTTTGTGAGGCTTCGTAGTGGTCCCCTCTGCAGGAAGTTAATATCAGTAAAGATTAAAGTAGTGGATTTACCCTCTTAGCACCCCCTCCCCCATTTCTTTTAGTGTTCCACGATAAATTTTATAAAATTCATTCGGTTTTGATAAAATGTATATTTTCTTGACTCTTTCCCATAATCCCTTGTACTTGGATCTAAAATTAAAAAATGAAATAAAGTAAAAATAAAAAAAAAATAAAAAGCGGTGAATTTTAGTCCCTTAATGTGGTATGGATTACTCTCCCTTCACCGATTTAAAAATATCAACTAAGGTAGCTTTCGTAAAAATATTAATTTCCGTAGAATATGGTGTATACTTTTTGAGGCTTTACAATCATTTCCACTGCTTGGATTAAAATCAGTTGAGAAAGAAAGATTCTCCCCCTCTCCCGGTTAAAAAAAAATGTTCTGGTAGCTTTCTTAAATATTGTTCGATTTTAACAGAATATGATGTATGTATTTATTGAGGTGTTCAAATAATCTCCACTCTTGCAGTTGAAGTCAGTCAGATATCAGGACTCACTTAACCCTTTTCCGCTCAGAAGATTTAAATGAGAATACATTTTTTCAGACTTTGCAATCATCTCAGTTACTTGCAGTTGAAATGGATCAATAATAAGGAAGTACATCTCTCTAATTTTTTGCAAAGGCCGTTCGGAAAGTAACCTCTGATTGGTTAAAGGAAGAAACACGAAAGTAAATAAGAATAATTTATTATATATATCTGAAACTACTTATTTGCTCTGTTTTTCAACATAGTTTCCATAAACATTCAAGCACTTATCATATCTCTGCACTAGCTTAGAAATTCCATCGGCATAAAAATCTCTCGTCTGTGCCTTGACCCAGCCTGTGACCGCATCTTTGTCACTATGTCATATAACACAATCCTGGGCATTTGTGGAAATTCGTCAGAAAGCTCCGAGATTATGAAACGTCGATTTTCACGAACTTTTCCATGAATTTTAAACCACCGCTCCACATTGTGGTGACCACTGATGGCCTGACACTCCTCCCTTGGCCATGAATGTTTGTTCGCCCACTTTTAAATGAACAACTCCTTCACTCACCACATCTGGTCCATACACGGCACAAAGTTCCCGATGCATAACTGCTGCCTAATATTGTTTTGCCGTAAGGAAACGTATAACAACTCGCTTGTCGCATTTGGCGGGGTTTTCTATTGCAGCACACATTTTGAGACGCTACAAAAGTGGAACTAAAGTTTATTCAAGGAACGTTCAGTACCTTATGTAAACAAATGCACGTGGTGATTGTTTTATCGTATTGGTTAAAGAGCCTTGGAACATCTATGCGGCAGTAGAAAATAGTCCATTATGAAATAAACTGTTTGTCAATGTTTTTGTTGCTTAAAAGGCTCATTACCAAAAATGCACTTTTCTTACAACTAAATAACACAAACAACACTGTACCTAAGAACTAAATTGAATTAATGCAGTAAAAGAGAATACGCGTGCATAGAAAGTGGCTTTGACCCACTTTACGCGCGAATCACAGTTTTTCAATATGGCCGCGGGTGGGGATTATTTAAAACACGGAACAGGGTACAAGCACGTGCTTCTCGAAAAAAGCGCTAACCGATAGCCAATCATCCAATGACTGGCGGAGTAATATCATTTTACAATGTCTACATCAGGATCAGAAGGTTCGTTGAATGAACTGTAGTGATCAGACAACCTTCACTCTTCCCTGGCTGGATGCAGACTGATCTACCGCGCGCATCTGTGCAGAGATGATAGCGCTGCCCGCACTACTTCACGCACAGTGACCAATCGGAGGTTACTGTCCGAACACGCCTCGTATATATCATTTTCCTGAGTATTTATTACACACACGCAGATTTTTATAGAAAATTGTCTCTCTCTTGTCGGAGATTAGAGACTTACTCCTATAGTTGGGGGTTGAAATTAGTAGGTGGGAGGATCTCTCGCTTAAACAATGCACACCATCACTCTAGTTCAGATATACTGTGATTGTGTCTCCGAGATGTACTTTAGACCTCAATTAATTAGACTAAATGTAAACTTAAAACATGACATATCTATTTCAATATTTTTATTTTTTACTTTACAGACTATTTTTGAAGTAGGACCAACTGCAGCTTCGAAGTGTGTTCAAGTAATGAAAGAGACAAGAGAGAAACATGAAGTGGCTATACAGAGTCACCACAAAAAGTTAATGGAAAACGCCACATCAAAATTAAGTAAGTACATCATGCTTTAGTTTTGAATTGTGCATTTCTGGTTTCGTGTAGACGGTTGTGTTGTAGAATGCTGTGTCGTTTCGGATGACATTTAGTATCTTCCTCAAATTCATAGCCGGTACTGTGACTTAAAGCAAACCGTTGTAAACGACTTCGTTTAAGCGTGTACTCACCATCGCTGACGCGCCTGGTCTCTGCGGACGTATACCCTAGCTATCGCTCAAGGTTCCTTTCTGCGCTTCTGCCCTGGCCCGATTAAGATAGCATTCATGCTTTTTAGTGGCTATCTAGCACAAGTTGGTTCGTGTTTTGTACACTAGTTTTTATGCCATACAACCAAACTATATTTATGCTCATCACAATTACAAATAACGAACTGTAATCACTGTAAGTAAGCCAGTGTCACTATCAAGTGTTTTGGGGAAGAAACTAACTAACTACCCATTGTTTCTTTTATACAGGGTATTTGAAAAAGAACTCCCTAGTTTTAAGTATAAATTTAATTGGGAAATGAATGAAAACTTACATCAATGAGTGCATATCATGAAAGAAAATTTCTTCAAGTTTTGTTTGATGTTGGTAGACTTCAACGTGGGATCCATTTGTAGCCCTGCACACATCGAGACGATATTCCACTTCTCGACACGTATTCACCAACAGTTCAGGTGTAACTGTCTCAACCGCTGTGACGATTCTTTCCCGTAAATGATCGATGTCTCTGAACTTCCCACTGTACACATTTTTTTATGTGGCCCCAAAAGAAAAAGTCCAGTGGGGTTAAGTCTGGGCTTTCTGGTGGCCAAGGTATTAAGCCAGCCCTGCCTATCCACCTCCCTGGAAAGCGAGTGTCAAGAGCCGCACGCACATGGTTACTGTAATGAGGTGGGGCGCCATCTTGTTGGAAAAACACAAGCCCCTTTTCCGCCTCAATATCGTCCATCAGGGGAAAGACGTATTCTGTCAGTATGTCATAGTAAACGTCCCCGTTTATTGTTTTTTCTACAAAAATGAAAGGACCAATCATACGATCTTCCATCAAACCGCACCAGACGTTAAGTTTGGGAGAGACACGTTGTAACTTCATGTGTATGCTCTGCCCCCAAATTCTCCAGTTATGACGATTAACTGTTCCACTGACATGAAATGTAACCTCATCAGAAAAAAGAATTTTTTTTAAAAAAAAAAATTGACATCATCATCAAGTCTGTGTAGAAAGTCAGCAGCAAACTCATATCTTTCGATTTTATCAGTAGGTTTAATTTCATATAACAGTTGCAATTTGTAGGCGCGCAACTTAAGTCTTTTACGCACAACATCATACACAGTACCTTTAGGCACTTTTAATTGTAGACTACATCTAGCCAATGACTTCTTCGGGCTCCGAACACAAGAAACACGGATCTGTTCAACATCATCTTCAAAAGTTCTCGGTCTATCTGGTAATTTTGCTTTTAAAACACTACCGGTTTCCTTAAAAGATTTTAGCCAATGACGGATAGTTTTTGATGTAGATGGTTCACCACCACACTGACGTGTAAAATTACGTTGCACTGTTATAACTGACTCAGTTTTCACAAGCCAAATAACACACTGCGCTTTCTGTTGCGGAGTACACATTTTGCTGAGTTGCTCTGCACTGCACGCCTGCTTGGACTAAACTGGGGAAACACAGGAAAACAATACTGGTGCCGTCTCAAGGTTAAGCAGACCTGTCAACTGCAGGGAAGCCATACTTGGAGAGTTGATGAATCAAACACCACAAACTAGAATAGTGTATGTCACTTTGTACAGATTCTAGGATACATTAAAACTAAGTTCTTTTACACAGAAGCCTTTGAAAATGACTTAATTATAAAGGTAACCAAGAAAGTTCTAGTTCTATCGCTTTTTCACCCACCACCTTCGAACATCGATATGTCACCCTATACGTGCCTCGAAGATCAAATATAGTCTCCGTCAGCATCGACGACTTTCTGCCAACGTTCTGGAAGGCTGGATTCCATTGCAGTAGAACTTGCTGGGTCGTGAAGCAAAGAAGTTATCAAGTACATTTTGCACCTCTACTAGGGATTTGAACTGGCGTCCTCAAGGTGATTGTTCAAGAAATGGAACAAGTGATAATCGCACGGTGCAATGGTCGGGGAGTATGGCGGATGTAGTAGTGTTTTCCATCCAAGGCGTAGAATGGTATCCGGGGTCATCCTAGCCACGTGGGGCTTAGCGTTGTCCTGTAACAGGAGGACCCCTTTGCGATTCAGAAATGCTGGCTCCAGAGTTTTGAGTTTTTCTTGAACACGGCTCAACTGCTAACAGTACACAGTTGCATTAATGCTCTGTCCAACTGGTAACAGTTCCCGATGCACGATGCCGCGAGCAGTCCTCCATAGGAGGGTCTTCTTCTGGTGCACTGCTGGTTTCGGCTGTTTTGGAACCGGTTCATGGAATGCTAACCAATAGTGACGGCGCCGTACAGCTTCGTACAGGACCCACTTCTCATCATATGTCAACATCCTGTCCGGAAATGGCTCCTTCCTTAGACGAGACATCAAAGCAACACAGGTGTCCGCTCGCATTGCCTTCAGGCCCGGAGTCAAATCATGTGAGACCCATTGATCCAACTTGTAGTGCTTCCCAAGTTGATGGAGGTGCTACCAAATGGTCTCTTCACTCACACTGAATAGTCCCAGTTCCTTACATGTCTGGCCACTGTTCGCCTCAATTGCTGCCTGAAGATCATTTTGGTCTTCCATCATGTGTTGGTCTTCCGGCACGTGGATGCGTCTTCCAGTGTTTCGTGACCGTCCTTAAACTTGTTAAACCACCGCTGCACTGTCCGCGTAGTCACGACACCCTCACCAAATGCCTCGTATATTTTCCGCTCCGCTGCAGTGACCTTTGACCCGAGTTGGAACTCGTACAGCATACACGCCCTTATGACGCTCTGTGGAGGTCCCATGTTCACTCTGTCCGTACGCAAGTTAAAGGTATAACTGAACTGCCACAACCAGGTAGTATGTTGGATATACTCTCACAAACAACTGACCTTCGCCCTATCTCCATTCACATTCAGCTCAAGGCGTGAGGGCCAATGGAACACAGACCTCCACAAAAAGCAACAGAACTTTCTTGGTTACCTTTATACTATAACACTTAATGATTGAAGATATTCGATAGGATACATATCCAATATTAACTAGAAGTGACTTACAAATAGCGCATAGAATTAAATTTCTCTGTGAAGAAAGCAAAATTATTGCTTGCTTCATCACGGATCCTCCAGTAATATTGCTTGCTAAAACAATTACACCAATGTTAATTATCCTATATCTACTTTAAAGGTAGTTTTCTGTTAAGTACCGACATAGTATTTGTTAGGCGGTGAAATTTACCTATTCACCGGCATCAGTATTGTCACTGCTGATCACTTTTGGTACCCTCTCGGTCACTCACTCTGCTTTCTTTTGCATCCTTCTACAATACGTTGTTTCGCTACCATCCAGTGTATTCGACGAACAGGATCTTTTGAAATCGTTGATGATGCTCGCTGATGATATTTTTGATCATTGACACAAAACTGGGCTTCCTACTTACCAGATGGCGTGAAGGCACGATTACCTTCCAGAAGCCATTCTAAATACTGTTATCGTAAATGATCTTTGAACGTCTTCTTCACCACATCAATCACTTCCAGTTTTGGAGTCATGCCGTCAGGTATGATGACGAGATCTGTCTGTCTTTTATATTATATTATATTATATTATATTATATTATATTATATATATATATATATATATATATATATATATATATTACTTCTTGTGTGAAATGACCCTTCAAAGTATCTAAAACTAACATGACTTTTTTGGTAATAGAGCTCCAAGTAGTGGACAGTTCTCAACGACAGACAGTAACCAGTACTGTATTTTGACAAAATTTTGAAATCTCCAATGTACACTCATGTCCAAAATGATTGTCGCATATCTATAACTGTCTTCTTATAATCATATAATTTGATAATGATTTTGCAGGAGACTTTTAATACTATTACTATGTGTGTAATCGAGGAATGTATATTTGTAGTAAATTTCAAAGGAAAATAATCATAAATACGGAAATTATAATGAGTAAAACAAAATGTTGCTAAATGGACAAGAAAGTTATTTTCGTTTTGGTGTTCTTATTTACTGCTCTTTTGACATGAAATTTTCCACATACATGTCTTTGTCGATTATACACATACTAACATTATAAGAAATACCGGGCGAATTCGTTATCAAATTGTATTCTTACAACATATTTATAGACATGCGCCAATAATTTTGGACATGAGTGTACATCTTGAGACTTGTTTAGGACTAGGCCTGACTGCTTACTGATAAATATTAATCATTCTTTTTAGGGCACACAAAAAATAGAAATACAAAGGAAAAAGATATAATAATTTATTAAGAACTAATTTGTCGATAATAAACAATGTTCTTTCAATATCATAGGCTAACAAGTACATTGAATATTATTAATAGTCTCTCGAACTTGTATTATGCCGTAGAAATTCATTACATAAAAAAAAAAAAAAAAAAAGTGAGCTAAAACACGTTCCTTGTAAATTAAGCACTTATTGTGCTTCATAACATCGCAGTTACATATATGTACACCTTCAAACATACATAAATAAACTAAAATGATTTAGGAATTAACAAATAAGCGAATACAAGAACTTTGAACATCTCAAGGAAAATATTCAACAGAAATAAATGAATTTAATTCAGCGACAACACTAAAGAAAATGACGTCATTGGTTCAATGAAAGTAAACATAATCTGTAACGGGGTCTACAACAGATCCTTTACAAATTACAATTATACATTTTTTTCTTTTTATTCGCGGACCAGCATTTGACCATCACTAGTGTTCGTGATAAAATGAAATCTTTAAAAGTTTTACGTCCCACGGCTATGCCAGCTAGGTTAAAGGAGACGCTGATGATAAGAAATGAATGAAATGAAGAAAGTAGGAGGAAACGGGAGAACCCCTAGAAAACCCACGCACACGGTGTTTGTCCACCACAAAGCTCGCTTGGCACAAGCTGGAATCAAACCAAGGACCCCATGCACCAGAACTGAACGCTCTACCAATGAGCCAGCGCGGCCCCCAGTGTTCGTGATAAGTACATATAAATAGCCTGTATTGTATTGTAGTATTTCCAAAATTCATTGTCAATTGCTTGTTTATATTTAAGCTGTAGAAAACCAAAGTGAGCTAACTACTTTGTGGGAAATTAGCATTTTTTGGAAAGTGACAACTTGATATGAACTGCTGCTGTTGGGAAATGGGCTTTACCTAACCGTAGCATCAATTTTTACACTCAGTTGTTGTAGCGTAAGATTCATACGGTTCAAATGAGTTCGTGCTTAAACTCAGAATTAGGAAAAATGTTATTTTACTCTGGTTTTGGACAGCTTATTTAAAGATATTTTTCTTAAAATGTTACTTTTATCTTTATATTATATTTGGATTCACAGTTTTGAAATCTTTTTAGTGTACCATAATATTATTATTTGTGGTTTAGAAGCTACAGCTTTGGCTGATATACATCTTTAAGGGTGTCTATTAAATCTACTTTTAGACCTTTTTAAAACCTATTTTTTACAGATAGGAAGCATTTTCCGTTAATAACACAAATGAATAATTCAAAATTTACATATGTATAAAGCTAGGTTACCATGGTACAAGAATCTTGTAGATGTCATTAAAAATATCTTGCAACCATACAATATTTCTCCATGTAAACATAGTTTTGAAAGGGACATGCAACAATATTTTCATCTTGCAAGGAGTAAAACCACGTGCAACTTTCTGGGTCGTCTTGCTTGCTACCTGCTATCGCCCTCCCACTGACATAAACAGTTTCACCACTTCCGAGAAACAACGGATTCTTTTGAACGGGGAAGCGGTGCGCGCCAAAATACACGTTTTTAATGAGGATGTTCACTATTTGTCCACTAGAATGCAGTGCTGCATAGGTGGAGATATCTTTCTTGCTTTCAGAAAGTTGCACTGTGTAAACATTAAATAGAAATACGGTATTGCGAGATCTTTTTAATGACTGAGCTACAAAATTCTTGCAGCATGGCAACCTACCTTAATAGATAATTATGTGATGCAATTGCGTATTATGTATTTTACTTAGGAAGTGAATTTCTGGAAAGGTGTTTGCCAGATAGTACAACAGAGGACATTAACGATGCGTTCAAACATATAGTTCAGCCGAGTAAGAGAAAAAGTAATGATGTCAGAGGGGGAAAGAAGAAAAAACAACGAACTATAGACAAAGAGCATTTCATACCCTACAAAGCTCCTGATCATCACACAGAGCAAGGGTAAGTTTACTTTTGTTCATAAGGTGTCAAGAATAACTGTGCCAGATTCTCTACAGAAAAAATATCCATGAAGGTTTTTTTTTTTGGTACTATTATTATTATTATTAATAGATGCTATAGAATGTATGTTACATAAATGAATGAAAAGTACTGATCTCTGTATCGTGTTGAATATTTGATTTTATATTATTTCGATCCACACTAGAATCTTTGTCAGTAACACATAGCCTAGTTATATTGACTTCCTTTAAAAATCTTAGAGTGAAGTAATCGTACAGAGTGTCGCACAAATAGTTGACACATTTACGTAGTTATTTTATAAATACTGTCAGAGGTTTGGAAACGAAACACTAGCATAATATTGGCGAAATATTAATATCCTTTTGCAAGATGATGCATGGAAGTATGGAGCATGAAGAGCACCAATAAGTTTACAAAATGTCCACCTTGAGCCTGGATGCAGGCCCGGGGTCTGGCGGGCCAATCATCAATTGAATTACGAACATTGTCGGTGGAGGAGGGGCGGACTGCTTTGACAGGGCGCGCTTGAGGAAGTTCCCATTAGGGAGTCCCCATTGAAGCATTAATCACAGTTTGTAGTCGAGCGGATTCAGATCCGGGCTGCTGGAGGACAAGTTTGATGTGGAGATGAAGTTGGAGACGTTGCCCCGTAATCAGTAACGTGTTGACCTTGTCTTGATCGCAGTAGTAGAAGGTCCACTGTTGGTTAGGGAACATACTGATATTCAGTGGTTTCAGTGGATCCAATACTGTAGTTTGGTATAGGGTAGCCGATGTCTTCATCCTTTTACATTAAAATGGATCCATGTTGTCCGTTTAAGCTCACACCCCGCCATACCATGACTGATGCTGAGTTATGGGACTTTTGCACTTGGGAAACATCTTCGTCAGGTTCCACTAATAATGATGCGTATACACGGTCATTTTGAGCTTGCGTATTTACTGTCATTTTGAGCATTAAAGGACTACTCAGGTGTGAACAGCTTCTCGTCGAAAAAGAGAATGTCCTGTGACCATTTCCTGCGTAACGCTTGAGGAGACGTTTGACTTTCAGCGCTCTCTGTTAGCATAACGCATCAGTCAGAAAATGATCTGTACGTTGTTTGTAGGTTCTTGAGTCCCAAGTCCTAATTGAGCACTCGTGACATGATTAATCTCGAAATAGACATATTTTGTGAAATCACTGATTTAATCCGGACGGGGTTTCGCCGAATCCGTGCAGTTACAGCTTTCAGCTGGCTGTGGTGTTTTCATTGTGCGCGGTCTGCCATTACGCTGTCAGTCATTGACACGTCCCATTTTATTATAACACTAGATTTTGCGGTAGACAAATCATTCACTGATTTGCATGGGTTTAAGGATAGCGAAGAACCGTTGGCGGCATTCCCACCTTGTGTAGCGCTATGACTGCAACACAATTCTCACAGTCACTCCACTCCCATCGTTACACGTTCCCACTGCCACTCGTCTTAACTTGGAATGAACAGCGCATGGATCCACGTTGTCCACGTTACCCAGGTGGCTGCAATCACTCATATCCTGCGTCGTCAAACGACTGTCAAAATATCTGACAATGTTTATGAAATAAATAGGTAAAATTTAGATACCAAATTTATTTTTAAATTTTACACATGCATATCGTTATTTGCAGAATAATGTATCCATGGGAAGTTTTTCTCTGTATCACATTTTCAATATGGCCTCCGTTTTACTGAGGGAGCGCGGTGGCTCAGTGATAGAGCGTTCACCTCCGGTGCTTGGGGTCCCTGGTTCGATCCCAGCTCGCGCCGTGTGGACTTTGTGGTGGACAAACACCGTGCTCGTGGGTTTTCTCTGGGTTCTCCCGTTTCCTCCCACTTTCTTCATTCCACCCATTTCTCGTTATCACCGTCTCCTTTAGCCTAACCGGCATAATCGTGGGACGTAAAACTTAAAGATTTCATTTCATTTTTTCAGTTTTACTGACCTTTTCTTCAAGGCAGATGCGATTGTTTCGTATCACTGTGCACCACATATCTTCATGAATGTTACCACTCAATTGAACTATTCAGACCTCGTCTCATTTGCATAATGTGTCTTTGAACGGGATTTTTTCCACTTGAAATAGCCCCACAGAAAAAAATTCTCACGTATTTAAGTGTGGGCTTAAAGGCGGCCAAAAGAAACCTTCGTTGTGTTCGTCGGATATCAATTGGTAAACTTACGATTACCAAAAAAAGAACTGTGTTCAAAACATCCAATACAATAATAGCTGTGTGAGGGGTAGCTCTATATTGCATAAACCATTGAGTGTGTATCGAAAAATTATGTTGACAGTAGCTGGGATACAAAAGCATGTCGAACCATATCCAAATACCGCTGTGAGCTACTTGTATCGTCAGAAAACGCTGACTCTATCAATCCATGACTGGATTAAGCCACCTACATGGTAGCATTATCTCCATGATGTTTTTTTCGTGCACAATGTGTGGTGTTCTGTTATACAAACCCTGATATTTTGTTTAAGTCCCATCTATATGAAAATACACCTCATTTGACAACTATATGTTGTAAAATACCCAATTTTTCCTTCTGACCACTGTGCGAATCGAAATTCTTTCTATTTGTCACGGTCGGATAGCTTATGTAATATAGTAATTTTACAAATACAGCTTGACTTCATTGTAACGGGACATCGCGGGATTTGAACTCACGACTGATATCGCAAGTCTAATCTTAGATTACTTAACCGTGCCAGCGGACTTGAATGCTTTTTGGCATACATGTATTTAATGTAAGTATGCAGAACATTAGGAGGTTCCGAAACTTTAATTCCGTTGATAATAAAAAGTATTACCAGCAATGAAAAAAAGAAAGAAAAGAAAAAAGCCATCCATTTCTGACTGTATTTGTACATACATATATGATCTGTAATATTCTCCGTTTCTTTGAGAGTGTGTTACTGTTTGCTGAAAATTATCGTCCCTCTTCAGTATCAAGGCTACCTAAAACATGGCCGTGCAGTTTAAGCCTGAATCCGAACCACCATATTGCTTTCAATGCTCTTCCATAGGAAATCGAACCCGAAATCACGTGCATGCAAGGTGTGCGCGCTAGCCACTAGAAGAGCGGGGAAACTTGTTGGGTTTCACTCAGCAATGAATAAACGCTGCAGAAGTGTTCAGTTCGTATTTGTTTTATTTTATTCGTAGTATTACTGTATTCAGCAAAATGTTAACGTAGAAAACGGGCATATTTTCTCGGTAACACACACACAAACACACACACACACACACACACATATATATATATATATATATATATATATATATATATATATATATATATATATATATATATATATAATAGAGAGAGAGGGGGGGGGTCTCAAAAGTCTCCTGACAGGGTAACTCTGTTATTATCAGGGTTACAACAAAATGTAAGAGGAGAAACCGTCTCCAAATATAAGGTTTTCAATCTAATGTGAAGGAATTTTTTAAATCGGACGAGCCATTTGGGCTGTACACTCCTTATACGCCCAATGTTAAAGGAAAATGTGACGTTGTCATTTACCTGGACCCACAACACAAAGTGAATGGGGGCATGTTTGAAGTGGAAGCTGGCCATCGACACGTTAGCGTAAAAGACAATGTTGCACTTTCATTTAACATTGGGTGCATAAAGAGTGTACAGCCCAAACGGCTAGTCCGATTTTAAAAAGTCCTTCACTTTAGAAGGAAAACATCATATTTGTAGACGGTTTCTTCTCGTACATTTTGTTGTAACTCTGATAATAACGGAGTTACCCTATGTCAGGGGACTTTTGAGACACCACACACACACACACACACACATATATATATATATATATATATATATATATATATATATATATATATATATACTAGCAGCGTTCACCCCGCTTCGCTGCGGTCACCCCGGAACGCAATAAACGTTGTTACTTAGATAATTTTTACTTTTTCGCTTTCAAGTGATATGATAAAAACCATAGAAGATTGCAGTAAATGTTAACATTATATCGCCTGTCATTTATGTTAACCCGCCCCGCTTCGCTGCGGTCACCCCGGAACGCAATAAACTTTGTTACTTAGATAATTTTTACTTTTTCGCTTTCAAGTGATTGCAGTAAATGTTAACATTATAGCGCCTGTCATTTATGTTAACCCGCCGAGTGACACGGTCATGCGGGTTGCATATAAATACGTTTATTTTTACCTATGATGATCTAACAAAGGATTTGTATGTTATGGACACTTGAATGGTCAATTATCTCAAGACACTGGTAATTAAAAATTAAAGTGATATGATAAAAACCATCTAGGGTCCAAATCCTAATAACCCCCCAAAAATAAAAGAAATTGGTTCAGCCGTATTAGCGTGATGAGGGAACAAAGGATTTGTACGTTCTCTTTTATATATATATATATATATATATATATATAGATAGATAGATAGATAGATAGATAGATAGATAATGATTGTTGTTTGTGCAATAGAAATAAAAGCGTTGGACTGTTTTTCGCATGAGCAATGTTCCAGTGACTACCTCTCAAACATTCCGCTTAGAAATTATTTGCAAACTTCATTTTTAAATATCTTTATTCATTTTTAGTTAGTTAATGCTTCCGCTACAAAATGATACTTTTGTAAGATAATAATAATAATAAGTACGTATATGTTTTTTTCTTTCTTTCAGATTGGCTGTAAATAACTTTTCTGAAGAAGCTTCGAAATCTCAACTGGACCTGACGGGAGACGACACAGAGGCCTTCCGGTTAAAGAGAAGAATCGTACAATGGGACAAGAAGAAGAAGAAAATGGTTACAATAAACCAAGTAAGAGAGAGAGAGAGAGTTACTTACACACGTGTACGGTTCGATCTTTGGGAAGACTTGAAAGTACTGTCGCAGAATTGAATTCTATATATCGCATCGCAGTTTGCTATACAAAATCCTAGAAACGTGATACAAACGAAAAATTGTATCGCAAAATGCGATGCATCTGTGATCGTAATTTATTAGCGAAGTGAGCTAATTTTGCGACAGAAAACAGTCTATCAGTATCTTTCCTTATGAGAGAATGGTTCTCTTTCGATCTTACATACAGTTAAAGCTCAGTGATTAGTCTTGTTGGATAGCCGACGTTCACTTTTAAGTGTTCGTTTTCGTTGGCTCCCATGAACACAATATACTACTGACTACAAACCGAATGATTGGAAAGAGATCGTAGATCTGATGATAGAGACCATATCCTCTTCGAAACTTCATTCTATCTGTAAAGTAAGCGGCTCAATCGACTCTTCAAGTCTAAGACTCGAGCTTACTTTTCAAAAACTTGATTACTAGCTAAAATACGGGACCTTAGCAGTACTCTTTTCTGCCCTCTTATTTTCTTCATATTTGTTTCATAGTATTGGCCTAGAAATATATTTTTGTTTTGCTATGCTCGCTTATTTTACATTGAAGTTACGAGAAAAATAGTGTTCGGTTTAAAATACATAAAACAAATTGGATCCGAGTAGCATGTAGCTCAAGTAGAAACTCGACTTTGTGTGAAATAAGTGATTTTGTTTTACCGTAAAAAAAAAAAAAAATAATAAATAAATAAATAAAAAAAATAAATGAAGTTGACTTCGTGGTGTGTAATTCGAGTTACCCGTTTTTTCAAGTCATTACGAATTCAAAATTTAATTAATTAAAAAAAAAAAACTATATGGACACATTCGAAAACTGCTACCAGCTTAAACAATATGTAAAATGTCAAATTTAAAACTTTTTCAAAATATAATTGCTGTTACTGTTTCCTTATTTTACTTCTTATTATCATGTGTGTGATTCATAGAAAATGTTTACTATTCCACTGTATAAAATAATAATAATAATCTTTTTTCTTGGATGTCGAGAGTGCAATACAAAAGTTACAAATTGCGGTGCAAATTTAAGTGTTTCACATTTTGCTACGCAAAAGTCAAAATCTTAAAACGTTGGTATATAAATATATAATATTAAATAAAGATAGCCCCTATCTCAAAAAAGTGTTGGTTTAGTATGTTTGAGTACAGGAGATAGCCATAGACTAGACCTGTTAACTCCAGGTTCAGGGAAATTTATTCCTTTTATTTTCGTTATTAGATTTTTCTGAGGTACCCGGTTGCCCGGCGGCCCAATCCACTCCTGACCAAATATATAGGGTGTCCCGTAAAGAACGCAACTTTTGAAGTGCCCGAAATTTCTGTTCTAGTAAGTTGGCAGAACTGAACGTTACTTATTTTTCGGTTAGTAGTTATGGAGCACCGAATAGTGCATGATCGTCATGTGTTTTTTCTGTACGGGTAGGAATGGAGAGCTTCACGATAGAACAGCGTGTTGTCATAGTGAGAACGTATTACAAACGTGTTGAATGTTGTGCAGAGACTCTTTGCAAGCTCCGTGGAAACCATGCTATTCGGCACGCCGTGACTACTAACCACAAAGGCAAGACATGAAAATCGCGTAACGTTCAGTGCTACCAACTTACTAAAACAAATGGCGGGTATTTCAAAAATTACGTTTTCTGTGGGACGCCCTTTAAAACGTCTTAGCAGTGTTGAGTAACTACGCCATCATCATTTTTTTTCCCTCATTGATTTGTGTTGAGAATCATTTTTATGTTTTCTTTGAAATGAACTAGAACTCCAATGATTTTATTTTACCGGTATCTTTCCGAAGTCTACTTAAATATTCCTTGCTTTCTCAAATACATATAAATTTAAATTATTCCATTAAATTTGATTAAGTAAATGCTAAAATTATATAACAAAACTTTATTTTCACGAAGTAAGGACATTTAAATAAATTTGAAGAATAAATCAATAAAATCAAACAACCCTTAAAATATCAATTATTGAATAGGCTAAAGAAAACAAAGATGATGCAAGTATTCAACAGTGTTTATATTTCATGCACTTTAGTTTCATTATGCACCACGCAGAGGATAAGTGCAAAATGTACACAGCATATACCATGAACGGCCCTCCAAGTAGCACCTAAAGTAATTCTTGCAACTCGAATATTGAAGCTCCCTTGTCGCTAAGCGGTTAGTGTACGCGCTTTTGACGTGGGAGACTTGAGTAATCGAATATTGTACTAGGTTCAAATTTCAAGGCTCTCCCATCCGGAATCGAGTCCTGGATTCGTGCACTAAAGAAGCGCGCGTTAGCGGTAGACCAGTTGACAAGGCCAATTTTCATTTGAATTTCTGATCGTTGCTTCAAGATATTTGCATGGAACATAAAGCTAAAATATTTTGTCGATAAAATTTATCACATTTAAATTTATATATTAGTACATTGTAAATATATCAATTCAATTTTGTTTTCATTGACAAGCTTAAAGTAATTTTAGAAAGGCAAATTGTTACAATGTTAAATACAGTGAAACCTGTCAACTTGGCCACCTCTCTAAGTTGGCCACCTGCTTATCTTGGCCTAGTTCGTCTTGAACCTGCATTTTCCCATAAGACATTCGTTACTTACTACTCTATAAGTTGGCCACCTGTCTATCTTGGAAGTTGGCCACACTAAAGCAATGTTTACCCTATGATGATAATGATAAATTTACCTGCGTATCTTGACCACGGAAAATACAGTTTTGTTATTTTTCTTAATTCTTTCGAATTCCCATATGAAAGGCAGATGTTCTGTATTTTTGACTGGACACATAGAAGCTCGCACGATTTGTTCTTGGAGGTCAATGGCCAGAACACTACCCTCATAAAAGGGTGGTAAAGGAAGATGTGAATAAGAAAAAGCACGTACAGGAATTCAGGAAATGGTTGTACGTATTTGTTTACCCTGTCTGTTTTGGTAAAACCATTATATATCGGCTCCTTTCATCAGTGGGAAGCTTTAGTAATTCCGGAAAATTCTCAAGGTTAAAGCTCAATTGTCATTTACTGGCACGTGACTGCATGTCAAAAGGTAGCGGAGGTTTTGAGATATGAATTCCCTCAAGATTTTCTCAAAACATCGTTTGCTCCGAGGATATTAGAATGTGCATATTCCTGGGGGAACCGAGCGGGCCCGGGCCTCCCAAAGCTCATGTGGCTCCTATTTTATTTATAAGTATACAATATTTGGTATAATTTGAGTGCAATTTGTCTTAAAATCTTCGTATATATACCTTCTGCATCTGAATGCCCCCCCCCCTCCCCAATTTACAGAGAAATCGGCGCTCTTGCATACTATAGTAATATTTCCTAGTACTGTATATTTTTATGATTACTCTATATACATTATTTATAAGTAGCTGCCGTGCCACTGCTAATTAAAATTTTACAATCAAGTAATACTAGAAATCCTATTCTAAAAATACACAATTCACACTTATTTTCTGTAAGTTGGCCACCTGTCTAAGTTGGCCACTTTTCGATGGAACCGATGGTGGCCAACATAGACAGGTTTCACTGTATCTGATTTTCATAGAACCATTCGCAATTTTCTTCTTGAAATAATCAAAACTTTGGAAAGTGGTGCAAATATACTACGTATGCGGTTATAATCTTGACATTATTAACAGTGCAGTGCACTCACTTGATTTTCTGTTGCTGTGGCATCTCATTAATATTCACTAATATTCCAATTTTTCTTTTTTATGACAATTGGTTGGAACACTTCCACTAGTTATTTTGCACAGTGCACTAACTGGAGTTCGTATAAAATCATTTATCTGTATATTTGCTTAGAATTCTGTATTTAAAAAAAAGTAAATAAAAAAAACTATTTAAACTTGAGATGGCCAAAATTATCCGGTTTCCGGATAAATTCCGAAATCGTAATTTTTTTAATTTCGGAATTTTTCCAAAATCAGAAATTTTCTCGCCATCGGAATTTTTCAGAAATGGAATTTTTCCGAAGTACAGAAATTTTCCGATTCTTCTTTCCAGATTCCGGAAAGTAAAAATTCCGGAATTGACCATCCCTAATTTAAACTAATCGTTTGTTGCTAGTGAACACCCCAAAATTTTTTAAACATTCTCAATATCTCTTTAACGTGTAGATGAAATTGTTAGTGTTGTTGCGGGTTTATATTTTTAAAATCACCATACACAATGACATTACGATTTAATGTAAGTGACTGTATTAGGATGGAATATTTATTTAAAAATCCTATTATTATTATTATAGGAACCAAAAGATCGAAAGATAAAGACGGAATCTGGCGCCTGGATACCAGCTTCATATAAGACTAACAGATACAAGGAATGGAAGGAACGAACGAAAGCAGAAGCTGCGGAAGAAGAAGAAGAAAGGAGTGATTCTGGTGAGTGATACGTAATAAGTCATCATCATCATCATCATCATCATAGATATTCTGACCGGTCACTTGCCTCGCCTGAGAAGTTACCGTGTATCACAGTTTTCTTAACGTAGAGGAATTTTCTGTTTTAATTAGTGGTGGGCACAAAAACTGGTTTTTCGGTTTTCGGTTTTTAGAAAAACCGAAACCGGTTATTGGTTTTACCCAAAACCGGTTCGGTTCTTCAGCTGATCCGGTTTCGGTTTTCTTCAAAACCGATTCCGGTTTTTTTCCAAAATTTGTTCTATTTCTGACCAGAATGGTGTTCGTTGTTCTCCGGAAACTGAATCCATTTCCACAGAAGTAGTTTTATGTGTTTTCGAAGTTTTCACCGAAACCGGTTTCGGTGAAAAACCGAACCGGTTTTGGAGAAAACCGAAATGTCGGTTTTTCGGGTTTGGGTTTTTATAGAAACCGGATTTCGGTTTTTATAAAAACCGGTTTTGCCCATCCCTAGTTTTAATACCATCCATAAACTATACCCTCTTTCACTCCTCCCTTCTTTGCTTCCACCATACCTTCTAGCACGTTTTTTTTTTTTTTCTGAGCCAGTTTCTCTTTCTAATTCCAGCTAAAATTCTTTTCTCTCCCACTGTTTCTGACACCTAATTCGTTTTCCGTTCGACTCAGCTAATTCTCCCTGTTCTTGTTTACATCCACATTTCGAAGTCTTCTAATTCTTTTTTCATCACTTTTGCATAATGTCCATGTTTCTGTCCCATAGAGTGCAATATTCCACATGAAACATTTTATAATTCTCTTTAACTTGTTTGAAGACTCCCGCAAACTAGATTTTTCTTTCTCCTAAGTGCTTTCTCGCCGTTCCTATCTTTACCCCTATTTCACTTTCACACTTTTATGTTTTCATTAATATTACAGGATGTCTATCGGTCATGAAAACGTTACGAAATCAGAAAACGGTCATGAAAGTCAAGAAATTTAGTTTTTGGGTCACGTTTTTTTTTTAATTATATGTAGAAATATAAGTGTAGACTGGAAAATTTTGTTGTATAAAACGTCAAAATTCACCACCAAAAATGTCTATGATCGGCTTTAGACGCTACCAAATCGCAAGCAAAGCACGCTTCTATCGCATGCATGAAAATTCGGCCCAATTCGCACCTAAATTCGCTCTTGAGAATGTTACTAAATTTTATATTTTGAGAAAGAAAAGGTCATGAAAGAGTCACGAAATTTCATTTTGGAATTTTAGTAGACGCCCTGTATTAGTACCCAGGTATCGAAAACTACCCACTTGTTCTGTTTTCTCCCCTCCTACTTCATTTCGTTCTAATCACCATAGCTTTTATCTTTATAATGCTGATTTTTATTTCATATTCGTCGTGGCCCTTCCTCAAGTTTTCGAACATCTTAAGTATTTTAGATTCTTTGACAACCACCATATCATCTGAACATCCTATCTCCTACCGAAATACCGTCTTCATTATCACTATTAAATAACGTCGGAGAGCGACAACATTCCTGTCGAACTCCCATTTCAGTCATTTCTGTGGTAGTATGGATCGTATTCACCTGTCATTTGTGTGATAGTATGGATCGTACTTACCTCTGTCATTTCTGTGGTAGTATGGATTATATTCACCTGTCATTTGTGTGATAGTATGGATCGTACTCACTTCTGTCCTTTCTGTGGTAGTATGGATCTTATTCACCTCTATCATTTCTGTGGTAATATGGACCGTACTCACCTCTGTCATTTCTTTGGTAATGTGGATCTTATTCACCTCTATCATTTCTGTGGTAATATGGACCGTACTCACCTCTGTCATTTCTTTGGTAATGTGGATCTTATTCACCTCTATCATTTCTGTGGTAATATGGACCGTACTCACTTCTGTCATTTCTTTGGTAAATGTTGATCTTATTCACCTCTATCATTTCTGTGGTAGTATGGATCGTACTCACCTCTGTCATTTTGGTAATGTGAATCTTATTCACCTCTATCATTTCTGTGGTAGTATGGATCGTAATCACTGTCATTTCTGTGTTAGTATGAATCTACCTTGTTCATTGGATCTTTAAGAGTTTACTTGAACAGTTTCAGTCACTTATACTGTGACCTTTCTCAAAATGTGAAGTCATTCATATTTAATTGAATCACTTTATGGTAACATTTTGCTCTTTAGGTGCAAGAATTCTAAAATGGAAAATTTGAACAACTTCCCTATCGATAAACTTGTTTTGGTAGAAAAAAGTATTCCTGTAGAGATTTTTTTGATGAAAGACTGAAGATTTTATAAATCTTTCTGAAAATATGAACTATGTGTGAATCTCATTTGGGCAATACGTCTTCTTTCCTTGAAGATAATTTTACACATAACATATAACATCTATACAAAATTAAAGGAAAAAGATTAGTAATTCGGCGTAATTGACAGCATTACAAATTATTTTATCACGTTGGCTGTTTAAACTAAGATGGTTTAAAACTCGGTGTACTCTAGTGTTGTTTATTCGAATTTTTCTTTCGTTATTCGAATATCCGAATATTAGTTATCAGTATTCGAATAATTGTTCAAGTAATTATTCGTTATTCGAATAACAAATATTTGAAAAATCCATTAGTCGAATAATGAATTATTTGAATTTTTACATTAGTTAAAACCAGATGTTTCCTTTAAACCGAAGAAATAAATTTAAGAGCAAAAATACTACAAATCGAATGAACTTAAGAGCCTGACATACTAAAAATAATACAAAATTTACTTTTTTGTGTGTGTGTGTTTGGTTTTCATAAATGAAAGGAGATAATGAATGCAACTTACACAATCGTAGATAATGTTATTCTACAACAAAAAATATGAACCTAAAGAATTTTCAGTGTTGCCATCCATAAAAGTTACAGTATTACCAGAATAACATTTCCCCCAAAATTTAAGTTAAGTCAGGGACTAGAGGAACGAACTCAACTGCATTTGATTACGTATCATGTTTTGGTATACTGTGAACCACTTTTAAAATAACATTATTGTTTAATTTTAATTACTGGATGTTAAAACTATTTTGTTTATTACAAACTAAATACAACTATTATTTAAAAAGTAGATCACAAGATTTTCAAACAGCATGATACGTAATTAAACGCAGTTGAGTTCGTTCTTCTAGTCGCTGCCTTAACTTAGATTTTAAAGGAAATGTTATTCTGGCAGCACTGAAAATTCTTCAGGTCCATATTTTCCGCTGTAGAATAACATTAATTATGATTGTAGTTAGTTGCATTTCATTATCTCGTTTCACTTATGAAAAACAAGCAAAGGAAAACTTCTAAATTTTGTATTATCTTTAGTATGTCAGGCTTTAAATGGTGAAATTTCCTCGTATCTCAAACCATCTAATAAAATCTTATCTCACTGATTACAAACCCATAAAACATGAATGTGAGTTATTTATTGAAATCAAAATATTTTCTGCATATGTATATGTATGAATGGTTCAGAGTCAGAGTGAACTCAAATGATTCGTGTCTTTATTCACTTCTTTTATTGATATGCAAATTGAGTTAAATCTCTGTATTTCTGACTCCGTGAACTAAATTGGGACTAAATTAGATCTTCTGTACTCTATTGAATTTTGAAATTGTCTATTTATTTTAATAGTGGATATAACTCTGTGCAGTGATTTGAATTGTGCAGTTGTGTATCTTTTTGTTCTTCTAAAGTGACTTAAAATATTCACAACTATACACGATCAGTACAATTATTTCTATCATTTGTCCTCCGTGGATAAATCGGTAGACTCGTCGCGTTTGTAATCAAGGAGTTCCACGTTCTAGTTCAAATGCAGGGCAGTTTCTCTCGGGTGCAAACCGAATAGTGATTCGAATCCTGCTTTAAGTAAACTGTAAGCCACGTCCTCCATAGCCCCGTTGTTGTATAAGGACGGTAAGGTCAAATAAATTTATTTCTGTCCATACGAAATCTAAACAAATAAAGCGATTTACCCCCCTCCTTCCCCGCAAAAAATGGTTGAAACCAACAAAAACGTTTTTTATAACCAAAGTTTTTGCGAACCCTCTGTTTTATACACTAAAAATCCATTCCAATTTTCTTTTTACATTAACAGTTATGTATGTACTATTTTGATGTAATCGTTATTCCAGTATTAAAACATAGTACCAATTTTTAAGTACTACCACTCATGAAGATCGGGATTCGATTCGTGGCTCGGTCCCTCATTTTACCTGTCTCTCTTTGAACTTTCAATAATGGTAATCTTCATTACCATCACTGTTACTACGTCCTTCTTATGTCTTTAGTATTCTTTTCTGTTTTATCCTTTACACTCCATCGGTGAGCCGTTTGAGATTTAGAAGCTAAATGTCTCTGTTAAGTTTCTTCACTGTTTGCCTTCGAAACAGCCATGTAAATATCGTTTATCTTGATTATCTTGAAAATTTCGCGTACACCTCATACATATATATATATATATATATATATATATATATATATATATATATATATATATATATATAGGTATGCAGAGGTGTGCGAACCTCATGAGGTCGACGCTTCGAAACTCATACTCACTCCCTCAATCCCATGAAGTGAGTGTGATGTCGAAATGTTGAACTGAGTGAGCCATCGAGTAACTGTGATGTCAGATTGGTAATATCAGCGTGATGTGGAGTGATGTCATGAGACTGAATGTGCGATATCAGTCTGAGAATGAAAGCGTGAGATCGAGCGATTGAGATCTCGAAATAGGTGATGTGGAGTGAGCATGATGTAACTGGTGATGTGAATATGAGGTGGAGTGAGTGTGAAGTCAGACTGCGATGTAATGTCTAAATGATGATGTGAGCATGATGTGAGTGTGAGGTCGAGTGATTGTGATATTAGACTGGTAATATGAGCATGATGTCGAGTAGTGCTATGAATGTGATGTCAGACTGGTAATGTAAGGTAAAGTCTAGTTACCGTAGTGTCGAAATGATTATGTAGAGTGAGCGTGATGTAGAAATGATCATATGAGCATGATACCGGGTGGTGTTTATGAGAGATCGAGTGATTGTGATATCAGACTGGTAATGTGAGAGTAATGTTGAGTGATGTTATAAGTAGAGAGCGGATTTTAAGATGCAGCACCTTTTCTAAAAATGTGGTGGTTATAACAACCAAAGTTTAAAATATCTATTTCCGGGCATAAAACGAACTGAAATGAACGCACTTTGTTGCACCTTTTTAATGAATGTTGCACCTTTTGAGCTAGATTCATAAAATTTTCCTTTTTCTTACTTCTTTTAGCCTTCAGCACCTTTATTGTCCCTTTTTTCTCTCTTTTTAAAAAATTTTGACAGAACAATATGTTTTATTTTCAATCTAGTTTACACATAATATTCCATAAATTTAGACGCAATCTTGACGGATTTGCTAGCGATAAATTTGAACTGAATTTGCGAAACAAGCCGTACATAGAAACCTTTGTAGCTTCAACTGAACTTCCTGTCCATGTGCTTACAAGATGTGTACCACTGGTTTCCGTTGATGTCGAGCGAAGTTTCTCCACTTACAAGGATCTTCTGAGCTCCAAGCGATAGAAATGTTTTGCATAATCAAGTATAACCAGTTGCTGAAAACCCAGTAGTAAGTAACGGTTTCCCAAGCCACAGCATTTACTAAATTAATGTTTTCTTTTTTAAATACCTAGTTTGTTTTAACCACAATTTTATTACAAGAATGTCGAATGTTGTACAAGTTTGAGATTAAATAAAACAATTTTGCAATTTATGTCAAATATTTAAAGCCAAGATTTTAACAATATTTGCTGTTGTAATGAATAAAGAATGTTCATGTAACTATACTATAGCACTTAATGAAGGTCTAATTAGCACCTTTTTGCACCTTTTTGAAGGATTTTTCAGCCCCTTTTATTCCCTTTTTCCTACCACATTTTATGCACCTTAAAATCCGGTCCCTAGTTAGAAGTATAAGGTTGAGTGAGTGATGTCATACTGGTGATGTGAGCGTGAAATCGGATGATGTATGTGAGAAGACAAGTAAATGTGATGTCAGACTAATGACGTTTAAATGATGTGAACATGATGTCGAGTAATCTGAGTGTAAGATCGAGTGATTGTGACAGACAGCTGGTAACGTGAGAGGGAAGTCAAATGATGCTACAAGTGTGAGTCGAGTGATCGTGATGTCAAAAGGATATGAAGTGAGTGTGATGCCAGGTTGATGTATGAGCATGAGGTCGAGTGAACGTAATGTCCACTAAGTGAAATTTGTATTACAGGCCAAATTCGTTGTTTTTAGTTATATTTGATCTTACGTAATTAATTAATTGTTTTTTGTTATTTGTTACGTTTACATAAGATGACGTCTTAAGTAAACACTGAATAAAAGTAATGGTTGGCGAAAGGAATTTTAAATTTGAAACTTGACTAAGAAGAAAAAGAAGAAAGAAATTATTATTATTTAAAATAACACAATTTTCTAGAAGAATTAAGACCTTTTGATAAAACGTTATTCTTAAAACTATATGATAATTCAGCAAGAATCTGTTATAATTGTTGAAATTGCGCAACATAGAACATAACACTGTGTCTACAACAAAGGTAATATATAACCAAATAAGATTTAATTAAATATATTTAGAGACTGTTAACGTTAACTAATACCATGTTGAGCAGATAATAACTTAGGAGTTCGGGGAGAAGTCTTTCAACCCTGATTCTGCTCAGTCACTAAAAATATGAATTACTCCTTTTAAACAGAATTGATCACGTTCACATGTGTAATATCTCGCAAATAGCATGCTACAGAATTTTTTTTATTACCTGCGAACTTTAAACAGTAACTTAAGGATATATACATACTACAGTAAATAAATCATCTGATCAACTAAAAATCTAGAATCTTGGAAGACTCTAGGTAGAATCAACTAAAATATACCATTAACCTTTCCAGCTCGAGTAGCAACGAAGTCGCTAGAATAGGCATAAATCGATCTGTGGAAAAAATAAATAAATAAATAAACACGTATAAGAAAACAGTTAAAAAATGTATGAGAATTGATTGATAAATGATACGTTTAGTACAGTAACGACAAATGTGTTTAATATTATGATAAGGTATATTATTTTATGTTAATGATGTGTTGATATGACGAATGTATAGATATACTATTATTAAGTAAAAGGAGAGAAAATAAAAACAGAATACTTACCCTCGACTTGAAGAATTGTACCAAAGCTGCTGTAACTAGGGTTGCCAACTCGGGAAAATAAAAAAAAAAAAAAAAAACCCGGCACCCCCTCAAAATTCCCTATGATAGAGGTCCAAGTGTCTAAGTGTGAAGTTTCTCTGTTCGAACCCATCCATGGGAAGGAAATGTACTGTCGTGTACAAAAGTGCATTAGCACCTGTATTCTGCATATCCTTAATACATTCACGTATAAGCTTAATAGATATATTGTGCTATAAATGAGAAACTGAAATCGCCATTGATCATTTTATTGTATTTACCAGTAACTGCCACTTCTTTAAAATTATCAAAACAGGTGAACAAAGGTATATTAATCCTTACGTGACAATTTTGAATTTACAAATTGAAATTTACTCTTTAAACTTATACTTCAGCTACAGGAAATTGCTTTAAGAAGTCCTTTTTCACTCTCAATAAATGTGTAAAATTCCTTACAAGTAAATTTCAAATTTTCCCTGATACAGTCCCTAACATCTCTTTAAAATTATCTAAACAGATAATGGTGAAAATTGACAGTTTGGATTTACAGAATGAATGTTACCTTTTAAATCTATACTTCGAACTAGATATAAATTAAAAAAAAAAAAAAAAAGTCATAAAGGGTCGGTCACCGGCATTGATCAAAATAATATCAATATTACCGGCCAGTTGGCAACCCTAGCTGTAAATTGCGACTTAATGGGAACTGAAAAGGAAAAGAATATACCATTAATAAAAGAATAATATACTGATAATTACCTTGTCAGAAATGTTGTTTCTGCCTTAAGCTAATAAAGAATTGTCTACCGACTAACTAATCTTTAATGGCAAATCACTATGTTTGATCGATTATGTGTGTAATTATGCTAATATTAACGTACCCAGCGTTATACTGTAAACCTTATTATACGCTTGTACTGCGGCTGCTGTATATTAATGAACGATGTTTAACCATGCTTAACCTTGCTTTTCTGTAAGTTTAGTATGTAACCATGTTTGTTGAATTTTCAGCATTGTTCTGTTGTCGGGATAATATAATTCGCTTGGTGTTATTCGCTGTTACGTCAATTACATATGATATCTAATGTTGGATAAATATCTTAGTGCATGCTAAGTTCGAGACTGTAACAATGTAAATTCCAATATGATTTTCTTGACCATTTTCGTGTATCCACAGTCCAGCAGAGAGCTTGGAGCTTGATATTTTCTTGTGATAGAAATCGTGGGTGGCGGCGTTATCCACTGGGCCAAAGGTTCAGTCTTTTTTTGTGTGTGTGTTTCAGGGTAACGTTAGGAAGTAGATCCGTGACAAAAATATATTGCGATTATCACTCTCACACACGGGCATCATTGGCTGCCACTGTCGGAGTGAATTGTAGGAAGCAGGGTTGATCGTAACAACAATTACATTTTTAAATGAATTCCTAATTACACCATGAGGCGAAGCGGGCGACGTTGGAGGTGTGATATTAGAGGGAGGGGAAGTGCAATGTTAACAGGGCCAGCCCTAGACAGTTTGCCGCCCCGTGCAATGGCATCATTCTTCCCCTCCTTCTCTAGAAAGAACAAATCTTAAAAGCTTTGATTTTATGTATGCCATCCCATCATGAACAACGAAGGGGAGGGAAAGAGCACTCGCACTAAGAAATGCCTAAACGCTACAAATACAATCTCGTTGTGTTTCTTTTCTTGTTTCTTTAAACAATAATCTATTACGTTAGTGAAAGATAAAGCGAACACGCCTGCAGAGAAAAGATGGTAATCCTTTTTATAGAATTCAATATCAAGCTTTAATCTGAATATATCAGTTGGAAATTCCAGTGTAACTTGCTCTTTTATCTTTATTTTTCTTTCTGCGTCTGTTAAAAGAAATAAAAACTTGTTTGCAGCTTCAATGATAAGGAACTTCTTTGTGACAAAGACAACACTAGTTTTCATATCAAAGCTGTGATAACTAAATGGAATAGGTGTTCGCTACTGTTCGAGAATTGCGTGCCTGCATTTGATAACAATCAAGCAATTTGCTGGGATTCGCTTTAGTACTGTTCATGTGACCTTAAACTGATATGACCTAAATATGATTTATGAATGTAATATTCAAATAGAAAATCAGCATAGTAATTTTAACTACCATCATCATGAAGTCTGTTTCCAACAAGAAATAATTATTTTGAATAATATAGTTACGACAGATTTACCGTCCCGTGCAAATGCACGTGTTGCACATATGATAGATGTGAATATGAGTTCGAGTGAATGTGGTGTCGGAATGATTATGTGAGCCTGATGCCAGATTGATAGCGTAAGTGTAAGGTTAGGTAAAACTAGTCACCTTTGGCTGTATGTGACTTATCGTAAATCAATATTATTTTACTTCTATTTTAACATGCTTTTAGGCGATTTTTCGTCCACTTTACTCACTATCTTGTATTTATATTTCAGATGAACAGAAATTTAAGAAGCACTTTTTCGGTAGGAAGAATAGCAAGATGAAGAAGGTGCGCTCAGAGTTGAAGCGTCCAGAGCAAATATTAAAGGCCAGAAAGTTGAAGGAGAGGAGAAAACAGCGACATGGTAGACGCAAAAAATAGAATATCTTTTTTATAAATAAACTTCAAATTTGTTGTGTACATATACGAAATATAATTTAATAACGACTTAAAATTGTGTATTATTTAACGAATAGCGTGCATGAGGAAAATAGAATAATCTAGTGAATTAGAATGCGATTTGTTTCAGAATTGAAGCTATACCCTGGCCGTCGAACGAAGATTTCTGACAGCTCAGCTCGCGAGGACGATTGAGGAGTGTGGTGTTGCCATCTGCTTCTCACGCAAGGGGAGAATCGTCTGCTTCCTTGTTGAGAGTGGGAGTGAGTGAGTGAAAGTTCGGCAATGTGCCGTAGTTACCATGGAGACGCGACAGATTCTGAGCCTAAGGTTGGTTGACCTGGTGTCTTCTGCTCGCTTGCCGTGGCCATGTGCAAAGCTGTCAGAAATCATCTTTCACCGGCCAGGATATAGTATGTAGTATGTGTCAGGTGGTTGAGGTGGAACGCAAAATCGGTGTTTTAGTTTGTGATAATAAGATTTTTACATGTGTATGTTTTTGCGTTGCGTTACACTCCGTAATTTTTGCGAAGACTATTACGAAATGAGGTCCACATGTTCAACATAATATTTTCAACTCAGCTCCCGAGACAACCATTTTATACATGGATGTCTACTTTATATATAGTCTCTTTCAAAACATAAAGTCCTTCTAAAGGAAGCTATATTCCTGTTAGGAATATAGCTGTAAGGTGTTAGTAAATCTTCAACTAAAGGTCATACTTCGAATTTCCGTACTTGATTCAATGTTAAGGAAATACCAGCAGGTGAGTTTTGTGAATGTGTCCTGAATGTGATGCTGAGGACGTCAGGTTTTGAAATGAACTATACAAAGTAAGGTAATATAATTAGGATTAGGCAATCACATTATCCGAGGAAAGGAGAGAAAAAGGATTGGGGAGGGAAGGAAGCGACCTGGGACCTGTATGGAAAAGATTGAACTTTTTCTTGGCAAGCTGAATCAATTAAAAAAAAAAACGCATCTCGATACCTCTTACCGTTTTTGCTCCATACAAGTCAGTATTGAAACCGAAAGTAAGAATAAATTTGAACCATTTCATGTATTGGTAGAATGCTGTCAATACTCGTGTTGTCTGGAAACGATGAATCATTTGTAAACAAAACACTTCTCGCTATCTAGATCGACTGCATTTACAGTTTCCCAAACATTTAGCCCGGTCCAGACTTTTGGCCACACCCTGTATTGCCGTGTTTATGTAGCGATAGACGTTGAAACCAGAAATGGTTTATTTTAGCCACTTCCGGTTTGAATAGAGCTTCAACGGAGGAGATGGGACCTATTTTTTGGACGCTGAATCGATCGCATCTTGATAGCATTTACAGAAATACGGAAATCAGTATTGAAACCGGAAGTAATAATGAATTCGAACCACTTCCGGTTTTAGTAGAGTGATGTGGATGCTCATGATATGTTGTCTTGAGACGCTGAGTCGTTCGCAAAACGCTTCTCGCTATGTTACCATTTTCGTTCTATGGGCTATAAATGTTGAAACAGAAATAATAATAAATTTGAACTACTTCCGGTTTTGGTGGAATATTGCTAATAATCCTGATATGTTGTCTTGAGGCGCTAAATCATTCGCAAAAGAAAACGCTATCGCTATCTATTACCGTTTTCATCCTATGGTGATAAACACTAAAACCAGAAATGGCTAATTTGAACCACTTCCTGTTTAAATAGATAATTAACGGAGAAGATGAAACTTATTATTTGGACGCTGAATTGATGAAAAAAGAAGCTTTTCGATATCTTACCGTTTTCGCCCTGATACCCGTCGACAGACGGATGGACGGACAAAGCCATTCTACAAGACTTTCGCCACGTTTACATAGCATAGTTTGGAAGTCTAAAAACCAACCCTTTTACAAGAAATTTCGTCATAAAAGAAATCAAGAGGCAAATCGACCATGTCCGTAAATTGCTTCCTGTTAAATGTTACAAGATAACGTAAAAAATAAAATTGGAATAAGGTTAAGTGAAGAAAAATTTGACTATTTTGAAAAGCTAGAAACTTCGTCATTGGCATGAATAATGACAAACGGTGGCGTTCGCAGTTCGTCAAGGAGAGTTAAAGCTCCCAAATTCTTATACTTTCAGGTGTTTGTATACATATCTTAGTAACAATAACTACCTGCATGGATTCTAGTTTCCCAAGTGTTCTGTTTATTTATTTTCTAAATCTGGTCCCCTTGGTACAAAACAAAAGCTGTCGTCCTCAAACTATACTAATCTTTAAATGCGAGACACGTGTAACGTGATAAAAGATAATTCCCAAGTTCTTCCATTCATTGGTAACCTGCGCCGCCCCAGTTTTACGATAATATACGAAAAGAATCAAACATGCGTATCAATATTATGATCCAAAGATGTTCCAATATGAATCCTATTGTAAAATCGTAAAATAGTCATAAATAGGATGAGATAGACTGAGGATTGACATTAGTATTATTTGCATTGTCGGAAATTAGTGTTAAAAGAAATGGCATATTGTCTCGTTTCTAATTATTCCATTTTCAAGATTGTAACTAGTTGGAAGAATGATGCATCGAAGTTATACTATGGTTAAAAAAAAATTCTAGTTTTTCCGCTCTAGAACCGAGGAAAATAGAAAATACTAGAAGAAATTATTATTATTATTATTATTTATTTATTTATTTTAAAGGGGAAGTCACTCCTTCGAGAGTCTGCTGCGATGCCAGTTTTGAAAGAAACTACGAGAAATAACTCTTGAGTATAAGTCACTACTATCACTAAATATACATAGTATGAATCATGTAGAACCAGATACTATGATACGAGTATTAGAGACTAGATACAAACTTCCTCGAAGTTACAAGCCCGATGTTGTTTATCAGGACATTTAATTTTTGAAAGGAAATGTGATATTTGTTTCGATAAATATCAGGAGGTTACGCGTTGAATTTCAGGGTGCTGAATCATTGTTGATTGGTCATGGATAAGTTGAACATAACAACAAAAACATTGATTAAGACAGGAAGAAGGAATATACATTCTTTTGAAACGTCGTAATTGGATATCAGAACATCCTCCTTTCTTCCCCTCTCAAACCTTTGTACCCTACACTTCCTTGTTTTTCATATTTCCCTAACACGCCAGCGAAATGTAAGAACATTAAACAAGGAGCTTTTCAGCATGTTTTTGAAGCTCCAAATACAAAATACTGATGATGCCGAAAATTTCCAAGGTTGAAGGGAAAGACGGATAAGTTTACTTTCGTGACGTAAGGAATCTCCATAAACAACTTATGTGGTTATTTTTAAAGTTAACAGTGGGGGATGTCTGCACCATCTTTGTCTCTGTAGCTCCTTGATTTACAGGCCTACGGAGAATTATTTTTCTATTATTTTTTAAATGAACTGGAATATATCAGGGGCGGATCCAGGACGGACTTCCGGGGGGGGCGGTGGGTTGTAATACTGCTACTTAAAAGTTACTTTTAAGAGCTCCAAGCTCTGGGATGGGTTTTTATTTATATATATAAAATAAAGTTTCCTCTTCTGGGGGGGCGATCGCCTCCCTGGATCCGCCACTGGAATATATATACCGGGTGTATGAAAGTCTGGAGTCATAGGCCAATTCTGTTATGAGTAAAGATACGAAAAAAAAAAATGGATAGAAAAGAAAGTTGTTGAAAATAGGTGGTTTTCGATGTATATATATATGTATTTTAGGTGCCTTCCATTTCAACTCAGGCAAAAAAATATAAAATTGTACCATCACCATCTCAGATATTGTTGAAACTTTTTTTATAGCAACTACACATGTTTTTAAGAGACCCATATTTTTTTGTTTTGTCGAAAAAAATTTTCCCGCCAAGTAATGGGCCATCAAAGACGGGGAGCATAATTTATAAATTGTAAAAAACATGGAAAATGGTCAACTTCGGAGCCCCACCATTCAGCTATGGAGACAGGTAGAGTTATAATTCTTGTTGTGGTATGTACATAGGGATATAAATAAACTATATTTTATTATAGTTCGGTTTGCGCATGCGTACCTTTTTGTACATAAATTAACAAATGAACGTTAATTTATCTGAAAAGTCGAAGTTTGCGAATTTTTTCCGAGCACTTCCGGTTCGAATTTTAAAATTCTGTTTTCACGGTTGGTAAGACCTAGTTACCCGCTTTCCGAAAAAAAAAAATTTGTATCGCTTCTGTGTGCAACTGTTTTGTCGCAAAAAATTCCAGAAATTGTAAAATTCTCAAAAATCGCCATTTTTGGGCGCCATTTTCTCGAAAACACCATCTTTTAAAATTCTGAAATTTTGTCAGATGGTTTAACTTTACATGAATAATAAACACACCAAATACCATTCTCGACCAATGCTTCATGAATTAACTACAGCCTTTTGAAGTTAGCAAAGTTTCGTTAACTTTGATGTCACAGTTAGCAACACTGGAAGCAATACAAATGCAATGATTTGATGATGTTTGTGGTTCACATTCATTAAATGAAGAATAAAAGGTTTTCCTGATTGGTTTTTTATTATTTTGATCAAAAAAGCTCTGTGGAATAGTAAAATGAGCCTCCCCCTTACTCGTCCGTTTTCTTAAACCGAAGTAATCTGAAATGGAAATTACGATTACGAAACACACAAATTTTAAGTTTACTTAAAATGGCCATTCAATAAATTCTGATGATCTATAAAAAGCCTGAACTATTATATCAGTGATGACTTGGAATGATCCAGACAAAGTCTCAATTAAGTGCGTCATTGCAGTGATCGAAAAAGGACAACAAGTTAAAAAAAAAAATGGAAACAATTTCTTACGCGGTCCATCAAAGAAATTTACGGACTTTCTTTTAAACAGAACAATCTCAGCATAAGAATGGGTCACTCGGAATTTTATAGTATTCGACTAAAGTGGGTCAGTCCGCAACCTGCTAGGGAAGTGTGTGTGTGTGTGTATTGTGCAAATTTTAAGTTATCTGCTACTGCGTTGCAACAAATCAAAGATGCAACCTGTACTGAAGCTGTCATGAGTGACCTGTTTCCTTTAGTAGTATGATCCGCTGAAAATGACAACTGTCTTCTTCAAGAATGTAGTAAATGTCCTGGAATGAAAGGAATAAGTGTGGAGTCTTTGATCCTGCTGAAAATGAAAGTGTTGCGTACGCCATATGGGAAAACAATGATCCCGTTAAAAAAAAAAAAAAAAAAAAAAAACTGTGCCACTTTCCGTTTTTGTATCGTACATTGCTCGTTTAACTGTAAGTGCGTTTGCACACGGCAACGATAATATCGGTGGAAGCCCCGATAATATCGGTGTCGGTGTCGGCGTACTTTGCACACGTCGCCGACAATATCGGTGGAAGCTCCGACAATATCGTTGCCGGTGATGAGAGAAGTAAGCGACACACACACAAAAAAATCTTCATATATGAAAACAAATAAAAAAATAATAATTGGGAAAATTATTTTTTAAAACAAGGACTACAAAAACTGTTCTGAAGAGGTGTGGAGGACGGTACAAAACTTAGAAAAAATAGCCCTATGCCTAAACATATTTAGATTTAACAGTGCCGTTTATGCTGTAAACACATTATTTTCGTTTCGATGAGAATTGATGCTGCTGTACATTGCAAACTATATTAGTTTTAATTTTTGTTGGAACACTGTTACGTATTGTATGTATATTATTTTGTTTTCCATGCAATTAACATTAATGTCATAGTAGATTAAATGATAAGATTCGAATTAGTAATTCAGTTTTACATTGCTCCATACATACACTGGCGCAAATCCCGGGGGGATGAAGAGGACATGTCTCCTCCACTCTTGGAACTGGGGAGATTGTCCCCCCAATAATCCGATTTGAAATGTGTTTTTTGGGAAAGAAATTTGATTGTGTCCGATCGCCAGAAAGGAAAGTGAGATGAAATTAATGTCCACTCAGAATAGGCCTCAAATCTGCCCGCCTCCCGATGTTGAAGACAACTCTGCTCCCCTGATCCTCCACAGCATTGTTTCTCGACTACAGAAATAGTTTGAACATCGCTATATAGTATATATATAATATGGGAACGATCTTACCCCCCCCCCCCAATGTTGAAGACAGATTTGCGCTGTTGCATACATACCTGTCGTTTCTCGCTTCTTTTTGTCCATGAACTCAAAATTCTGGGCAAGGCTTGCATAAACTTTTCGCCATGCTTTTTGCTTTTCAATTCTGCCCTTGAAAGAGTCTGTTATCTTATCCCATATGCAAGATCTACATTCCACAAGTTCAATAAGGGTTAAAATATCGAATGGAAAAATTCCTGCCATCTCTAAAAATCTAAGCAAAGCTAGAAAGATACGAATGCAATAATACACAACCTTTTCACTCAGTCACTGTAGCTAAACTGTAGAACTCTATCAGGGGGTCGATCCCGGTACAAAGGGGAAAGGGAAAACTTGGATACATAGCTTTGGTCTTTGCTTTCAATTTCCATTCCACAAATTATTTTTTAAAAAGGGGGGATTTGGGATAGTTTTGGAAATGAGAGAAAAAATCTGCAACAAGTGAAGCATGAAGTCACATCCCTATTGTTGAGATCACAATTAAGAAAATGCCAAATGAGTAACTTGTCCTTGGAGCTTTGCAAAGAGTGTTTGATTGTGCTGGTTTCGTTTCAAAATAATAATAATTCTACTTTGACTTGTCAACAAATATTCTATTCAATCATTGCTTATTGAGTGAAACCGGGAAAAGTGATCTGCACACAATTCTGACGAAGATAAAAGGAAGTAATAATAATCAGGATTTTTTCCATATGCTTATGTTCACAGTGTATCAAACTTTGAAAATTACGCTTAAATTAATTTCCAAAACGTATTAAAATTTAAAAGCATTAATAGATTAAAAAATATACCATCAAAGTGTGTGTGTGTGTGTGTGAGAGAGAGAGAGAGAGAGAGAGAGAAAGAAAGAAAGAACAAAAATAAAAAAGGAGTGGAAAATAATCAAGAAATTGGTTATCTAAATTTCCTATATTCTATTTGGTAATAGCTATTTAGAGGGAAACCAGTACTCTTCAAACTTCCCACATTTTATATTTAATTAATAAAGGGAATTAGCTACTCCAAAACAGAGACTGTAAAAAAATAATAAGCTGTTCCGAAGTTGTTTATAGGACAAGCTAATATCTAATATTATACAATTGTAATAGAAAAAATGGAAACAACAAAATTCCAAAGACAAGAAACGAAGCAAAAATACACAGCGCCTTGTCACTCACTCTCTTCATCTAACCCGCTGGCCGGCCGACATTATCGGTGGCGTGTGCATCCAATCATAAGAAAACATTGCCCCCGACAAAATCGGTGTCGGCGGTACCGCCGACAGTATCGGGGGCTTGGCCGACAGCATCTGCGTGTCGGAGGATCGGCCGATAATATCGGTGGCGTGTGCAAGCTACGATTTGAATACATTGAAGTCGATTTCACTGCCGACATTATCGGTGGTTCCACCGATATTATCGTTGCCGTGTGCAAACGCACTAAGAATTGCAATTCATGACTACATCAAGAAAATCCAAAGAGAATTAATTGCTACCGAAAAGCATCGTATAAAATTTCAAGATACAAATTCTATTTTACTTCATGTGGACTTCGTTGAAAACTGGTCTGTTATTCTGCAAAGTGAAATTCAGTTATATCACCGGAATATGGAACAACTGACAGTTTTGTTGTAATAAGCGACGACAAAACACACGATTCGGCTCATGTACTCATAGCCATAGACAAGATTCTAAAAATACTCGAAGAAAATCGAAAATATAGGTTAAGGTTCGAATACGTGGAAATAAGTGTCTGCAATTTCCCAAACCGTGTCAGTGATTTATGATGGTGCTGCATCCCACTTTAAAAATCGCTTTCAGATGACGAGATGCAGACAGGTCCGATAAAGCAGTGTTTTTGCAGTGAAACCGGCCATGCTAGGGTCTCTGTAACAGTATAATTGGGGGGGGGGGGGTGGAGTTGTACAGAATGTGGCAACGCGACATAACCTTAGGTAAAAACAGATACACAGTATTAAAACCGCAGAAGAATTCGTGAGCATAGTGCAAGTACAAACTCCGAGTATTACTCTCGTTTTGTTGCCTGGAACTGAATTCGACAACTCCCGGAAGAAAGAAAGAAAGAAAAAAAAAAAGCAAGAATGGGAAAGTATTATACCGGTATCTGGTATTCAACGAAGTCACCTTTGGCTTTCGGAAAATGGCGAAGTTTTTATGGCAGTAACGGGTCAACATAAACTAACTTCATGCTTCCCCCAAAATCGAGCTTCTGCAATTCAAAGTGTAGATTTAAGAAGTCTGCAAAAAGGAACTTTTGTTACATACATATGCGCAAAGGCGCCGATTTCTCTGTAGATTTGGGGGAGGAGAATTCAGATGCAGGAGGTATATATATATGAGGATTTTAAGACAAATTGCATTCAAGTTATGCCAAATATTGTATATTCATAAATACAATAGGGGGCCCACATCAGCTTTCGGGGCTCCGGTCCCCCCAGGATCGGCGCCCTTGCATATACTTATGATAACCAGTGGTGCGTAGCAGAATTATGAATAAATCATGAATTACAGTTGAAGTGCTGTTTATGCTTCCACATGGACTTTCAGCAGGGTACAAGTTTCCAGAAGAGCATAAGAGAAGTGAAAATAAGTGTTTTGTGATTATCGACAGCTACGCAGGGGCGGATCCACGACAAACTTACGAGGGGGGGGGGTTATACTGCTACTTAGAGCTACTTTTAAGAGCTCCAAACTCTGGAATGGGTTTTATTTATATATAAAATAAGAAAGTTTCTTCTGGGAGTGCGATCGACTCCTTGGATCCACCTCTGGACGAGTTGTGAGTGTACTACTGCTATTAGCGAAGAAGACACCAAGCAAGCAAATGATTGGTCCATGTGAAAAAAAATCAGTGAAATTTTGCTTCCGAAGACCATTTTAAGTAAGTGAACTTAAAATTTGTGTGTTTCGTAATCGTAATTCCCATTTCAGATTACTTCGGTTTAAGAAAACGGACGAGTAAGGGGGAGGCTCATTTTACTATTCCACAGAGCTTTTTTGATCAAAATAATAAAAAACCAATCAGGAAAACCTTTTATTCTTCATTTAATGAATGTGAACCACAAACATCATCAAATCATTGCATTTGTATTGCTTCCAGTGTTGCTAACTGTGACATCAAAGTTAACGAAACTTTGCTAACTTCAAAGTAGTTAATTCATGAAGCATTGGTCGAGAATGGTATTTGGTGTGTTTATTATTCATGTAAAGTTAAACCATCTGACAAAATTTCAGAATTTTAAAAGATGGTGTTTTCGAGAAAATGGCGCCCAAAAATGGCGATTTTTGAGAATTTTACAATTTCTGGAATTTTTTGCGACAAAACAGTTGCACACAGAAGCGATACAAATTTTTTTTCGGAAAGCGGGTAACTAGGTCTTACCAACCGTGAAAACAGAATTTTAAAATTCGAACCGGAAGTGCTCGGAAAAAATTCGCAAACTTCGACTTTTCAGATAAATTAACGTTCATTTGTTAATTTATGTACAAAAAGGTACGCATGCGCAAACCGAACTATAATAAAATATAGTTTATTTATATCCCTATGTACATACCACAACAAGAATTATAACTCTACCTGTCTCCATAGCTGAATGGTGGGGCTCCGAAGTTGACCATTTTCCATGTCTTTTACAATTCATAAATTGTACTCCCCGTCTTTGATGGCCCATTACTTGGCGGGAAATTTTTTTTCGACAAAACAAAAAAATATGGGTCTCTTAAAAACATGTCTAGTTGCTATAAAAAAAGTTTCAACAATATCTGAGATGGTGATGGTACATTCTCTGCCTGAATTGAGATGGAAGGCACCTTTAATTACGCCAGCCCTTTTGGCTCCACACTAATAAGGCACCATATGTTAACCGAAAAAGCAATATTTTCCGTTCAGTGGGCTATTCGAATGAAACGTAAGGCTACGGAAAGATGATACGGGGGACGTGCATATTGTTTATGTGAGGGAACCCACCAATGCTGTATTGTTGGTATGGTGAGGGCTCATGGGAACATCTTGTTGAATTGGCAACGTTGCTTTTTCATCTAACATGCGGTGCCTTACCCAGGATCTGCTCATATGTATCTTCATCCTAATAAATCAATGAAAAAAAAAAAAAAAGAAAACGAGCACCGGCACGTCTGATTGGCTACTCTCGTTTCTGCCATCGTCTGATTGGCTACTTTCGTTTCCGCCATGATTGTTGGCTCAAAACATTGCGATCTTATTGGGCGGAGTGGACAGAGTAGGATTGGTGAAACTGTGACGTATGGCTTCAAGATTTTCTATTTTATAACACCCTTGGCCTTCCAGTGTAGAGCCCAAACAGCTGGCGCGTTTGGAAAAAGAGTCCACCATTTTAGAATCACATTTTTCTAAGAACTTTCCTCTTTTTATTTTGTCGTATTTTTACTCATAACAGAGTTGACCTGTTGCCCCGGACTTTTGATACATCCTGTGTAATATGAATGCGTTTTGATAAAGCAAGGGATATTTAACCAGACCCCCCCCCCAAAAAAAAGTAAAATCACATAAGTATATACAAATTTTATTATTCCAAATAAATAGAAAACGTATTCCTCATATAGGCTAAATCAACGGGCTAAAAAAAATAAATAAAAATGGTGTGATGGATAATCAACACCGTTAAGCTAAGTTCAATTTACGGCGGCAGTTTATGTGTTTCGGATCCGATGTTAAGTCGTAGGTCCATGTCTTATATAGCATTACTGCTGAAAAGAACGCTAACTCAAATCCAATCCAATCGTTAAGCTAAGGACGTAAATCACTTTCCTTGTCTAAAAACAAGTAAAATTTTATATATACGGGATACTCGTAGAATCCCAGACCCAGGGATACTCGTAAAATGTTGTTTTTCACGTCTAATAACATAGGGCCTCATTCTGTATCAACTTTCGCAAAAATTTGCGAATCGCAAAGCAACCGGAAAAAGATAAACAGACAATTATTAATGCTATGCCAACTACCGGAAACTAAAAAGAAAACGTATTGATGTATCCCGCTATGAATTAGCCTCTTGATTGGCCCTATATAGAGTAATGGTCAACATAGTTGGGATTGGTAACTGCAAAAAGTAAACTTGGAAACAACGTAGTTTAAAGTATCTTTTAACCAACCAATAATTTGCCTTAATTTATCCAACAGTTTCTGCCTCACTCCCAATCATTATATTACTTTTTCCCGTAAGAGTTTAGTTGGTAATTGTGTTGGTTGGCAAATGCTCGGCGTAGCCACCAAGTACAACGTAGCCGCCTTGGCCTTATTGTCTGTGTTGCGAGAGTGAATACTATGTTATTTACCACCGACAACAAACATGGTCTAAGGTCCAACAAGGAATCCTTCGCACTAGAGGTAAGCGGTATTATCAACATAACGCGTTATCAATATATTCCTTTTATTCGCACTACAGCAAAACATGAAAAAAGTAGCATTGCAGTAGTGTCAAAATAAAATAGCATATTTCAAATGTATTTTACACAATTATGAAATGCAACATTAGTTGATAACTTCACATGTAAATTTATATGAAGGGGGAAGGATATTAAATTACATAAAATTTGTACTACACGGAGAACATTAATAGAAATATATATTTAAAATTAAAGTGAATAATGGTAGGGAAAAACAACCCATCATTAACTATAAGATGTACTCACCTCTTACTAGTAACACAACGAAAGTCTTTATGCGTTGTTTTATTATCACAACCCGATGAAAATAAAATGAAACCTTTTAAGTTTTTACGTCCCACGCAGGGCCGTGCCGTGGAAAATCAGCGCCCAGGGCGAGAGTGTACGATGGCGCCCCCATACATATATTCCAAGCAATTTTGCCTTTCTTTTTTCTCCCGAATTTTTCGCCCCGTTACTTCGGCGCCCGGGGCCGTCGCCCCGCTTGCCCCCCCCACGGCACGGCCCTGGTCCCACGCAAATGTCCTGTAGGCTAAAAAGACAGATGATTAATGGAAAGTAAATGTTTTTTAAGGAATTGGTGTAATGAGAATCTGGGAGGCAACAGGAGTGCTCTACCACTAAGCCCCCGTGACCCCCTCTCCCCTTCACCTTAATAGATGGCATGTTACTGAGCCTGTTATTGTTGGCAATGAATAACCTATCTTTTTAGCGCCTCAAAATGTCAATTTTCTCGACAATTGTACCTAAGATACATAAGATTTAACCTCACGCATAGGTGTAACCAGAAGTTTTTATATGGATGTGAACAAAAGTAGTTGAAGTAAAACTTTTTATATGAATGTGAACAAAGGTACCGGCAGTTAAAACATAACTTTTCATATGGATGTGGACAAAGGTACCTGTAGTTAAAGCAGAACCTTTCATATAAATATGAACAGAGGTAGTTAAGGCAGAACTCTTCATGTGGATGTGAACAAAAGTAATCCAAGGCCAGAACTTTTGACATGGATGTGAACAAAGGTAGTTAAGGCAAATCTTTTCATATGGATGTGCACAAAGGTAGTTAAAGAAGAATTCAGGGGTGCCCACAAAGGGGGGCTATGACGCAAACTGCGTCATTGTAATATTGGGGGAGGTTAAAAATCTATATAAATATGTTTAAGGGAGTGTAAAAATTAATCGAAAAGATTTTTTTCATGGAAGAACACCTACGGATAGACAATTGAGGGGGGTGCGTCATGGACATAAGGTGGACACCACTGAAGAATTCATATGGATGTGAACAAAAGTACTGCTAGTTAAAGCAGAACTTTTTATATGAATATAAACAGAGGTAGTTGAGACAGAACTTTTCATATGGATGTGAACAAAGGTAGTTGAAACAGGACTTTTCATATGGACGTAAACAAATTTTAATTAAATCAGAAATTTTCATATGGATATGAAGGAAGGTAATTAAAGCCCACCAACTCCACTATAACTTTTTAATGTGCTCATTTTATCGAGTTTTAAGGGAATTTAAAAATCAGATAAGGTACTTCAATGAAGTGCAGAATTACAGATAAATTTTTAGAATATGTAATAACCGAGTGAGGAAAAAAGAATCAAACGCCCCGTAGCTGTAAATTGTCCTTACTGAAGAAATTCGTTCCCTCCCCAACTACGAAATTCCCCTCCCCGAAACATTCTGATTATTCAAACATATACAGGGTTTGTCCGGGAAGTAATAGGACTGATTTTATTCCGCCATGACTGTACTTCGGAGCGTGCGCGCACCGACTGGATCCGGTAGAGGGCGTTCCTAGCTAACGAACGAGCGGCTGGTCAGTTGTCTCCGAGCACACGGAGAATCAGGACAGGCTTTTTCGCGCGACGTGTTTCTGTGAGCGGTGCAAGCCGAAAATGCAGCGTTCGTTAGAGCAGAGGTACGCGATTAAATCCTGTGTTAAACTCGGTAAATCTGCGACAGAGACGTTTGATATGATCAAGCAGGCTTACCCAGATGATGCTTTAGCAAGAAGTGGTGTGTTTCGGTGGCACAAGGCCTTTTCGGAGGGCCGGGAAGAGGTCGCCAATGAAGACCGTGCTGGAAGACCTTCGACTTCGACAAACACCGACAATGTGACTCGTGTGCGCGAAGTTTTGAACTCAGACCGTCGACTAAGTATTCGTTTAATTGCCCAGATGTTAAATTTACCAAAAACTGTGGTTCATGAAATTGTGACGGAGCATTTGAACATGCGCAAGGTGTGCGCGAAGATTGTCCCAAAAGTGCTCACTGACGACCAGAAATTGCGGCGAGTGGAATTGTGCCAAGAAAATTTGAACATGTGTGAAAGTGACCCCAATTTTTGAATAACGTAATCACAGGTGACGAATCATGGATCTTTGAGTATGATCCCGAGACAAAGAGGCAATCTTCCGAGTGGCACACGCCGGTTCTCCTCGCCCAAAAAAGGGAAGAATGAGCAAACCCAAAGTGAAAACGATGCTCATTGTCTTTTTTGACATCAAAGGCATCGTCCACCATGAATTTGTTCCTCCTGGACAAACCGTAACGCCAATTTTTACGTGGAAGTGCTCAAGAGACTCAAACGAAGGGTCAATCGGGTCCGACCAGACATAGGAGCCGACTGGAAGCTGCACCACGACAACGCCCCGGCTCACACCGCCTTTCTTGTGAACAGCTACCTGACCAAGGTCGGCATCCCAGCGCTTCCGCAGCCGCCCTACAGCCCAGATGTGGCCCCGGACTTCTTTTTGTTTCTTCGCCTGAAACGCCCGATGAAAGACAAGCATTTTGAGACGACAGAGGGCATCCAAGCAGCTTGCACCGCGGCTCTCAAGGCTATTCCGGAGAATGACTTTCATGACGCTTTCAATGCTTGGAAATCGCGCTGGCAGCGCTGCATCGACGCAGAAGGAGCCTATTTTGAAAGTTTTTTAAAAATTGTAACGATTGGCTCAATAAATTTTTTAAAAATCGAATCAGTCCTATTACTTTCCGGACAAGCTTGTATTCCGATTCAAGTGAGCTACCAGCATTTTTGTGGTATTACTTTAACCCCCTAAGTATTGAAATTCCCTCCGAGGGGAATCTCCTGAAATCATTACTGCCTACACATTTCATTTTGTCAAGCTTACAGAAATCTATCGATTGATATCATGGGCGCTCGAGCCCCCTTTTCCCCTTCCTGGCCCACGAAAATTTCTTAAGATTTTCTTAATACAAATAAAAAAAAAAACAGTACCATACGTAATATAGCAACCAGGGATTTGAAGCTCCCCTAGAATTATTTTTTCGGGCGCCCATGATTGATTTCTTCCATACATAGTTTCCTTATATCCTAATACTATTGTAGAATTTAAATGTATAAACTTTAAGATAACTTGGAAATGTATTCAACTAAATATAAGAGCAAAGTGAAATGAAAATGTTATACGATGTTCAGTTGCACTTCAGTGCATCTCTTATATTTTGTCCTCACAACAGCTGTTATAGTCAACTATTTAATTTCACAGCTGCAAAGATATGATTCAGAATGCTCCGAGCTTGTTCATGAAACGGAAATGACGTAAATGACTAAATTACATCTTTTTCTTCCTTCCTTCCTTCCTTCCTTCCCTTTCTCTCAAATCATCACAAGTGCAAATTATATTGGCAGAAACTAACAGCTAGATAAAGAACAATGAATGCGGCTGTTACTTGATGAGATAGTAAATCTAAATTCGCATTTTATAGACACGCATGACGCATCAACACTGATATGAAAGAAAAGTAATTTGTGTAGGAAGACTATTTTCTGTCTTTTTATTCTATAAACTAGCAGATTTTATACTCGGGAAAGAAAGCATCCAGTAACGGAATGAATGTAATTGTATAGATAAGAGCAGTATAGCTGAAGGGATATCTCTCTTACAGTACTTGTTTCCAAATTATAGTACTTGTTTCCAAATGTGTGTACCAAATTTGGTTGAAATTGCACCAAGTGCTTCAGAGTTATTATGGGACCTACATATATACCGGGTGATTCAATAAGAACGTACCAGGCCTATATCGCAGCTAATACTGCACGTAGGGCCTTCAAACAAAAAATTGCATTACCAAATCGTATATGTAGAATGCAATAAAAATAGTAGCGAGACCAGTGGCGTCTCGCGAATACCTCCAACCGGGAGGCAACTTCAAAATTTGCAATGAAAAGTGGTATAACTGTTGGAATCGTTCGAAAGGACATTAAATGTCATGCAACTTTTAGAGGACAAACTTTGTCATATCTTTTCTCATTTAGCCGCTAGAGGCGTTGTTGCAGACTTGTATCTGACTACCCGTAGCAGGCCTTTATCTCAACTAATAATGCACATAGATCCGTCAAAGAAACAATTGAACTACCAAATCGTATGTGTAGAATGCAATAAAAATAGTAGCGACACCAGTGGCGTATCGTGAATATCTCCAAGGGGGGTCATCTGCAAAATTTTACATGGAAACAGGGGTTGGTTGTGCCTCCATTGAAATAAGCGCACAATGGGAGAAACGTCTGTTTTCATGTCAAATTTTGCAGATGACCCCCGTTGGAGATATTCACGATACGCCACTGGTATTAGCTGCGATATAGGCCTGGTACGTTCTTATTGAATCACCCGGTATATATACACAGAGTGTAACAAAAATGTGTCACAATATTTTGAAAAACATTCCTCATATCAAAATAAGGAAAAAAAATGTTATATGGACCTGTGCTCAAAAGTGGATAGTTTCGGAGTTATGTTGTAGGGTGCCAAAACCGTGAAACAAGTGAACTTTAAAAGTTCATAGCTGCACTACTATGGGACCTATCGTAGTCGGGTCACGAAATCACTTAGGAACTTGTATGTGAACTATCCAAATATCCATGTTTAAGAATGCCCCAGTACTTGCACACCAATTTTTATAGAGGTATATGTAGAGTGATCAAGTACTTCCAAACGGCTTCCCTGGAAATGACTGTGCAAGTACCAGAGGTTCTGAAAGATAGATATTTGGATAATTCACATACTAGTTCCTGAGTCCTTGACCCAACTACGATTGGTTCTTTAGTAGTTTAACTATGGACCATTAAAGTTTATTTTTTCACGTTTTCGGCACCCGATAACAATGAAATTACGCACTTCCGACCACAGGTCCATATAAACTTTTTTTTTTCTTATTTTGATGTGAGGAATCTATTCCTAAAATATTGTGTCAAATATTTGTAACATCCTGTGTATATACAGGGTGAGCACAGAAACAGTACGTGATTTTAAAGTGCCATATAATTAACACTTAATTGAATATTTACATGAAATTTTGTACAGAGCTCAGTAAACTCGAAGTATTTTCCCATCTATCTTTTCAGAATCCTAGTTCTGGCCAGGGCAGCTAGAGGGCAGTAACATCGAAAATGGCATTCACCCCACAGCAACGAAGCTGGTTCGTTTTATAGTTTGCAAAAACAAGCAGTTTTGTGAGAGTGCAGCGTGATTTCAAAAGACAATTTAATGCTGATCCACCCACACACAAATCCATAGTGAAGTGCCATAGAACGTTTATTGAGACGGGGTGCATTTGTGATCAAAGAAAAGGACATTCAGGGCGACGTCCAGTCTCCGAGGAAACTGTGGAGCGCGTAAGAGCAGCCTTCATACACAGCCCGCAGAAGTCTACACTTAAAGCTAGCAGAGAGTTGCAGATGCCACAAACAACAGTAAGCAAGATCTTACGTAAGCGTTTGCGGTGTTACCCGTACCGACTACAGTTGGTTCAGAAGTTATACCCAAAAGACAAGGTAAAGCGTCGTGAGTTCTGTGAGACTATGCAAAATTTCATGGAGGACGACGAAAACTTTCTGACGAAGATCATTTTCAGCGATGAGGCGACATTTCACTTAAGTGGAAAGGTGAATAGACACAATGTAAGAATATGGAGAGCCCAGAATCCTCATACAACTGTAAATGTGGAACGTGACTCGCCGAAAATCAATGTTTTTTGTGCAGTATCAGAGCGTCGGGTGCACGGTCCGTTCTTCTTTCAGGAACAAACAATTACAGGTGAAAGTTACTTAGCATTGCTACGTAACTGGTTGATTCCGCAACTTAGTAATGCAGAGATAGACGACTTCGTTCTACAACAAGATGGAGCACCGCCACACTGGCATCGTGCTGTACGCAGGTTTTTAAAAGAGAACCTCCCAAACAGATTAATAGGGCGCTCTGGAGTCAATGATCAAGTTCTTTGCAAGTGGCCTCCAAGATCACCTGACCTTACTGTTTGTGACTTCTTTCTGTGGGGATTTGTTGGAGTCAATGATCAAGTTATTTGCAAGTGGCCTCCAAGATCACCTGACCTCACTGTTTGTGACTTCTTTCTGTGGGGATTTGTGAAGGACAAAGTGTATGCACCTCCACTACCCGCAACTCTGAATGATCTCCAAGAACGCATCAGTGATGCTGTTAACTCCATCACACCGGATATGCTTCACAACGTGTGGTTGGAGCTAGATTACCGCCTCGATATTTCCCGCGCACATTGAGTGTTTGTGATTTCAATTATTGCTACAAAAACTTTTTGAGTTTATGTATCACTGTTCAAAATTTCAGCAAAATATTCCTTCGAATATTAAATTTACACTAATTTGAAACCTGGAACTGTTTCTGTGCTCACCCTCTATACTACATACTATATGTAATTTAAACTAAGTAAAAATACTTATAACAGGAAAGAAATTATATATAAACGAAAGAATCACAGAATAGTTTTATAACTAACATATGCTCCAAACTCACGATTTTTTACTTAACGCTTGGAACTTCGGGGATTATCTGTAGTAGCTATTGCATTATAAAGAGTTTTGAATGTTTCATAGCACAGAACATTTATCGATTTGTATACATCTTTTCATATTTTAGTTAGTAGCCACATGACCACTTCTAAGATAGAGGACCACTGGGGGCCAAGTGTTTGAATAGGGGTCCCTGTCCTGCCCTTTTTAGCTCCACCACTGGTATACAACCACCTAAAATAAATGAACTTGATAGTTTGAAACCTCCCTTTCATGAAATTCTGCGTGCGCTACCAGTTACAATATAGCAAATGATTACATAATTATTCAACCTACAGACACACATAGCGCTCAACCAATTTGGAATACATTTTGAAAGAGAACATCGTCGTGCGTAAGTGTCAAGAAAACCAACAACGATGAATGTGTTTATTGCGCTGAAAAGTATGTTGTTCTGATCAATAGTAACAGGCTTACATTAGTAACACGTCACTTATTAAAGTGAAGCTGCTACTAAAACATACATAATCAAACATTTCATTATGGCACTAGCAAAAGGACAGTACATACTATAATTAATGAGATATAATAACCTAAAATTATCATTAGCTAGCTCAAGTGCTCGTTCTTCACACGGGGAGAATAGGATCGTGGATAGTATTTGAACCTTCAGCCATTAAGATACGCGTATCTATGAAAAATGGAAGGACAAAAATCCATAACAGCACCCCTTCCCATATCAACCCTTTCTCTGGACTTAAACGGCATCGGAAGTGTCACCAATGGCGTATTTAGGATTTTGTTTCGGGGGGGGGGGGATTATGCACAACACTTGTAATTATAAGCATTTATATTTTTTTCCTTTTGGGAGCCGATAAATTTTTACGAAGATCATTTTCCCTCCTTTAATATTTTTATAATGACACTTCCAGGTATGAGAAATGAAAACAATGAGTGAGAGTGGGGAGGGGGCAGAGAATGATAAGATAATACCTAAACTATCAAGAAGAAAATACGCGGGGGAGCTATGAAATTCAGTGGCGTCACATTTTAGAAAAATAAGTAACCTATCGTTTAAATTACATATTTCTTTTCTTTATCGCTAGATTTGTATTTAACTTTAAAGGAAAAGTGGAAATTTGAATGAAATAATCAAAGAATAAAACAGCTATAAACAATAGAAGGATATTAATATTATTACACTGTATTTTATTAAACAATATACATGTTGTTCTTACATAATTTTTCACGTCTAATTTAATAAGTTTACATTTTTTAAAACAGCTCCTTGTGAACAGTATGGTGATTAGGGCCTATATTAAAATACATACTTCCTTAGTTTTGCTGTTACTAACGACGGCCGACTTGAATCACAACAAACAACGGTCGAAAGTATGATAGGAGAAACGAAAGAAAGTAACAATCAACAAAAAGAGACAGAAGAGTAGAATGGACAATCTGATTTTAAAGTTGTAAAGAAATAATAATGTCGTCTAATTTTATGTCCCTTGTTGGGGACGCCGGGACCGACATGGTTTTAAAATCTAAATTTTGGAGAACACTGAGACATGTTTCCCCTTATTTTTAATAAGGATTTTATATACCAACTTTCAACTTCCTAACTTGATGGTCTCATGAGATACTTAATTTTTCGCATAAATTATGACTTTCCGCTCTCTACATTTGTATATACATTTTAATCAAAGTATTATTATAAAGCCCAGTTCGAGATAGTCGATAAATATATTCAAAAAATAATTTCAAACGGTTTTCCCGTGATTTGATCACATACTTATACAAGATGACTTTCCCGTTTATAAGTCCATATATTAGAATAACTCTTACATTTCCATTTCTAATATTTTTCAATTCATGTTTTCAAAGTTGTATGTATTTCTTGTAACAAATAATTTGTTCAAAAAATTTCTATTAAAAATTGTCATTAACTCCTCCTCCTCCTCATCATCATCATCATAGGTATTCTGCCATTATTAGCCGGTCACGACACAACTAAGAAGATTCCATGTTCCGCAGTCTTCAGCTAATCTCTTCGTTTTCACGTATGATTTTTCTGTCTTAATATCTTCATCAATTGTAGTCTCCTTTGCCCTCTCCCTCTCTTTCCTGCCACCATACCCTCTAGCAAATTTGTCATGATACAGTTCCTTATTAGCGAATGTCCCAACCAGTTTCTTTTCCTCTTCTCTATAATATCTAAAACTATCCTTTTCTCCCTCCCACTATTTCTAACACTTTCTCATTTGTTTTCCACTCGACCCAACTAATTTTCTCCATTCTTCTTCACACCCACATTTCGTAAAATTTCCCGTCGTTTTTCATGTTTGTGATAATGTCCATGTTTCTGCCCTATACAGTACAATACTCTGGCACTAACTCTTACACTTTTATTTTAAATATTTTTCAATAAATGGTTTCAAAGTTGTACGTATATATATATACATATATATATATATTGGTGCCCACACCCCTTATGTCCATGACGCACCCCCCCCCCAATTGTCTATCCGTAGGTGTACTTCCATGAAAAAATCTTCTTTTCGATTAATTTTTACACCCCACCCCCTCAAACATATTTATATAAATTTTAACCCCCCCAAATATTTCAATGACGCACTTTGCGTCATAGCCCCCCTCTGTGGGCACCCCTGTGTATATGTATATATATATATATATATATATATATATATATATATATATATATATATATATATATATATATATATATATATATATACAGTATATCTTGTGATAATTTATTCAACGAATTTCCACTAAAATTATCAATAATTCTTTAATTTCAAATATTTTTCAGAAGTAGTTTTCAAAGTTGTATGTACAGTATTTGTTGTAAGCATAGCTAAAAAAAAAAATATTAAAAATTTTGCAATAATGTGGGTGATGATGATAAAATTAGATCAGAATGTGTAGTTGGGAAATGCTTTTCATAACTTTGTGTTGTGTAGATTCCTTGTACTTTAATGAATGACACAAATTGCTGGTTAGTAGTGATATTTATCTTTCACATTGACCTTGACAAACTGAAATGGCCCATCTGTCTCGCCCTCCCTCCTTCACGCTACATTAGTTTCACCATGGCTATGCTTTTAAAGGTCCACTTTGTTTCGGGTTTAATATTGCCCCAAAAAACATTTTCCGTCCCTCTGGCTTGCGTTGTTGACCCACTTTTTACAGTTGAGGTCAGTGTGTGAAGGAATAAAAAGAAAGAAAAAACTGCTAGCTACAAGGTAGAATAATTGGTTCCTTAATTATTATGTGAATTTTTGGACTACAAGCTAAATATTACAAGTAAAATGAACTGATAGTATTGTTGATAAAATTACTCCAATAATCATAATATGTTTCTATTATTCGAACAGAGCTCCTCCGTGGCTAAGCGGTTAGCGTACGCGCCTTTGGCGTGCGAGGCCCGGGTTCGATTCCCGGCGGGAGCTCATGTAGTTCGGATTCGACGTTAATCAGTAGGTCCACGTCTCGTATAGCCTCGCTGCTGAAAAGGGACGTTAAACTCAAAATCAACTCAACTCCACTATTATCCGAACAATCACCCTCTAATAAGGAATTTGGTTCTAATATTCGAGTAACGGTGTATGTATATTCATTGAGTTTAAACCTGTGTTAAAATGTCATCTTTATTCGTCTTCTCACCACCTTTTTCATATCAAAAGTCTCTTTCCCAAAAAGCTTTCCAATTTCAACTAATCTCGATACTTAAACCCCGTTCGTATTTTCCATGAAAGAAATTACGTATCTTATTCATCTGGGACACGTGTTGAAAGTAATAAGTAAATGAAAATTTAATCGGAGAAAAAAAAAACAGACCGTTTTTAATTCGTGGAAAGAGTTTCCAGAATAAAATCAGTCGAGAATCCTCCAAGAGCATTGCCAGAACGAACTTAAAAAGAATGGAGAGATGGAGCGGGAAGCATAACTGTCATTGTTCCTAGATGTAAATCTTTTTATCAGTACCTTATCTTTCTCGCAAAAATTAGCAAAATATCATCTCTCTATGACTTACAGTTCTCGAGATATGGCTGCTTAAATATCTAGAAATTTGATTTTTTTTGGCGAATATCTGGGGAATGTGACCAGTTGACCAGTAGACAGTTAATCAGTAGCCATCGGTTACTATTTGGCCTCAAAATGTTCACCATCCTCTTAGGTATTGATCAACACCAATATGATCTCTGTGTGACTTACGGTTCCCGAGATTTGGCTTCTAAAATCTCCCGAAATCGGAACTATCTTTTGGCCAATATCACGGGAACGTCAAGTCATAGAGAGATTATATTGGTGTTAATCAATCTTTAAAAGAATGCTAAACATTTTCGTACCGATATTAATTGATGGTCACTATCCAATTGGCCACTGGCCAAACCAGTGGGCAGTTGGACAGTGGCCACCGGCTACTATTTGATACCAAAATATTTACCATCCTCTTAGGTATTGATCAACATCAATATCATCTCTCTCTACAACTTATGGTTCCCGATCTATGGCTCGTTAAATATCTATAAATTGACAATGTTTTTGGTCAATATCACGGGAACGGTAAGTCATAGAGAGATAATATTGGTGTTAATCAATACATAAGAGGATGGTAAAAAATTTTGGTACCGATATTAGTTGGTAGCCATTGGCCAACTGGCCATTGGCTAAACCAGTGGCCACCGGTTGCTATTTGGTACCAAAATATTTTCATCCTCTTAGGTATTGATCAACATCAATATAATCTCTCTACAACTTATGGTTCCCGATCTATGGCTCGTTAAATATCTAGAAATTGGCAATGTTTTTGGCCAATATCACGGGAACGGTAAGTCATAGAGAGATTATTTGGTGTTAATCAATACCTAAGATGATGGTAACAATTTCAGTACCGATATTAGTTGGTAGACATAGGCCAACTGGCCATTAGCTAAACCAGTGGCCACCGGTTACTATTTGGTACCAATATATTTTCATCCTCTTAGGTATTGAACAACGTCAATATAATATCTCAACAACCTGTAGTTCTCGAACTATGGCTCGTTAAATATCTAGAAATTGTCCATTTTTGGCCAATATCACGGGAACGGTAAATCATAGAGAGATTATATTGGTGTTAATCAATACCTAAGATGATGGTAACAATTTCAGTACCGATATTAGTTAGTGGCCACTGGCCAGCTGGCCATTGGCCAAATCAGTGGCCAGTTGGACAGTGGCCACCGGTTATTACTTGGTACCAAAATCTTTTCCATCCTCTTAGGTACTGATCAACATCAATATCATCTCTCTACAACTTATGGTTCCCGAGCTATGGCTCCTTAAATATCTAGAAATGGACATTTTTGGCCAATATAACGGGAATGGTAAGCCATAGAGAGACGATATTGGTATTAATCAATAGGGCCTCCTAAGAGGATGGTAAACATTTTGGTGCCGATATTAGTTGGTGGCCACTGGCTGACTGGCCATTGGCCAAACCAGTAGCCAGTTGGACAGTGGACACCGGTTACTATTTGGTACCAAAATATTTACCATCCTTTTAGATATTGATCAACACCAATATGATCTCTGTATGACTTACGGTTCCCAAGATATGGCTCCTTAATTCTCTGGAAATCGGCCATTTTTTGGCCAATATCTCGGGAACGGTATGAGTGACGCAAAAAGTTTAATCACTTTCTCTGATAGTTTTTGATGCTCTATCGAATGCAGAGTTCAAAATTGAAAAGATCGCAAATAACAGACAGACGGACAGACACACAGACAGAGAGAATTCAGTAACGAACTTTTTAAGTTCGTTGATAATCGTCATAACGTGAAAGGTTTTTGAGAAAAAAAAAATAAATAAATAATCGTTTTGATGTATGTTCTTGTTATGGTTTTGTCAAGGGGTTATTCCATAGCTCCAGTGTTACATACGTAAGGGACATATAGTTTTAAGTTTTCGTGTTTTTGTCCCTATGCAACACTGGGGTTATTAAATAACAAGCCCTCCGAACCACGAGCAGGAACTGAGGCTATATAGTTTGTGTGTGTGTGTTTTAAGGTTCCTGTGAACTTCCCTTGTCCGAGCACTTCGCCTTTTCGCCACCAGATGCTCACTTTTTCATTTAGCAATCACTGCTGGTACCTCTACTGGAAAGAACTGAAAGATCGTACCGCTCAGTTTGAATGTGTCCAGGATATCCACACTTGAAGTGGGCGGGGAGAGGAATCCAACAGTTTTTTTTTTTTTTTTTCGTGCACCTGCAGTCAGTCAGAGTCTATTTAGTCTCGGTTCAGACGTGCAGAAAAGTCTGTTGCGGGCCCGCAACAGAAAACTGTTGCGGACCCGCGCGAGCCGGAAATACATTGGTTCTTATCATTCATGCCACACGTGCAGACTTTCCCGCACGACTCTGCTGCGGGCCCGCAGCGGGCGAAAATTGAGTTGCGGGGACTGCTGGCTCGCAGCGAGTCCGCACAGGTGTTGCGGGTCGGAAAACCATTGCTGGCAATGAGGCAAGCCACACGTGCAGACTTTCCCGCGCCCGCAGAAATGGAAAGCGAAGAACTGAATGAAGAACTATTCATTAACGAAATACAAAAGTATCACGAGATATGGAATTTAAAGTGCGAAATGTATAGAGATAGAAATAATAATAATAATAATAATAATAATAATAATAATAATAATAATAATAATAATAATAATAATAATAATAATAATAATAATAATAATAATAATAAAACGAGATGCATGGAATAAGGTGTGTGAAACCTTATGTGAGAAATTTAATGTAAAAACAGAAGAAGAAAAAACAGCATTGGTATGCATGTATTATTATTACTTTTCAATGTAAAAATCTAATTTTCATGTAGTACTTACACTTGATTTTCGTCGAGCGTCCCTTTCCAGCAGCGAGGCTATGAATACTTTTTTGTGATAACAATAAACAAATACGCTTGGAGAACAAGCCTTTATTGTTAATACAGTTTCTTTGATAAGATTTCTTGTCACTCACTCCGGAATGAACCGACTGTTTATAACGTACGTTGCATTATACTTTAGGTCAAGGTCACGTATTATATAGCCTCTGTGCTCAAAAAGGACGCTGAAGTCCAAAACATCCATCAACATAATAGCAGAACAGAAAAGAAAGAAAAAACATCGTTTTTCGGCTGACGATTGTTGTCTTTATTTGTTAATGTACTATTTTTTTAAAAATAGAGTTAACACGAAAATTGTTGAACATTAGGGCACTCATGTGGTTAAAAAATAAAAAGCATGCTCGATATGTAACAGAAATATTTGTGTTTCTCGTACAATTCATAATATTGTGCACGTCGTTGCTATTCTAGAGATAACAACTGAATGTTTTCTTACATAAAAAACAGAATTATTTTATCATTTATCAGTTATCTTGCCATAGAACTCTACCTCTGTCGCTTACAAAATAATCAACCCATCTGTTTCTGCTTCCGTTTGCTGCATTGCCTCCTTGTGGTGTGCTACACGTATTGGGGATTTCCTCAAAACCTTCTATCGTTAAATGTCACAATTATAAAAATGTTTCCTTTTTCTCACCTTAGAAATGGATTATTCGGAAACACTAAATCCATTATTTTTATTTAAGAGTTTACATTAAGAATTTCACATCTCCAATCTAAGCGAGTCCTCATTGAACGCTTTCTCAATATATAACGGGAAATGTCACTACTATAGGAATGAAATGAAATCCTTGAGTTTTACGTCGCACGCTCATACCGGGTAGGCTAAAGGAAATGATGATGATAAATGAATGAAATGGTGCAATGAATAAAGTGGAAGGAAACGGGAGAACCCCGAGAAAACTCACGTACAATGGTGCTTCTCGCACCACAAAGCCCACTTGACGCAAGCTGGGATCGAACCAGAGGTGGACACTCTATCACTGAGCCACCGGACCCCACTACTATAGAAATCCCCCATCTTCCCTTCAAGAGAAAATTTTCAAAGACGCTGAAACCTGTGCTCCATTATTTTTATTATGAGTTTACATGGCGAATTTTATATCTCTAATTGAAACGAATTCTCACATTCGGTAATTTTTGAATAAATAAAGGGAAATTTTACTATTATTGAAACGCCCCCTCTTGAGCGGGATATTCGGGAAGTCTAAAAAATGTCTAATTTTTAATTTAAAGCAACCAACTATGTCAAAAAATCGAAATTAGTCACGCAATTGTTAAACTATGCCAGTGGCCGCTAATAACATTTGAAAATATCAATGAATAGGTCTCCAAATGTTTAACTTTCTGTGCTCGTACAAATGATAATTAGTTAACATAATTAACTTACCTTAATGTAACAGCCAGAGCTCCTCCGTGGCCAAGCGGTTAGCGTACACGCCTTTGGCGTGGGAGGCGCGGGTTCAATTCCCGTCGGGACTTCATATGGTTCGGATTCCACGTTAATCAGTAGGACCACGTCTCATATAGCCTCGCTGCTGAACGGAACGTTAAACTCAAAATCAACTCATTAATGTAACAGCCAACATTTCAATTGGTGGTATCGCTAGTCTCATGAAAGTATCTTCTGCTTTAATTTTATCATTTATTTTCGATAAGAGTTCATCACATGAAGTGATGCTCATGCGAAAATAATTAAAGAACTTTTCTTCGTCATTGCGCAAGTCGATAAACATGGAAGAAAATTCACCTTTAAGCAGTCGTGAGCTTACGTACGGACGAACCCAGTATCGTCTCTGTTTCTTCCTTAGGATTTTACTGGCTAAGTGTACAAAAACAGCACGTTTTCTTCTTTCAATTTCTATCTTTATTTAACTGCAGCTGAAAATAAAATGAGCTCTTTTCTATGTCTATGTGAAGTGGTTGGGCTGAGACGCCCGCACGAGTCTGCTGCGGGCCCGCAGCAGACTTTTCTGCACGTCTGAACTGGTTGCTCTGTGACGCCCGCAAGAGTCTGCTGCGAGTCTGTTGCGGGCCCGCAACAGACTTTTCTGCACGTCTGAACCGAGCCTTATACAAGCCGTGTTGTTCAGCCGCAGGGCAAAACCTCAACCATTGATGAGTAACATAAATCTTTTCTTTTTGCAGGTAGGAATAGAGTTTTTGTACGAAAAACGGAAATTAGGTTGCAGAGAACGTCATTCGCATCGCGTTGACAAATTATCTTTCGTACGTTTATCACATGAAACTCTTTTCTTTTTTTTTGATTATTACCAGAATATGAGATAAAAGGAACCTAAATGGTTCTTTGTATACATAAAACAAACAAACAATACTAATATTTTCTTACATATCAGTATTATATGATTTTTTTTTTCTGAAGTGTATGATGCATGAAAAATGGACAAAATGAATTTTGACTTTTCTATTTGTCCCTATCCTTCTGAGTAGAGAGAATGATGTGGCGCAACTAAAGGGCCTGCAGGGCCCGCAACATTGAGAGGCCCAGAACAGAAAGAGGCCCATTTCAGTTTCGAAGTTAAACTTTATAATGTTAAGATGTTAAAAATTATGTGATGTTCCAACTATATCTCATTTTTACCTATGAAGACGGTAACACCTGAGCGATTATTTAGTAAATTAAATGCCAACAAAACTTTTACTGACCAGCGAAAACATTATGACCACTCGCTACTTTTTGAACGAAATCATCGGGCTGAGATAAGAGCTACAAGGCATAACACAACCGCGCGCCAAACACGACAAGAATCTCACTCGATTAGTCAGTGTGATGCTTGTGCCTTGAATGGGGAAGGACGACGATATATCAGGGTGACTAAGTGGCTGGAAGCTTCATTTCGGAAACAACGCGACTTGTCGAGTTTTCGCGATCTGCCGTGCTTATGTATTTCAAAGATGGGAAAAGGACAGTGAAACCAGCATCGAACCAAACAACAAAAAGTGGGGCGACTACACCTCATTAAAAATGTCGGATGTCGTAGACTCTCGAGGTTGGTACAGCAGAATAGACGAAAACTATAGCACAATATAATAATAATAATAATAATAATAATAATAATAATAATAATAATAATAATAATAATAATAATAATAATAATAATAATAATAATAATAATAATAATAATAATAATGTGCATTTTTTTGCATATGAGCAAGTTGTGACACTAGATAGAACATAGAAAGTCAAAATTGTTCTCTGTAAATTTTACGTGACTCATGAATGTGGAAAGAGGGGGTCCGTTTAACATTTTTGCAGGGAGGCCCATTCATCCTTACTTACGCTACTGAGAGAATGTAAGGTAAAATAATAACACCAATATATATATATATATATATATATATATAATCCTGGCGCAACAGTCCCTTGTGATCTGAGCCTGCAGCGGGCTTATGTTAGTAGTAAGCACAACCACACCCAACGTCGCCGGCTGTCTAGATTGAAGTCCGCTATCTTTTAGTTTCCCAACTTTTCTCTCGATATTTGGTCAACACAGAAATGTTTGAGTGCCACACCGGGAATTAATCCCTGGACGATGCACACCGTATCACTTTCGCTAATCATTTGATAAAATTCAGGTTAGGGTGGTACTGAATTAATTTTGGAATATGCCATTTCTCATAAGGTAAATTTCAAAAGTATTGTGACATAATTAAAAAGCTCATTATCAACCACGTATTCTTGCTTCTAATATCTCTAAAAGTTTTCGAGTTATGTGTCAAAAATGGTTGAAACACTTGAAGTTAGTTTAGTAACTTGAAGAAGATAGTGGACTTATACATACATGATTAGAATTGCTCCAATTTTTATTTTTATTCTTCTTTCTCGTAAAGAAATACAAAATCATAATTTCAACCATTTTGGTACATTTTTCATAATTTGAAGCGCGAACAGCCGGTTTCTTTCCTTACGTTTTGAACTTGGGATTTATATTCTCCTTGTCACTTATCGTGAAAGTCATATAATAACATGGGTCCCAAAGCTAGAATATCTTATGCGACAGAGGTAATGACAATTTTTGTCATTTCATCTCTCAAGATCTGTTAAATTTGACATTTATTGAATGATATCGGTTTTATAATACGAATAAATTTTTCGCCATAAGGTGCGTATAGTGGTCGTAAGAAATGACAAAAGCTACCACTGACTTTTATAGTTTGACTCGTGGTATTCCCCTTAAATTTTGTAAAGGACAGTATCATTTTAATTATCTTAACCTAATTACCTAAAGCATCTCATTCGTACGTTAAAAGAAAGGTTTCTATTTTTTATGTATAAGAATTCAGGGGATGCAAATTTATTCAAAATTCCTTTACAATTAAAGCCGCCTAAACAGATATTCCTTCGAGATTTCTGTATTTTGAAAACAATTTACGATTTCAGTTCTTTCAGTTATTTACTTGTTTCCATGTTTATTTATATCAATGCTGTATGATCAGTTCCCAGAATTATTTTAGTTCCCCGGTAAATCCATTTATAACAAGCTCCAAATACTGCTACAATTTTAATGTGGTTTCAGGAGAATCTGCATATCTCATCCTTTTGTTACTCTCTATATATTCATCTACTACGTAAACAAACATCAGTGAAAGAAAGAGGCTGAGAGCTAACATGTGCTCCGTGAGGAACATTGTCATACCTTGCACTGATATATCTAGAGAGTCTAGTGTTGCCACGAGACGAAACGAGACAAGACGAGACTTCTGGCTGTGTCGTCTCGTCTAGAAAAGATGTGTCCGTCTCGTCTCGTATCGAATGGTTCTGTCTCGTCTCGTGGCAACACCAGAAAGGCTGAGGCCCACAAAAGAGCTGTCAAACCAAGTGGTTAAAATTATAACTTTTAACCAATTTTGGTTAACAGAGCACAACACACAACACGACTGCAATCTTACAGCAACGACTGCTTAGTTTCGACTGAACCCGTAATTACTTCGATAGGAACATTGTCAATACCGTCAGTACAGACGAAAGGCAAGATTTTCCCATTTATTCTGATATCCTTTTTTCAGGACCCCTGGCGCCACTTCAACAAATAAGGAGGCCTATGTAACTTTCCCATTTAAAAAATGGTTTATCTTCGAATAACATCATAAAAGGATAAAAAAAAAAAGAAATTTTATTGTCAAATCAGAATCTTTTCAAAACTCAGTATCGAGAAAGGCTGACACGTTTCTGTCTTGGTTCGGAACGAGAAAGACCATGAAACAATAGTTAGTTACTGATAAAATTGCCACTTCCACGCGTACTTGTACTTCTATTAAAGGATTTTTATACGTAGATATCTCCACCAGCCCCCGGAATAAAATCTTCTGAAACACTGATCTCAATGAACGCTATACATTGTATTTGAATCTGGAGCACTATCACAAAATAATTAAACTTGAATCGATTGAAAAATGGAAGTGAAAGCTGTTTGTAAGAATCATTTTTAAAAAGTGCTTTAGGTATTCCCTGTTCTTTGTAGGGTTTGAAACGTTGAATCATTTGGATCATTTGAAATAATAAAAGATGGTATACATTTCGAAGGCAAATAATTTATTCCGAGTTAATAAATTTTTAAGCAAATTCAGAAACTGTGTTTGTATTTTTCGAGACACGAGACAAGACGTTTTACGAAACGTTTCGTATTGTATCGTGTCTCGCTTCAAAGAGTCCTGTCTCGTCTCGTTGCAACACTAAGAGAGTCTTACGCATTATCTTTCCAAGAAAATGAGCTAGAAACTTGAAAAGCACATTCAGTCAATTGTTATCATAGAATATACTATGGGCATAGCCGCTGATGTATAGAAGGTGACACAGGCGGAATTTGTTTTTGGCGAGTTGGAGCCGTGGGGCTCTATTATTTGGATTGGAAACATTGGTTCAAAAATATTTTACATTTAGCATATCATACGTACACACACACACATACGTACATGTGTGTTACATTAATTAATGTGTGGACCTAAGGACAAGGTCCGGTTCGCCCACCCAAAAACCGCCTCTGGGAGGTGGATTGGAAGCGCACCCCTGAAACATAGAATTATGCTAATCGTAATCTTCTGAGATAGACTACCCCCCGAGGAATAAGTAAATAAATAAAAATAGTTTATTAATGTTTATCTTCCGTATACGATTAATTGAAAAATTTTAGTGTCTCAACAATGAGAGCCATATACAGGTGATCCGCGTTCCTGGCGGAACTTCCCTAGTTGCGGACAAAATTTCATACTATAAACTCTTTTCGGCTCTCTCCCCCACGGTAGTTTTTTTTTTTTTATCTATTATCTACTCCCTTGGAGTGGCTGTTGCTCTGTATTTTCACGGGCTTGCAACCGTCAGAATGAATATCTTGGCTGCCTTCCCAGCTACCCAATCAGCATGCAATAGATACATGCAATAACAATCAAATCGCACATAAACTAAAATGAAATCTTTAAGTTTAACGTCCCACGGTTATGCCGGTTAGGCTAAAGGAGACGGTGATAATGAGAAATGAGTGAAATGGTGGAATGAAGAAAGTGGGAGGAAACGGGAGAACCCCGAGAAAACCCACGATCACGATGTTTGTCCACCACAAAGTTCACACGGCGCGAGCTGGGATCGAACCAGGGACCCCAAGCACCGGAGGTGAACGCTCTACCACTGAGCCACCGCCCCCCCCACACACACAAACTACTCTACCCATCAAATATTTTAACATGGAAAGTTTTTTTTTACGCAACGTATTTCGTTTGTTTAAAATGGAATAGACCTAAATACATCTTTTTTTTTTTTAATGTTCTTCTGGAGATTCGATAGCGAGACCGCTCACATCAAAAACTGAGAGAATTAGTCCTCTGACAATCTGGTAGAAATACAACATGTTATATACATTACTGTGATTACATTGCTATTTATTCAATGATTATTTTGCTTAGAGTTTTCTTACTCTCCAGGGTACTCTTCTAAGATATACAATTACTCTTCACTTATGTCGCGAAAAAATATTCAGCTTGCAAATTTATTTCGAGAACTTCTCATTCCCTAATACATGTTTATACTCTCAATTTGTGCGTACAACCGACAAACTTACACAGAATCTCAACAGAGTTCAAATGTGAGGTGTCTGCTGTGAAACACAGGTCAGTTATATGGGAGGGGCTTTTAGAGTGCAGCTCTAGGAACACTGTGGGCTTTTAGAGTGTAATTCTAGGAACGCTGTAGGGTGCCATCCCGCTCCACCTGAGAAAAAAAAGAAAGAAAAAAAAGAAAGAAAAAAAAGAAAGAAAAAAAAGAAAGAATGAAAAGAAATCTGGCGGCACACAACTAATTCACACTGGTTACAAAGCAGGCACAACAAAGTTCTGAATGCAATATGTTTATTTTTTTTGCACTATTCCATTTTCCGAACAATAACATTTACCGATGACTTGTTAGCCCCTCCACCACAGCCACCATGAAAACAAATTCAATCGGAATTTGGCCAGCTCGTTTGATCACGAATAATTATCGTTCCATAGACATTTTAATTCTTAAATAGGTAAGCAAAGTTTCGTTAGTTTCTGGTAGAAAGTACGACAGATAAAGTTGATTGTTTATTTAACAATGGTGGCCTCTAACAATGAAACTAACAACAACAACTGAAATCGACAAGTACCATTTCATAGATAACTCAGTGGTAATCCGATGGGTGTGCCAAGTTTGGTCAGTTTCTGGTACAAAATATAGCAAAGTTGATTCTTTGTTTAACGATGGTGGCCTTCAACAATGAAACTAACAACAATATGTGGAATCAACACGTACTATTTCCTAGATATTTCAATCTTAAATGGGTGTGCAATGTTTGGTTAGTTTGTGGTAGAAAGTATGTAAGATAAAGTTGATTGTTTATTTAACAAAGAAGAAATCCAATGATTGTTTATTTACCAATGGTGATCTTCAACAATGAAACAAAAACAATATGTGAAATCGACACATACCATTCCATAGATATTTCAATCTTAAATGGGTATGCGAAGTTTGGCCAGTTTCTGCTAAAAAGTATGGCTGATAAAGATGATTGTTTATTTAATAATGGTTTCCTCTAACAAGAAAACTAACAACAGTATGTGAAATCGACACGTACCATTCCATAGATATCTTAATCGCAAATGAGTGTGCCAAGTTTGGTTAGTTTGTGGTAGAAAGTATGGCAGGTAAAGTTGTTTGTTTATTTAACAATTTAGAAATCCATCGATTGTGTATTTAACAATGGTGGTCTTCAGCAACGAAACTAACAGCAATACATGAAATCGACACGTAGCATTCCCTAGATATTTAAAACTTAAATTTGTGTGCAAAATTTGGTCAGTTTCTGGTAGAACGTATGGCAAAGTTGATTGTTTATTTAACAATGGTAGCCTATAACAATGAAACTAACAACAATTTGTGAAATCGGCAGGTACCATTCCCTAGATATCTCAGTTGTAATCCGATGGGTATGCCAAGTTTGGTCAGTTGGTGGTAGAAAGTGTGGCAGATAAAGTTGATTGTATATTTAACAATGGTGGCCTTCAACAATGAAACTAACACTATGTGGAAGCCACACGTACCATTCCTTAGATATCTCAATCTTAAATGAGTGTGCAAAGTTTCTTTACTTTCTAGTAGAAAGTACGGCAGATAAAGTTGATTGTTTACTTAACAACGGTGGCCTCTAACAATGAAACTAACAACAATGTGTGAAATCGGCACGAACCATTCCATTGATATCTCAATCGTAAATGAGTGTGCCAAGTTTGGTTAATTTGTGGCAGAAAATATGACAGATAAAGTTGACTGTATATTTAATAATGGAGAAATCCAACGATTGTGTATTTAATAATGGTGGTCTTCAACAATGAAACTAACAACAATTTGTGGAATCCACACGTACCATTCCCTAGATATTTTAATCTTAAATGGGAGTGCCAAGTTTGGCCAGTTTGTGGTAGAAAGTATGGCAGATAAAGTTGATTGTTCATTTAACAATGGTGGCCTCTAACAATGAAAGTAACAACAATAAGTGAAATCAACACGTACCATTCCATAGATATCTCAATCGTAAATGAGTGTGCCAAGTTTGGTTAGTTTGTGGTAGAAAATATGACAGATAAAGTTGACTGTATATTTAATAATGGAGAAATCCAACCATTGTTTATATAACAATGGCGGCCTTCAATAATGAAACTAACAACAATATGTGAAATCGACACATACCATTCTATAGATATCTCAATCGTAAATGAGTGTGGAAAGTTTGCTTAGTTTGTGGTAGAAAGAGTGTAAGATAAAGTTGATTGTTTATGTAACAATTTAGCAATCCAACGATTGTTTATTTAACAATGATGGCCTTCAACAATGAAATAACAACAATATGTGAAATCGACACATACCATTCCATAGATATCTCATTCGTTCATGAGTGTGAAAAGTTTGCTTAGTTTGTGGTAGAAAGTATGACAGATAAAGTTAATCGTTTATTTAACAATAGAGAAATCCAACGAATGTTTATTTAACAATGGTGATCTTCAACAATGAAACTAACAACAATATGAGAAAACGACACATATCTTTCCCTAGATATTTTAATCTTAAATGTGTGTGCAAGGTTTGGCCACTTTCTGGTAGGAAGTATGGCAGATAAAGTTGATTGTTCATTTAACAATGGCGGCCTCTAACAATGAAACTAATAACAATATGTGGAATCCACACGTACCATTCCCTAGATATTTCAATCTTAAATGGGTGTGCCAAGCTTGGTTAGTTTGTGATAGAAAGTATGGCAGATAAAGTTGATTGTTTATCTAACAATGGAGAAATCCAACGATTGTTTATTTAACAATTGTGGCCTCGAACAATGAAACTAACAACAATATGTGAAATCGACTGGTACTATTCAGTAGATATCTCTGTGCTAACCCGATGGGTGTGCCAAGTTTGGTCAGTTTGTGGTAGAAAGTGTGGCAAATAAAGTTGATTGTTTATTTAACAATGGTGGCCTCTAACAATGAAACTAATAACAATATGTGGAATCCACACGTACCATTCCCTAGATATTTCAATCTTAAATGGGTGTGCAAAGCTTGGTCACTTTCTGGTAGAAAGCACGGCAGATAAAGTTGATTGTTTACTTAACAATGGTGGCCTCTAACAATGAAACTAATAACAATATGTGAAATCGACACGTACCATTCCCTAGATTTTGTAACGTCCATTAACCAGATTATATCCGTTTTCGCTTAATTTTTGAACTGTTTATTTTATATTTGATTGTTTTAATTTTATTAGTTGTATATGTTAACATTGGTGACGGTGGCGCCATCTATCGTTTTAGACACAAACTGTTTGGACGTTCTGAATAACCTTAAGTCCCTATGCAACACTTGGGCCGAGCAAACGTGGGGATCTAGGGGCGAAGTCCTCAGCTAGCCGAACCTTAATATACTATATAAAAAGTAACATATCTTGCAATTTTGTTATTGGTTTAGCTCTTCATAATATTTTTGTTCAGGTATTCCTGTGAAGCCGGGTGTGACACATGGAGATCACCTTCATTAGAGATGAGAACGTTTCGTCTAGCTCGGAAGATTTTTCTTCGGAGACAGTCTTGATTAAGTCCGTTTGATTGATGATTGCTTCGATTTTGCTAGCAACACCAAGATAAACCAACAATTGTTCCAACTTCCAAATATGTTTCAACAGGTTGACTGCCAAGATGATTTGAGGGTAATGGTCCCACGAGGCCACAATTTCATTTTTCCTTTGGCTCGATTATGGATAGTATATGATGCTCAAGAACCTGGATAGCTTAGGAATTTGTGATATCAAACATGAGCATCTGTGGGTGCTCATGGCTCCACAGAGAAATAAGGCGAGCACCACATACGATTCCCATCCTTCATCTCATCATCCACTTGCAAGTTACTTGATAAAGTATCGCAGCAAAACCTTTGACATTAAAGGAATTCCAAAGGGTTTGCTAAGTGAAATATCAAGGAATTTGCTAGAATCTGGTTCTCCGGCGTAAGATCGTATGGTGCATATGATCTTTCGTCCCTCTCCAGTGAAAAGAGGCCCTCACTGACGGTGGAGGCCTTGACGAGATTGTGGGGCTTTAAACCAACATCTGCCTGCACCAACCTTCTAAAGTTGTTTCGAATAATAAATTATAATTTATAGTTTTCTTTTCACGTCCACAAGGTGTCTAGAGATGTTGTAACAACATCATGAGTTATGGACATTACGAGAATTAAAGACGACAAAAATATTGAAAAATCGAAGTATATACTAACTTGGAAGTTAGGAGATGAAATTCAGAATTTCCTGAGAAGTGTCCTGAACAAGACAAATATGCTAATATCTACTCCAGATTTTTGAAAGAAACAGAATATTAAAAATAAACCCAGAAACACAAATCAGAAGAAGACACTGACTTATTCAAAACATTTGAAAGCTCCTCCAACATATTTATCTAGGATTCACAGTACTCTTAACTGCATAGAATGAAATGCTTTCAAGGTCTCACTTTCGAGATGGAGAAAAACTTAACTTCAGATATTGTTTAAATATAAAAAGAGTAGTCCGAAAATGTGGCAATACATAAATTTAAAATAATAATAATGAAGAAACGCAATTGAGCAAATCTGACAGTATATGGGACATCAAAGATTTCCCCTGACCCACTTGTACTTATTGGAGAATAATGAAATTTTACAGTTGTATTGATACAAAACTCTCTAAGTTATGAGGAATATTTTATTTTTAACTCCCAATATCTTCTGTGTTACAGGCACCAAACTGAACGAAAGTGTGAAGATGGGTCCAACTGAATCCCGAGTGGTGATCAAGTTTCTGAAATTGAGAGGCTGCACATCAAAGAAAACATTTGAGGAGATAAAAGAGCCTTATGGAAAGGAAGCCCCATCGTATGATGTGAATCACTGGCATCTCCAAGTTCGTCAGGTTTCCGTAGAAATGGCTCCCATCACAGTCCACCATTAATGAAAACACCATTGGACAAGAGGAAAGTACCATTGAGCAAAAGGGAGGTGCTATCTTAAAGGATAGCCGCTTAAACATTCGACAACTAGCTGAAAATGATAACTGTGGAGTATGTGGAAAAAGTAATCCATGCGCATTTACAAATTTATGTTTGCCCAATGGGTTCTCTGGCTACTGACACTTTTTCAAAATCACAAATGAGAGTCACTTTCTCCCAAGAACTTTTGACTCTGTATTACGAAAACCAGGAGGAATCTTCTTTTGACAGATTAATAACTGAGGATGAAACGTGGGTCTATCATTATGACCCAGAGACTAAGACTTAGTCAAAGCAATGGAACCATACTTAGTCACCAACTCCAAAGAAAGCCTGTATCTAACAATCACCGGGCAAGGTCATGCTGAAAATTGTTCGGGACCAGCATGAAGTAGTGATGATGGATTTCCTGGCAAGGGGTACCATAATTACAGGGACATACTATTCTTTACTGCTGCAGAAATTACGGGATTATATTAAAATCAAAAGGCATAGAATGCTGGCCAAGGGTATCCGTATCCTTCAAGACAACGCTCCAGTTTAAACTCGTATGTCGCCCACACAGAAGCATGATCCTGCAGGAATGAAATCCTTCGCCATTTTCCGCACTTCCCTGACCTTGCACCATCTGACTTTCATCTTCCTCATCATGAAGTCATTTTTGAAGGGAAAGTTGAAACTATGGAAGGTTGATTTCTGCGGTTGAGTAAGGATTCTGGAATAATCTACAGGACTTCTACAAACAAGGTTTCCACTAGTGCATAAGGCGATTGGACACTGGACAGAAGGACTAATGTCTGTACCAAATTTCGTTTATCCCAGTCAAAGGTAAGTGAATCAAAGGACATCTTTAATAAAGACCCCACGTATGTACTACAGGATGGCGCAGGGAAACTGGAAAATTTCGATGGATGTAAATTGCACGAATAAAGACAGGAAAAATACATTTAATGACGGAAATACACTACAGGGTATGCCATTTAAATAGGTGTTAAGTATCACAGTTACATGTGACTATTTCTCGACGGCAACATCGGAATGACTTGTTCCAACTCACCGCACGGAAACCTCTAGACTGCTCGGCATATCATGTTGCGAGGAATGCAAGCGATTTCTTCTTCAATCCTCCGTCTCAGTTCAGCGATGGTTACAGGACATATGCCTCCCACTTTGTCTTTGAGATACCCTTACAGGAAAACGCTGTGCTCACTAAGCTCAGGGAATCTCGGAGCCCATGGAGTATCACCGTTCTTGTCAAATGCTTTTAAAGTGAACACACCTAGCACACAACTCCAATGTTCTATCATTACTAAATGGCAAAGCCTTCTGAATGATGTCTTATCAGTTCCAAACAAATGTTGATGCTACAATTTTGATAATCCTAGATTCAAAACTTCCTATTTCCCTGCACCACCCTGTATTTGTAATAGGCTCATAGACATTAATAAACACGGTTGTTTTCTTGAAGATTATGAACCTCATTTCAGTAGGAAATTCTGTCATGAGTTCAATGCTATACTTGTTTCTGCTCTAATGTCGATCACACGCCTTTGGTGCATAGGGTCCTGGGTTCGTTTCACTATGAGAGAACATTGAAATTTGAACGCATTTTGGTGATTCGGGTTGCACCCAACTAACTAAACCGATCGTAGTGAGGTTATAATTGTCCTTCTTTTGTTGTAGGCAACGTAGTTCAAGTGATACTGACACTGACACTGGCACTAACAAGGAGTGGAGAAATGTTAATAGCATAAGAGTGTATTTCAAGTTCTTACAACTCGACAGAGGCCCATCAACCATGGTACCGTGAGGAAACTGCTTGGGAAATCTAACAAACAGTGACTGTAGCTAAAGAAACCCAAAATAGTATAGGCATGGACGAAGATAGCAATGTTAGGCTTCTTCAATAAGGGTATCATGCGTCGTTTAGCCCAGGGATAATGCGTTAGCTGAATGTTCATTATGCGCGTAAGGTCTTGCATAAATGACATCCATAAATAAAATTAAAGTTCGATTAAACGGCAGGTGTCAATCCTTATTCCTAGCTCAATCTGCTAAGGATACAGAGATACATGCGACAAAGGATCAAAATATAACTCAAGGAGTATCCGGGGTACGGTGGCTTAGTTGTAGAACGCTCCTTTCTGATGAAAGTAGTCCCTGGTTCAATCTCCGGTCACTTAAGTTTGTGGTGCACAACATCCTGTCCGTAGGTTTTCTAGGGTTCTCCCGTCCCCTCCCATATTCTAATTGCACCAATTCTTTTTACAATCGTTCACTTTCACTGTCTACCTTAGCCTAAAAGGTATAATCCTAACTATATATAAAACTACATGAACTGACATAAATTAAAAGGGCACTTCCAGTTGACGTGGAAAGTTGACATTTGGCATAATTATAGCTTTCCGGAACTAACCCACAGCAAAATTACCAAAGTGAATATTTTTAAGTTTTAGGGGATCTAGAGGTTGGCAGCAAAAAGACATACGCGAAGACGAAAAGGTTAGCGGAGGACCGTGGAGCATGGAAGCTTCTCAGCTGTGGCAAGTGACCTGCCAATAAAGGCAGAATACATATGATGATGATGATGATGATGATGATGATACAGAGGAGATGAAGAATTTCCCCATGTTATTTAAATGGGCCCTTTTTTAAGACCTATAATCTCATATTTTAGATACTTGGAATAAAAACTTGAAATTCGGTATTTTGTACGTTTTCATTAGCATTACCTAAGTAAATGAAGTAAAAATAAAAATTTCCAACTTTGTAATGGTTTTATGAGGAACTGAAAAATCTTTCCCCATGCTATTTATATGGAACGTCTTCTACATCCCAAAATGTTTAGGCACTTCCGGCAGATTAGAATGATGAAATTTGGCATGATTGTAGCCTAATCTACAGGAAAACTGCCAAAAGTAATTTTTTTAAGGGGTCTAAAGTGGGATGAAGAAATCGCCATGTTATTTAAATAGGCGTTTTCTTGGGATACAGAATCTTATTTTGTAGATAGTTGAAATAGGAAAAGAAACTTGGAAACCGATAGAATTGTGGTTTTAAGAGGTGCGGGGTCATAGGCCGAGCAAAGGCGGGGGTTTGGGAACGAAAACCCCAACTAGGCAAATTCAGGAAATATGAAGAGAAAATGCACGAAATTCACTGTTGATGCAAAGATTGATACATAAGAGATGCGAGGCCGTAGGCCGAGCAAAGGCGGGGGCCTGGGGGCGGAGTCCCCATCTGGCAAAAGGCTAGTTTTGTTATAAAATTACGTGGCGAGCGGATTTTATTTGATCCCAAACGGTTATCGTCGAATATACACCGTTACCGGAGCTCTCAGATTAGCCAAATTAGAAAGACCTCAACGATTTATCCCTCTACAAGTGACGTTTTCTTCATTTCCTTCGTGGCCAAGTTGGAAGAGCACATGCCTAGTAATCAGAAGGTTGGTGGTTCACACCCACCGCGGCGTAATTTTTTACATTTTTTAAGACTCGCCGTAATGTAAACAAATTACGCATATAGGCTATTTAACATATTTTGGGAGAGTATTTTTGTTGTTCATTGACGTTTCGTCGCGTCTCTGGTACTGGTGGGACGCAGCCAACGTTGGCAGTTGATTAACTTATCATTTCCTACTGTTGGGCCTACTGTCTGTGCTACTAGGGCAAAGACATTCCTTCTTATCTATGTTAAGTACCTGCATCTCCCACTTTTTTTAACTCACTGATCTATATCGAATTATGTTACTTTAAAAATAATAGTATCGTAAAGAATACACATCGCGACGTTCATAAATATACTTGGATCTCAACGGATGGAAGATATCACATAATCAAATTGATAATGTTTTAGTAGATAGAAGAAGACAGTCTAGCACAATGAATGTTCGGTTGTTTAGAAGAGCTGACCGTGACACTGGTCACTATCTGGCAGGAGCGATAATAAGAGAAAAAATATCGTTGAATAAAGAAAATATTCATCTGGAAACGAAGAGGTTTGATATTTAAAAAATAGAGGAAAGCCAGTCAAGAGGAAAGATAGAAATTGAAGTGTTGAACAGATTTTCGATTTTAGAAGGTTCGGAAATGCAGTAATGTTCAGAATACTTGACTTGAATTAGGAACAGCATAAAGTTTATATGCAGCACAAATTCATTTTAAGAAAGCAAGATATACAGTACATAACAAGATTCGAAGAAGTAAGTAAGTTCAAACCACTGAAATTAGAGTTCATTTTAAAGAAAACAAAATCAATTTCACAAATAAACCAATGAGCTAAAAAAAAATGGTGCCAGATACTCAACACTGCCTTACTCTATGGTCTTCACGTAGATAAAAGCTTCCAGCAAGCAACAGTGTTTCTGAAACTTAGGCATCCATCCATTTGGCAATTCATTTTCAAGGACACTTGACTGAGAATTATGCTAAACTGTAGAGTGCGTGAGAGAAAACTGGTATTTATTAACCTTGCGTAAGTGTTTCAATAACCAATGTTTACGTTTTTAGTGTAACTGGAATGTAAATAAACATGTGTGTGATTCTGCAAATATCTTGTTTAAACTCGATTAGCACTTTGTAGTTAAAATTTAAATTCCTTCTTCTTTTTCTATGTCATCATACATATTTTGTAGCGTGTGACTGCAGTAAGATGAATTACCACAACAATATATCGTTTGGTTTGCTTTTTTTTTTTTTCAATGGGTTTATCTTACTTGCGTGCAAACAAGATACTATTGTTTTTAAGTAAAATCTATCAGTTGTAGTTACAAATTGAACTGATGGTGACTGAATTGAAATAAACCTCGAGAGTATTTCATCTTACAGAAAAGTTGTTTATTTCAGTATTAATATTAAAACGCCTGATTTACTTACATGTTAGTAGAGGAAGTTCGGGTATTATGGAATACCATTTTTGTTTCGCTTGTAACTCAGTTAAGAATTGCACATTGAAACAAAAAGGGAAACAAATGTACGCCTTGCAGATTGATTAATAATCAATAAATAATTAATACAATAATAATTAATAATAATTCCTTTCTTCTTTATCCATTTCCCCGGATAGCAAGGGCGTCGATTTCTCTGTAACTTGGGGGAGGGAGCATTCAGATGTGTGTTTGGTTGCAGACAAGGGTCTAAGAAGGCATATATGAGAATTTTAAGACAAATTGAATTCAAATTGAATTCAAATGCCAAATATTGTATTCATAAAAAATACATATAACAATAAAAATACACATAAAATACATATTCATAAAAATACATGAGGCCCACATGAGCTTTGGGGGGACCGGGCCCCCTCGCCCCCTTGCCGGATAATGTGATCGCCGAAGAACGCCATCTCTCATAGGTCTACATGACGGGCTTCAAAGCCCATAGATGCCTAATACCCAAAAATATAATTCCTAGGATGATCCAGATGGTAAATAAACAGTAGTATTTGACGCCAAAACAATGAAAAAATAGATCGATTGATGAAATCACATAGTTTTCTACATTGTAATTTGTTCAGTAATATGACGCACAGCCCTGTCGATCAGTTCAACAAAAGATCAGCTAATTATTGGATTTTCCTTGTTTAGAGGGTGGATTATTATTATTTAACGATTCATTACACCACTGGAGGATGCAGAATTTTATCAAGAGGGGTGTCAAACACTAAATCTCATATCCTTTCAGTACCCTGGTGATTTTTTTTTAATATGGTACTAGGGCTTTTTTAAAAGTAAGGTCTGGTTGTCAATAGAAACAAAATTAGCAGAACTAGTGTCATATTTCGTTACTTCCTCTGTACATATTAAACTATATTTCTACATAGTTACCATGTTAGTTTAAACATTTATCATAACGTTCGATAAGTGTTTGTATGCCCATGTCGTAGAAATCCATCCACCAGTGACCGAAGCCGATCTTCAACTTTTTTTTTTTCAAGCTATTGACCATACTTGTTATTTCTGTCGAAGTGTGTAAGCGCGTTGTCTCCCAGCTTTCCTTGGGTTGGGCATGAGTTGCAGTCGTAGTGTCAGTGTGAGTAATTTAAATACTATTTCGTAAAATTGAGCATCCCACCAAATATGAAATTAGTTCTTTTGAATGGAAGCTACTGAATCACCCCCATTACAACCTGGACCTTGCACCGAGCGATTATCATCTATCCCAGCGTTTCCCAACGTTTTTCAACTTGCGGCACAGTTCAGGGTAACTTGAATTCTCGTGGCACACATTATTATTATTATTATTATTATTATTATTATTATTATTATTATTATTATTATTATTATTATTATTATTATTATTATTATTATTATTATTATTATTATTATTTGAAAATATAAAATACTGTAGTATTTTTTTTACTGACATCCTTCTCACAGAGAAGGAAGCTCGATCACTGTTTTTTCCCCGTGGTAAATCATTATGCTTATTTTTCATTTTAATTTAAAAATAGAAAACAATTGCAATCAAATATAAGGCTCAAGTTGTTAAAAATACACCTTCTTTTTCGAAAACTGTATCCAACCTTTCATTATGAAGGAGGATCATTAAATAATAAACGAACAAACGACTCTCTTTTACGTTTAAAACTCAAATGTAGGTAATTCGTATGCGTTTACTTTGCCGGAAGGATTGAATAATATTTTAAAATTTCAAGTTACGAAATAGTCTGCAACAATAAAGAAGCAATAATGGTCATAACAATGATAACAAATACTTTTTTCAAAATTAGAAATGTACAGAAAAATGTTCTACAGAAAAGTAACACAGTATCAAACTTTAAATTTTAGATTCATAGTAGTAATGTGAAATATAAATATACCTATGTCTTGCAATTTATTGCTATAGAATTAATAATTTTGTTTCGATTTCCTCGCGGCACACCAGTGACCCATTCGCGGCACACCACTGTGCCGCGGCACACCGGTTGGGAAACGCTGATCTATCCTCTTACCTGAAACAGTTTCTTGCCGGTCAGTGGTTTGACACCAATGAAGAAGTGAAAACAACGATTGGAGATACTGCGGCGTAAGCATACAAAAACTTGTCGAACGCTGTGATAAATGTTTAAAGATACATTGTAGCTACGTAGAAAATTAGCTTAATATTTACAGAGGGAATAACCAAAAATATATGGGACCATCTTGACTAATTTTCTTTCTATTGACAATCTGATTTTATAATTTAAAAATTATGCAGCATAATCAATGTTGAGCAGACGTCAACGCCTCCAGCGGCAGCAGAATACTCAGTGCTACATAGAGACTACTTAATAGAAATTTAAGGACTTATGCAGAGTCGTTCTGATGCGCGATTAGTGCCATACTAAAGAGTTCAACTAACATATGTTTCCTGCAGTAGTCAGGCCTTTAGTATGGCGCTAGTTACACGTCAAAACGTTTCTGCATAAGGCCCTTATAGTCTTACACTACTATAATTTATATTATATTATTTAATCTATATATATAAAAGAGAACGTACAAATCCTTTGTCCGCTCATCACGCTAATACGGCTGAACCAATTTCTTTTATTTTGGGGGGGTTATTAGGATTTGGACCCTAGATGGTTTTTATCATATCACTTTAATTTTCAATTACCAGTGTCTTGAGATAATTGACCATTCAGGTGTCCATTACGTACAAATCCTTTGTTAGTTCATCATAGGTATAAAAATAAACGTATTTATATGCAACCCGCATGACCGTGTCACTCGGCGGGTTAACATAAATGACAGGCGTTATAATGGTTTTTATCATATCACTTGAAAGCGAAAAAGTAAAAATTATCTAAGTAACAAAGTTTATTGCGTTCCGGGGTGACCGCAGCGAAGCGGGGTGAACGCTGCTAGTAAAGAATACAAATGTGCCATGATATTGGCCGGACGATCAGCAAAATGTGTCGCCATTCAGAAAAACTGAAAATCACTGTATTGATATAGTAAATGTTCATTTTCCCAGAATATATTGCTCAAGGGGGCTTAAAACCCAGAAACCTCATTTGCGTTTGCCACTACATTTCGTCATAATTCACTTAGTATCTTCACCTTACAGCACGAACCGTAGTTTAAAGAAGATACATGTTTATTCCCTAATACAGGGTGTATCAAAAGGACTTTACAACTTTGAAAACCCATATTGATTTACTCATTTATCTTTACAGACATGGTTTTTGGTGTCATTTTATAGCAAAATACATCAAGTTTTGACTCACGTAGTACACTAGTTCAGAAACAAGCCACCAAAAGCGCTAGCGGCAGTTGGAACAAAGATGATTGATTGCCCTTATTGCTCTAGGTAAATGGATCGGCCGAGGAGGGCCAATTGCATGGTCCCCACGTTTACCGGACCTGACACCTCTTGATTTCTTCTTTTGCGGGTTCATCAAGGATATTGTGTTTGTTCTACCCTTACCGGCTTCTCTACCAGAGCTCGGAGCTAGGATCTACCTCGCAATTGAACAAGTCACTCCTGACATGCTGCAGTTAACTTGGCAAGAAATCAACTTCAGATGGTGAGTGTGCCACATCACCAGTGGCGTATTTAAGGGGGACTTCCGAGCTTAAGCCATTCCCGAATTTTTTTTTACTATATTAAAGTAAATGGAATATCTTGCAGAATTTTCACATTTCCAGGGCTAAAGTTAGCAAAGCACCCCCTCCCCCGAAACAAAATTGTAAATACGCCCCTGGTCACCAATGGAAACCACATTGAACCTCTTTAGGTATAAGATATTTTTTAAAAAAAACTTCGTGTATTTTGCTACAAAATGACACCAAAACTATGTTTGTAAGCTAAATAAATAAATAAATATGAGTTTTCACAGCTGTAAAGTACTTTTTAATGCACTGTGTACATTTTTTTCTTAATGTTGGTACAGCACAAAGATAATTTACAATGATTCGTATTTTCCCCCTTATTTTCGTAGGGATATATTTTTCGAGTATGTGGGATATTTTTCACTCGTTGGAAAAAAAATATCTGAGAGAACTTGGCATCACTGGTTATCTGTAGTCTAGATTTAGCGATGAGCGCAGAATGTTTTAAGAGATGATATAGTATAAATTAGGAAGTAACACAAAAGAGAAACTTTTGAAGGACGTTTGCTGGGAAAAGAAAAGAAGATATGTAAGGATATAAATTATTAGCCGTGTAGGAGGAAAGGTTACTTACTCACATGGAATGTAAAATAAGGAATTCCATTTCCAGCCATTTTTATGTGCGAGGCGCGAATGGAATTCCAGAAACTGCGTTGTTGCTTGTAAAAAAAAAAAAAAAAAAAAAAAAAAAAATCAACAAGTTGTTGACAGGATGCTTCCTAACTTACAGAAGACAGACCAAAAAAGTTTTTTGAAGTCAAAGTGATTTTACGGCTCCAAACAATGTAGTTTCTGCCATAACTTAAGTTCACTGCTAACACGCAACATCTGTAATAATTTTGGTGACCTCTTTCTTCTACAGACAAGTTGTATTGTTTTTAACAACATTCTATTTCTTCCCGACTTGAAAAATTTAAATACCACAGTAAGATCGATAAGTTACAGAATACTTCACATGAAATTAGAAAAAAATGTGGATACAGGTAAAAACAAACCATATGTTAGCAATTCGATATTGTACTCGTGGAACCAATTAAAATATTGTAACAATAATAATAATAATAATAATAATAATAATAATAATAATAATAATAATAATAATAATAATAATAATAATAATAATAATAATAATAATAATAATAATAATAATAATAATAATAGTTACGAACTTCATCAATAAATATGGAAGTCGGGTTAGTTGGAAGTCCCGACAGAGCCATGTCAGGACGCGGGACATTTTTTCTTTCTAAAATCGGGACTGTCCCGACGAAATCGAGACGGGTGGCAATCCAAAAACTTTTCCAGTGTTCATTAACTTCCAGAATTACCAGGGCCGGCACGAGGGGGGGTCGAGCCGTGCCACCGCCCAGGGCGGCACGTCTAGTGGGCGGCAAAATTTGGAAAAGAAAAGAATAGTGTCAAAATATAATGGTTCGTAATAGGCCCACATGGAAAAATAAAATTGTGTTTACCTGAGAATGTAACTAAACTTAATTCACTCACGTTCAGGAAAATACTCACTCAGGAAATTCAGAGCACTCCCCCTCATTTTCAATGATCAAACTACTAGCCACAGGTATCTCGTTTAAGATTTCCCTTGCAGCGGCGTAGATAAGATTTTCAACTAGGGCGGATAAGATTATCAAGTGTCTTTGATTTTTTTTCTTTCTATTCAGCAATATTCTAACGCTCCACTCCAAGTACGCAAAAGGTACAATCCCACTTGAGACAGGCGGTTCTAGCCTACAACACCTAGAGACATTTAGGTTCTAGCAGTGAGTTTTTAACCAATTTACAAATTCTTCATATCTTATCAACAATATATATTTTAGAGAATACGTTATATATAATTGTTTTTATATTTTAGCAATATAAATTTGACAGCGTCATGGCCGAACACATTAAAAAGAACCATGGGGGGACAAAATAAATACCACCATTACTAAGGAAAAGATGTTCAAAATGAAATTATTCCAATTCTTAGTGAGTAAATTGAAAGCAAAATACTGTCTTTGTTGAGAGCTGCAACATATTATAGTATAATACTAAACTGTATACCAGATATTTCTGGTACAGAGCAAATGAAAACAATCGTTTTGTACAAATTGTATACATACAGTAATGAAGAATGACTTGTAAAAATTTGCGAACACTTTCTTGGTTTTGTACCAGTAACAGACACCACTGGTCTAGCACTGACAGAAGTAATAATTAAACAGCTAAAGGAAATGAACTTCCTATCGAAGACAAGAAGGGCCAAAGATATGACAATGGTTCCAATATGAAAAGCAAACATTCAGGTATTCAGAAGAGAATACTAGAAGTAAATTCCCAAGCCTTTTATGTTCCTTTACTAAACTTTGTCGCTAACGACGCAAGCAGAACACCTCAGTCCACCGTTTCATTTTTTGTATAGTTAAAAAAAGTGTATGACTTCTTTTCTGTGTCAGTTCAACGTTGGGCCATACTAAAGGAACATATTAGCAGCCTCACTTTAACCCGTAAGTACTCGCGCCCTTTTTGTGACACTGATACTAGCGCGGGGGCCCAGTATACCCCCAAATTGATATTTGTTTTATTACAATAAAAATATATATTTTTAAAAATAATTCACACAATGTAGCGTAACTCTAGACATGTTTTTAAAATTATTTGCTGCAATCAGATTTTTTGAACTCGTTTTGAGACATTGTTATATTTTTTCATCAAGATTTCTGTCTAGCAACACAAAAACAAAAGTTACCTGGTTGGGGGGTCTGTGAACACCCCGCGCGAGTACTTAAGGGTTAAAACTATTCAGCACTACACGGTGGGAGAGCCGAATTGATGCTCTAACTCCACTTAGATATCAAATACGAGAGATTTATGATGCCTTACTTCAAATAAGCAACGACAATAGAACAGATAGAATGGTTGCCTGCGATTCTCTATGTATAGCAAACCAGCTGCGTGGCTTTACTTTCTTTGCTCACTCGTTATTTGGTATGACTTCACTCCACATAAACACAGTAAGCAAAAGTCTTCAAACCATTGATTCTCATGTTTCGGATGCAGTCGGATTTCTTCAAAATATATCTAAATACTTTGAGAGGAGCAGAAATTATCCAAAGTTTCAATCTTACTTAGTTGATGCGATGGAGTTGGCATCAGCATTAGATATGGATGATCCATGGATAGGTAGTGCAGTGCAAGCTCGAATCGAAAGAAGACGCAGCTTCAGTACTACGAGGTAGAGGATGAAGCTATTGAAGATTCACAAATAAGATACAAGATCGATTTTTATTACAAACTTCTAGACGTGATTGTGTTAGCTTTAAGAGAAAGGTTTGGGCAACTTAAACATCACAGCGAGTATTTCGATTTTATTTACGATATAAGTCATCTTAAAGATATGCCACCTGAACTTTTGTCTGAAAAGTGCCTGCATTTTAATACGCGAAGAATCGAAAGATATTAACCCAGTGATTTGAAAGACGAACTGAAACTATTATCGGCTATAATTAAGCCTAAATGTTCAACAAAAGAGACTAAAATTAATTAAGGAATATGACTTTGCTTCCAATGTCAGTGTTGCACTTATGATTTTGTATATCTTACCAGTAACAGTGGCAAGTAGAGAAAGAAGTTTTTCGAAACTTACTCTAAGATTATTAAAAACTGTCTACGTTCTTCCATATCTTAAACACCCTTAGATGGTCTACTGACGATATCAATGGAACACGAATTGGCTGAAACATTGGACTACGCGAATGTGATAAAGGAATTTGCTCACATCAAAGCAAGAAAAGTTTTTTCAATTAAACTAAGTAAAATTTGTGTTTTTCTATTGTGTCTTTGTACGCTATAAGGCTTAGGCTAATCACTTACTTTCGCCGTAATATTTGATTCACTATATTATCTTCATGCTCCACATTATTGGAAACACCTTTTGATATAAACTAAGCTTAAAAATTAAAATTCTTAGTCGGACTAAAGCATATATATTTTTAAATTTTCTGTATGCCCTGCTGTATATCACGTACAGCGAAATCAATCATGCTGAATATTGTGCCATGTATGGAGTCGTTTAAATATTACGTAAGCATTCGAGAGAGGTAGTTCAATGTTTTGTGTACTTTTCCTTTTCATACATGTTTTTAAATATGGTATCTTACTTTTTCTTACCTGAACGTCCTCTGTCAAAATAAGGTTTGCGGATTAAAGAGATGGCATTTGAAAGTACCGCCCAGGGCGGCAAAACTGCTAGCGCCGGCCCTGCAGAATTACCTACAGTTTTCAACGCTTATCAACCCACTTGAATATTCATTATTATTTTCCTTCATAGTATCAAATTTGCTACACAGTTTTTTTTATTGATATTGAGGGGCGCAATACAAATGTTAAATATGTCTCTTACTACTTGTAAACACATTTTAAATATGGTAAGGCACATGGGCGCCGATCCTGGGGGGCCGGGGGACCCGGGCCCCCTAAAGCTCATGTGGGCCCCCTATTGTATTTATGAATATACAATATTTGACATAATTTGAATGCAGTCTGTCTTAAAATCCTTACATACGAGGCACGTCCAGAAAGTAAGTTCCGTTTGGTAATAAAATTAAATTGTGTACAGATACAGAAAAATTATTTATTGCACAAAATTCTACAGCTCTTAAACTACTTTTCCACGTAACTGCCGAAGTTTTGCAGGCATTTGTCATAGCGTGGCACAGGGTTTTGTATACCTTCTTCATAGAAGTTTGCCGCCTGTGTCTTCAACCAGTTGGAAACAGTTTCTTTCAGCTCGTCGTCATTGTTGAAGTGCTGACCGCCAAGCATACCATATTCCATACCGAGAGCACTAATTGTAAACCTGCGGTTTTCCTGGATCTTGTCATCAATCGCGTGAACCAGTTCTTCTGTAACCAAAGGTGGACGCCCACTTCGTTCTTCATCGTGCACGATACGTCCTTCATTGAATTGTCGGACCCATCTTCTCACCATTGAATCACTCATCGCATTTTGTCCGTAAACATCGCAAATTTGCCGATAAATTTCACTTTCCTCGCATTCAGAATCACCGCTCTGATTTCACAAGCGGCGGGATTTTCAATCAACACCGACATTTTAAACAAGCACAACAAAGCGTACGTGACTGACAGCGATCTCCAAATGGCGCACGTTTCTTCTCCTTGATACAGAGCGTCTACCGCGCATGTGCGGAACTGCGATCGCAGCGCTGCAGCGGAGATAAATTGAAACGGAACTTACTTTCTGGACGTGCTATGTATATACCTTCTGCACCTGAATGCCCCCCCCCCCCAATTTACAGAGAAATCAGCGCCCTTGGTAAGGCAGTCAAAAAGTTCCCAGAATGCTGTTGTGGTGTTGGTATTTGTGACGGAATCACAATGAAACTTGTACAGTACAGTTCTCAGACTGCCTATTTATGATTTTGACAAGTGTGAACAGGTGATAACACTAACGCAGTGTACGAAAAGTGTAGCTAAACAGGGGAGTATGTAGTAATCAGTTGGCACAATGTCACAGTTCGAGCAACGTGTAAAACATGAAGTTCATGTGCAAATTGGGGAAACCTTCAAAGACTTTGATAGCCTTAAAACAGTTTATGGTGATAACTAGTCACCGAATGTTAGGCAAAATGCCTATTCTTTAATATTAAAGATATGATCAAAAAATAACGTTTTAAAGTTTATATGGGGAGTTATAGTTTCAATTTAAGCCAATTTTATTTTGTCTATTTCGCCTATTCCAGCCTAAAAAGTTGCTTTAGTGCCTAATGTTGCCTATTCTATGCATTTTCTTCAAAATAAGACTTTATTGGGGGAAATATATAATTTAGTATTTCAAGAAAGGATTCTTCCTCTTCCGAGAAATATAAGTATTGTTTGTAGTGATAAGATGTCATAAGAGTTTGGACTGCTATGTGTATTGATAAAGTGCTGTAAAACTTTGAACTGGTGTGTGTGTGTGTACTGATAAAGTGTATAAAATTTGGACTGTTATGTGTAGTGATAAAGTGCTGTAGAGAATGTATTTACCAAATATACGTGGAATACATGTCAAGCATCGTTTTTATATACAAAATAAGATATTAACAAACAGGTATGTTTCTATATTTTTTGAACATTATCTATGATTTGAATTTATCTTGTTATTGTATTCAGTATTTATCTTCATTATTTCAAGTTACATTTTAGTGCCTATTTTTTAAAATTTAAGTGCCTATTTACCTGCCTATTTTCCAGGTTTTTAATGCCTAAACATCCGGGGCCTTATGCAGAGTCGTTTTGACGTATGATTAGCGTCATACTAAAGACCTGACTATTGCAGGAAACATATGTTAGTCACTCTTTAGTATGGCTCTAATCACTCGTCAGAACGACTCTGCATAAGGCCCCCGGTCTCTAGTGATAACGCTTTAAGGAAAAACTGGCCTCAAAGGTACCCATTTCGCTACTGGAGAAGACGATCAAAACCAACGTGACGGCTGAACTTCGGAAAATACAAACAAACAAACAAACAAAAAAAAAAGAGAGGACTTTCGTGTGTTTCCAGCAATGGCAAGGGCAGTTTAATAGTAAGTATGTGTTCCGAAAAATGCCTATTTTGAATGTGATTAAGTAAATGTATAGGCCTACTTATATTGTGGAATAAAGAGCTGCAAGAAAATTCCGGAAGCTTTTTGACTGCCATGGTAAATATTACGTCAATTTATCTAAACAAATTACGTAACTTATAAGTCTTCGTATCATGCAAAAATCTAAGTAGTAGTTGTTTAATAGGTGACAGATAAAACATAGGGGAGACTTCTATAGCTAACGCCTACCCTTAAGCATTTTTGCTGATGACTTGGTGTTCCCTGTAGAAATTCGTTATATTTTAACACATATATTATTTTCAAAATTTTGCCGCCATTATGTAAATAGAAATAAAAGATTTAATAAAAATAGTCAACATGACCGTTTTAGACAGGTAATATAGATAACACGGCTACGTTTTGAGAGTTTCTTTTTTTTAATTTACTACTTTTTTCTATTTCCTACTGATATTTACTGCAAATAAAACGTTACAGATCTGTAAAATTACTTTTGAAGTGTATAAGGACTCTTCTACACAACTTTCTTAAAATATATTATTAAAATAATAACAAAGCTAAACAAGAAACATTATCTCACTTTTAAAAGTACAAAACGAATTTAAGTTAAATGTTGTTCATCAGGTATAATTATGCACTTAAACAACATTTATAAATAAACATTTTTTTTTTTTAAAAAAAAAGCCTTATATGACTTCTGAAACTACAAATCATAATTATGCTGATCAGAAACTTTATTCAATGACTGCAATAACACAGTTAAAGAAATGTTCAAAAAGGAAAATAAGCAAACTATTTTTATGATATTAATACAAATAGGCCTATATCTAAATCGTTTTAAAATAAAACATGTATAGCTAGTCATAATCAACTAATTATTTTCCTAACCCAATCATAAATCAGGAATATAAATTTCAGCATCATTTGAATTCTAGCCCAGTACAAGCTTCGTGGGCCCATTTCTGATATGGCCACATGAAACCCATCGCTCTCCTTCAACAGACCGAAAACATGTTTCTCAACGTATAAATGCATTCAGCATAATCGGAATAACATATGTTATTACTCTTTTAAGAATAGCAAAAAAAAAAAAAAAAAAAAACTATTTGATTTATTAAATGCTATTAGAGGAGAAGCAGAAGTTGACTTCAGACCTCTCAAAGACAGTTTAGGACATAGGCGTCGACTTTGGAGGAGCAGGACATTTCCCCCCCAATATTTAAAGGTGGGGTCCTCGCCCGCACTAATCGAAAAAGAATTAGCAAAGAGGAGCAATAATTTCTGTCGTAAACTTCGTCTTTCCTTTAATTCAATATTAGGAACAACCTTCTTATTCGATAGAAAATTCTGTTTTGAAAACGATGTTTTTAATAGAGCATTGAAACTTCAACCAACACTTTAGCAGTACTGATATGAAAAGTAAAGATCAATGTGGTGCGCAGAGTTGCAATGAATTTTGAACTTGAATTTGTTGACTTAGGTCGTGACTTTCACAGCAGAGCGGATGCAGCGTAATAGAGAAACGAGATGTAGGGGAGGGAAGGGGACCTTCATCAAGCAGTTGATAGAAAATAGCTGAATATGATGATATATTTATTCATTGTTTGCTCCCCCCCGCCCCTCAATATTTTCTTCAAGTCGGCGCCTATGGTTTAGGGTGACTGGCTGTAAAAGTTCTGTACCAATCCTCCCGTGTTTCTGTTTTGTTTGTTAAAAGAATGATCGATCCCACTTTTTTCTGCTAAATCAAACGCAATCTGTCCCGCTTTCATTATCCTTTGACCATAGTACCAGCGTTGCATATTTAAAAGATGTTCTACTAATTATGTCTCCTACTCTTTTTTGAAAGCAAGTCTTACAAATTTTTACATAACAAATATAAAATTAACGTTTCCGAGAAAGCAGTTATATCATTCTGCAAACTGGTTATTTAGCCATTTTGTAATAAATGACACCGCTATTCTTGTAAAAAAACCAAAACAAATTATTTAGATGAATAAAACGCCCATCCGCATGGATAAAACGGGCCACACATTGCGATTCTGAACTATTTGCAGTCTACAAACACTGTAACTCAGATATACGGTAGCTATAACCACTCAGCGGCGTAGTGGGATTTTATTCTCAGATACAAAGGATTGGTTTATAAGCAAATTAATTTTTTGTTTGTACATTATTTCAAGTTCTTCAGTAAATCAAACTAACACTTACATTTACAGCACTTCCCGATAAAACCAAACTTTACACTGCTTTTCACTATTATACCTACAATGACCACAAATAATATCGCTTAACCTGGTATAGCCTTTCTATACAGGGTGGCTGCTATGGACAGGTCTCTTCTATATTATTATTATTATTATTATTATTATTATTATTATTATTATTATTATTATTATTATTATTATTATTATTTTATTAGCGTCAATTACCCGCTCTCTGGGTTAAAATAAGAAAAATTAGTGATATGTATCGCTAGTCAGTTACTTTTTACTATTACTAAAGAACTCTTATATCGGTCAGTTTTGATCATTTTTATATATTCTCCTCCCTTTTCCCCAAGTTGTAAGGCTGAATTTGGTTTTAAAATCACATAGGAAGTGTCAATGTTCATCTCAGCGACCCCGAAAACTATGGATTCGACACTAATATCGGTCATTTTCGATCATTTATATATGAAGACTACAGGGGGAAAAAGGGGGCAAGTCTGTTTATATATATAATATATATAATTTTACATAACTGTCCTATTTTCCACTGACTTATCTACTTCTTCCCCTGTGGACAAACTCTTTAGCATTAAATTTCTTACTGACTAACCTTCTTACTATGGGAGTTAGTCCATGCAAACTACCAAGGGCGCCGATCCTGGGGGACCCGGGACCCCCAAAGCTCATGTGGGTCCCCTATTGTATTTATGAATATACAATATTTGGCATAATTTGAATGCAATTTGTCTTAAAAAATTCTCATATGTATACCTTCTGCATCTGAATTCCCCCTCCAAATTTACACACACACACACACACACACACACACATATATATATATATATATATATATATATATATATATATATATATATATATATATATATATATATATATATATATATATATATATATATATATATATATATATATATATATATATATATATATATATATATATATATATATATATATATATATATATATATATGAAATAAGTAAAATAATAAAAACAATCCTAGGTCCGAACCAGGGCCGTGCCGTGGAAAATCAGCGCCCAGGGCGAGAGTATACGACGGCGTCCCATACATATATTCGATTTGGACTCGTTTGGCCGAATCCCGTTTCGCCGAACGACCTTACAGCTATTTAGATCAAAACTCTTATCAGATCTTGATTTCGGCGAAAGGGGATATCCCGTTTGGCCGAATCCCCTTTCGCCGAAAATGTAGTTAGGGAAATCTTGACCTGTTTGAGGGATTGTTCTTTGAGAGTCAGGGAAAGAATTTCTTTGACTGGTTAGGGACTTGTTTTTCATGGCAATCTAAAGGAGACAAACAAATTCTCAATTTATATATATAGGGGAAGTGAAAGTGAAGGGAGATATCGCTCATGACAAGTTGTTTTGGTGTTTATTTCGATAACTTAGTTCTACGAGTAGTAATGTAATAGTTTAGCTGTTGTGTTAGTGAAATAAATTGTTGCTTTCGTGGGGTATACAAGTGAAGAATGGCTACGTTTGTGAGTACCAAGCGCAAGGGAAAATTACTGTATTTTGAGGGATATCTCTATAGAATTAGTAAGCGAACTACCAATAAAATCTACTGGAAGTGCAATAGTGGATGTAGAGCTACAGTTGTTCTTGAAGAAGATAGTGTTATATCAAAATGAGGGTTTCATTCACACGAAACCGATAAGTCAGTGTATAATTCTAAGTGTGTAATAGAAAAAATGAAGGAAAGAGTGAACAACAATGTAATGGAATCCATCCCAAAGATTTACAGGTACGTACTTTTTGTTATGTGGTTTAATGTTTTAACAACTAGTATCCTTTAGACACTAGAACACGAAGTTTAGAAGCCTGTGACGTTTGCCTATTGTCATATACAGCGCTTTTCGGATTCCTATTTCGGAACTTTAACAGACACAGACTTGAATCTATTTTCTAAAAGTACTTGAATCATATTATGTTTATGCAAAAGCTATTTGTAGTTGATTTAAAAAAAAGACTTAGGAAAAGGCAGTAAAAATACAAAACATCCATTCAGGTATATTTAAGACTGAAAGTTAGAGTTTTATCAAAATAATACTTTTGGCGCATGGGTAAATAGTTTGTTATAACCGTCAATAGTTTATTTGTTTGCTATCCTTTAGACTTTTCCCTATTGAAACTTAGGAAAAATACTGTAGAATCTCAGTTAGGATGGTCAGCCACTGACAAGTGAGATCGAACCCAGGTTACCCAATGTTATTAAACGTTTTGACCCTATTTCGGTCCGAGCAGTTTTAACCCATTTTCTCAGTGTAATTACATGCTATTATAATTTGAGATCATAATTATTCCCTTCGTTGGATAGACACTAAAATCTAAACTTATTTAGCTTTCTGAAATACGCTTCTGGGACTTCTCTCCAGTATGCTTTTTGTGATAAGAGAGTAATGGATAGTTTGAAGCTGCGCATATACTAACATATTTCTCTGTGTAGACATAGTTTCTAGATGTTATTTATTCAGATTAGTTAAGAATGTGTTGATTAATAATACATTGAAAATTATTTTCGTTCGGATTGGTTTCAAATTTATGCATGTTTTAACTTTCTTTTGCAGGGAGATAACGAAAGGTGAAATGAATACAGAAACTGCAGTAGCTCTGCCTACTTACGATAGTATTAGACAGAAGTTGTACAATGTATGAGCTTCAGCTTGTCCACCACTTCCACAGAACTCAGAAGATTTGCTATTGGATGGAAAATATAAACAAACCGTGGACGGGAGAGAGTATAATGTCAGAGTATTTAATTTGATACGACAGAAAGCTAGTGACAGTGGATTTAATTTCAGCCCATCGGAGGTAATTCTAGATTTTGAGAAAGCAGCAATGAACGCTTTTCGTAGCATCTTCTCATACAGTGTGATACGTGGCTGTTTATTTCATTACACTCAGTGTATTTGGAGGAAAGTGCCAGAGTTTTAATCAGTTCGTTAAGTTCCCTTTCAAATGTACTAAAGGTTTTTATTAGTATTATTAATTTTAGGAACTGCATAGTGAAGGAACTGCAAGCGTGAAGTGAGAAAAATTCAAGAAAAGTAATGGACTGCGAAAGATTTTGATGGATACCATGATCAATAATATGTACTTGTATGTATGATTTTCAATAAATCCCATATAAAATTTATTTAAATTATATGGTATGTTTGAATTGCATTACAACATCAATTTATTTACATTACCATGTCCGCCGAAAATATAAAAAATAAACCACATTATGTATTAGAAAGTACACATTACTGATAATAAAAGGGAGGCTAGTTCGAGTTTTACTTATCGTCGTTGTGCACGAAATTGTTTCAATCCGTTAAGGAAATTCTTTCCCTGACTCTCAAGGAAAAATCCCTCAAACAGGTCAAGATTTCCCTAACTCCATTTTCGGCGAAAGGGGATTCGGCCAAACGGGATATCCCGTTTCGCCGAAGATAAGATTTGATAAGAGTTTTGATCTAAATAGCTGTAAGGTCGTTCGGCGAAACGGAAATCGGCCAAACGGGACTACACGATATATTCCAAGCAATTTTTCCTATCTTTCTTCCTTTTTTCTTCCGAATTTTTCGCCCCCTTACTTCGGCGCCAGGGGCCGTCGCCCAGCTCGCCCTACCCACGGCACGGCCCTGGTCAGAACCTCATCTATGTTAAAAATTTGATCGAGATGGGTCGGGCAGCTGAACCTGCGCTCTCTACACAGCGCATCATTCACATATGAGCATGAATCCCCTTCTCATTCCTCACAACATATGTATTTATTCCTTTACAGACAACTGAAAAACGTCATGATAAAAATCGGCAAGGGGTACCATAAAGGGGAGATTTTTTTCGATTATTTTTTCAATATCTCGCACCGTTTGCAAAATTTGAATCTACTTCCGGTAGGAGTTTCTAATTCATGTATGACCAGTGTTTTCTTTCTTCTTGCATGCAGTATGTAATAAGCAAATACATTACATATACAATAATGTCACTTATATACGGTGTTCATTGGGCAAAACACTCAAAAAATAAAGATTTATCTTAGACTCGAGAAATGGTAATCCTTTCTTTTTCACTATTATTTGGCCATGGAACAAACGCCTGAGATATATACAACCCCAATATACAACATTGTGGTGTTGGAATGTATAACGCATAGGATATGATGCTTTATTTTTTTTTAATTCAACGCTTCCAGTATACCCTAAAAAAATGTAATAAAGAAATAATGGCCATGTTTTTTTTAAAATATTCAATTAGAACTGGACAATCTACGCAAAATTTTCAACCGATCAGTGAAAACGTCATCTTTCTAGAGCCTGTAGTTTCCGAGATCTCATTGTCGAAAGGATTGACCACAAACATATAAACATAGTTGAAAAGAACTCGGAAGATGGAAGCACAATTCACATGCATTGATTTTAGAGAAGGCTTATTAGAATACAAAGGCTTTGAACAATAATTTTATATCATAAACTTTATGAAAAAAAATATAGTTAACTAATTTAGACTATTTAAAGTACAAATACTCAAAATGTTTGTCTCTGTTAAACGTGAAATCACACATAACCGTAAACGAAGGATTTGAAAGCTAAAGTTATAGGTAGGAGCTCAGGAGCTTTTAATTGCTATTGTAGCATTTTAATAGATAGATGATTATTATTCGAGTTTAACGCCATACTATTTTGCCTGATGCTAAGGGAAACTGTGATGATAAACGAAATTATGAAATGAAGAAACTGGGAGGAAATGGAACCCCTCCCCCCGAAAAAATCCTCGCACATAGTGTTTGACCACCACAAAGCCCACTGAGACAAGCTAGGATCAAACCAGGGACTCTTCTCACTAGCGGTGAGCGCTTTACCACCGGAGTAACGGAAGCCCTTATTATTATTATTAATAATAATAATAATATAGAATGTATGGTAATTTGATTGAGAATACAGTCAGTAGTCTTTAATTATAGGATACGATCATTACGATCCAACTAATTTCTAACCCTGGTGATAAGATCTCTTGCACGAACCTACTATGAGAACTTGCTCCATCAAGAATATAGAACAAGAAGAACAATAATGAAAGCTACGTAAGTAAATAAATAAACATTACGGAAAAAACCTAATGTCAAGCTGTTAAGTGTATAATTTTTCCCATAATTCTACATACGTCAGTCAGTTGCTAAGTTAGTTTATGTGTGTGTATGTGTGTGTGTGAGAGAGAGATGTTCTTCTGCATTGTATGATACCCTGAAAAACGCTATAGAATGTCAACAATTGGTGTATATAACACGATGAGTAGAGCAAAGGTTTCGTTTACTATCAAGGTCACGTGAGGATCTCTCTGTGTTATCTGTGACGCCAAAGTCACGCGCACTCTTCGTGTTATAGCGTTCCTCGCGTGTTTCAGATGCTTTTTTTTTCTTTTATTTAATTCTGTGAGTAGTCGCCAGCCACCCAGGCACGCATCATGTAGCCTATTGACAGAAATACATTCCATTCCACCTTAGAAAAAATGCATTTGTATATACTGTAGCTACTCCAATGAGTGAGAATGAAGAAATCACAATACAACGAAATCTATTTAAATTGATTGAGTTTAAGTTGATCTATTTAAGGATATTGGATAATACGTAATACAACGGAATCTATTTAAGTTGATTAAGTTGATCTATTTAAATATACTATTATTATTATTATTATTATTATTATTATTATTATTATTAATAATAATAATAATAATAATAATAATAATAATAATAATAATAATAATAATAATAATAATAATAATATAACGAAATCTATAAATTTACAGCGTAATGATAACATTAGTTTTGTTTAAGTAGTATTTTGGTATCCTCATATGGGCAACGGTGCCCATTGCTTAATCCCTTTCCTTCAAATACTTGAATACAATTCCCCAAATTTACCTTTCTACCCAAAACTGACTATCTTGCTCCCCAAATACTATTCAGTCAAATTTACCATTCTCCCCCCCCGCAACTTTACCATTCTTCCCTCAAAGTTTACTTTTGTCTCCCCCAAAACACTATTTTCCCCACAAACTTTAGCATTTCCTTTTTTTCATTATTAATTCACTCAAACTTACCATTGTCTCCTAAATTTACTACTCTACACCCCAAATTTACCTTTTCTCCACCAAATTACGATTCTTCTTTACAAATTTACCATTTTTATCTCCAAAATTATCATTCTTTCTCCCTAAATTTACCATTAACCTCGAATTTTACCTTTCTCTAACAATTCACTATTTTTCACCCCAAATTTACCATTGTCCTTCACAATTTTACCATTCTTTCCCAATTTACTATTATTCACTCCAAATTTACTATTCTTCCTTCAAACTTCACAAGTTTTCCCTCAAAGTTTACTTTGCTCTTCAATTTACTATTCTACATTCTCAATTTACCATTCTCTTCCCCAAAAATACCATTCTTCTCACAAAATTTACCATTTCCCATATTTTTTTTTTAGTATTTCACTCAAATTTACAATTGTCACCTAAATTTACTATTCTGCGCCACAAATTTATCTTTCTCCTGAAATTACTATTCTTCTTCACAAATTTACCATTCTTCCCCATCCCAATTACCATTCTTTCTCCCTAAATTTACCATCATCCTCTGAATTTTACGTTTCTCTTCCAATTTACTATTCTGCTCACCAAATTTACTATTTTGCCCCAGTTTTATCCTTCTTTTTCTAAATTTATAATTATTTCCCAAAATTTACCATTCTCGTCAAAAATGACTATTCTGCTTCCCAAATACGATATATTTTTCACCCAAATTTACCGTTCTTCCTCCCCAACTTTACCATTCTTCCCTCAAAGTTTACTTTGCTCTTCAATTTATTATTCTGCAGCCTAAATTTACAATTCTCCTCCGCAAACAATACCATTCTCCTCACAAAATTTACAATTTCCCATTTTTTATTATTTCACTCAATTTTACAATTGTCCCCTAAATTTACTATTCTGCACGAGAAATTTATCTTTCCCCTGAAATTACTATTCTTCTTCACAAATTTACCATTCTTCCCCATCCCAATTACTATTCTTTCTCCCTAAATTTACCATCATCCTCTGAATTTTACGTTTCTCTTCCAATTTACTATTCTGCACACCAAATTTACTATATTGCCCCCAGTTTTATCCTTTTTCTAAATTTACAATTTTTTTTCCAAAATTACTATTCTCCCCAAAAATGAGTATTCTGCTTCCCAAATACGATATACAGATGGTGATCAGAAAAATGGAAACACCTGAATGAAATTGCAACTTACCAGATTAATATGGTGTCGGGCCACCTTTCGCCTTCATAACAGCCTTGATGCGACGTGGGATGGAGGCATAGAGGTCGTGAATGGTAGCAAGTGGAATTTTACACCATTCCTCGTGCAGGGCAACGGCCAGTTCTGTGAGAGAGGATGGAGGTGGAAATCGTCGCCGGAGTCGTGTTTCCAAGGCGGACCACAGATGTTCAATTATGTTGAGATCTGGGGATTGGGCGGGCCAGGGGAGATGTTGAACTTCATCCCGATGTTCCTCAAACCACGCTGCAACAACGCCAGCTGTGTGAATGGGTGCATTATCACCCTGGAAGATGGCGTCATTGTCCGGGAACAACATCCGGACCATAGGATGCAAATGGTCTCCTAAAATTGCGACATAATCGTTGGCAGTGATTCGTCCGCTAAGTGTAACCACAGGACCCAATGAAAACCATGATATGGCGGCCCACAGCATCACCGAGCCGCCGCCATGTTTCACAGCTGGGCGGAGACACTGCAGATCATAAGCTTCTTTGGGCGTTCTCCACACATAAACACGGCCCGTGGTTGGGAATAGGGTGAAGGATGACTCATCCGACCATATCACACATTTCCAGTCCTCAACGGTCCAAGTTGCATGGTCGCGGCACCATTTGCGGCGTGCGAAAACGTTATGGTCCCTGATGAGCGGTTTGGCCCGTGCAACACGACCCCGTAAGTTCATGTCATGTAATTCGCGGCAGAGTGTGATTGTCGAAACAGGGTGGGAGAAGTGCTGATTGAGTTTCTCCGTCACTTGCTCCGCAGTGGCACGGTGATCTGTCACTCATGATTTTCTTCGGCCCACTGTTCCGCTTCCCCGATGTGGTTCCCGTGTGTTGTGTAGGCCGTCATCACCTTCGACATTGTCCCACGCGACACACCTAACACAGTAGCCACTGCCGTCACACTCACTCCACATAACCGCGCACCAACAATTTGCCCTCTTTGAAAATCTGAGAGGTCTCCCATTTTACACTACCTCCGTCTGCTGCAGCCACTGGACACTGCTGTTCCACTGCGCCTGACGTAGTATGGAGACCGACCTAACATCACCACCAGCGGTCCGGCGCTGCGGTCGCCACGACACCACTGCCAACCCATACATCTGACGTGTTGCCAACTACAGGTGTTTCCATTTTTCTGATCATCATCTGTATTTTTCACTCAAATTTACAATTGCCCCCTAAATTTACTATTCTGCAGCCCAAATTTACCATTTTCCTTCCCAAATTTAACTATTGTCCCACCAATTTTACCTTTCTATCCCTATTTACTATTCTGCACCCCAAATTTGCCATTGTTCCTCCTCTAATTTACCATTATCTCCCGAATTTTACCTTTCTCTCCCAATGTACTTCTCTGCACCCCAAATTTACCATTCTTCTTCCTCCAAATTTACCATTGTGCATTGTCCCCCCAATTTTACCTTTTCCTCTTTATTTACTATTCTGCACCCCGAATTTGCAATTTTTCCTCCTCCAAATTTACCATTATTCCGCAAATTTTACCTTTCTCTCCCAATTTACTATTCTGCATCCCAAATTTACAATGCTTCCTTCCCAATTTATCATTGTTCCCCTAATTTTACCTTTATTTCCTTATTTACTGTTCTTCCTCCCCAAATTTACCATTCTTCCTCCCTAAATTTACCATTATTCCCCAAATGTTACCTTTCTCTCCCAATTTACTATTCTGCACCCCAAATTTACCATTCTTCCTTAAATAGAAGTCAGGATAGGAGTCGCGAAAGAAGCCTTAAGGAGAAGAAAAGTCTTTTTTGTGAGACCTTGAATAGACTTGAGAAACTGACTCATAAAATGCTTCGTGGGGAGTATTGTACTGTATGGGGCAGAAATATAGACATTACGCAAAGATGATGAAAAATAACTGCAAGCTTTCGAAATGTGGGTATGAAGAAGAATGGAGAGAATTCGTTGGGATGAGCGGAAAACGAATGAGTAGTGTTGACACGGGACGAGACATTTCTCTCGTCTCGTAAATGACACGAGATAGAACTCTTTGAGGTATGAGACGAGACACAGCAGCTGAGGCCTACAAACAGGGTTGTTATGTCAAGTGGTTAAAATTATAACATTTAACCAAGTTTGGTTGGTTTGGTTAACAGACCACAACACTGAACACGACTACAATCTTCCAACAACGACTTAGTTTCGACTGAACCAGTCATGAATTATTATATTTGTCAATATTTGTCAATACCAATAGGAATATTTGTCAACACCTTTCCTACTTATTCTGAAATCTTTTTTTCAGAGCCTCTGGTACCACTTCAACTTCTCTCCGATTTAAAAATGGCTTAGGTTCGAATAAAATCATAAAACAATAAAAGAAAAACTAATTTTTATTATTAAACCAACATCCTTTCAAAAACCAGTAACCAAAAAGGCTGATATGATTCTATCTTTCTTCGAAACGAGAAAGACTTTGAAACAATGGTTAATTACTGATAAAACTGCCATTAAGAGAACTTGTACTTGTATAACAGAATTTTTATACGTATATATCCTCACCAGCCTGCGAAATAAAATCTTCTGATCTCGATGAATGCTTTAACATTGTACTTGAATCTGGAGCACTATCACAAAAAAAATTAAAGTTGAATCGATTGGAAAATTGAAATGAAAGCTGTTTGTAAGAATCATTTAAAAAATACCTTTAGATATTTCGTGTTCTTTGCAGGATAGTCTTCATTTGAAATAATAAACGCTGGTATTTATTTCAAAGGCAAATAATTTATTCCGAGTTAATAAATTTTTAAACAAATTCAAAATAGTGTTGTCACGAGACGAGATAGAATCATTCGAGAAGAGACACGAGATGATAATGCTTTGCACGAGACGAGAGACGAGACGAGACAACCTGCAGTTTCGTCTCGAGGCAATACAATGAATGAATGTTAGAAATTGTGGGTGAGGAAAGAACAGTTTTAGATATTATTAAGAAGAGGAAGAGAAACTGGTTGGAACAATGACTAAGAAGGAACTGAATCATGAGAGACGTGCTAGAGGGTATGGTGGCAGGAAAGAGAGGGAGAGACGAAGAAGACTACAATTAATGGACGATATCAAAACAGAAAAGTGAAAACGAAGAGGTTAGGCGAAGATCGTGAAGCATGGAAGCTTCTCAGATCTGGCAAGTGACCTGCTAATAATGGCAGAATAACTATGATGATGATATGAATCCAGGGCCAGATTAAGGGGGGCTTAGAGGGGCTGTAGCCCTGGGTCTCCAGGTGAACAGGGGCCTCCACTCTGATCAAACTCTCAACTGGCTATCTAAAAAGAATAATGAAGATACAATCATCATCATAAAATAAAATATGACCAAAAATATGAAACATATTCTCTTAACTTTCCTACGTACTTTCACAGAAATGTATTAGGCGAAGTCAGCAGGCACCACATATTTTTTTTCTAGTCCCGGGCCTCCAAATGAGTTAATCCAGCCCTGTATGAATCAATAAGCTAAAAATCCAAGATGGCGCAAGTTTCATCACAATCAAAACAAAAAGGGTGAGCTTAGCGCAAGAACTTTCAGTGCCAAAAATAAAACACGAAAAGCAGCATGTTAAAAAAAATAGAGAAATACGGCAATGGTGATACACATGTGTTTCCATCCTGGCTAGTATTGAACTGTTATAAAATATAATTAGAATGAATTTGATTCTAACTTTAAGAATGATAAACAACAAAGAAACACGATTAGATGAATGAACATTCTGTGTCCACGCGCCTGTAGCCGTTTAGGGATTAAAATGGACAGTTCTTCCCTACGTAACACTAATGGCCCTAAGCATTTACTTCAAATATGAGTTAATCATCTCCAAGGTAGTTTTTTTTTCCTACATTTTACGTAAGGGAAATTCCTTTGCAATTTACATAAAATTAGAAGAAGGAAGTCTAAACACACTATTATTGTGACATAAGATGCATTAAAGTTAAATTACTTTGTATTGCTGATAACTCATGATTACAAACAATTGCAACTTTACTTGTGCATTTAGAGACAATATGATGACATAGCACTGACTCTCGAGAGAAGTCACATTGATAAAGATTTGTTTGACCCACAAGGCGAAACGAGGCGAAAAATAAGGTTGTCTCGTCTCGTCTCGTCTCGATTCCCAGATTTGGTTTTCTCATCTTATCTCAAGTCTTTCTCGTCTCCTTTTTTTTAATACTAATGTACAAAATTTATGCCTTGCTTATTTTTTGCTTTTAATTTCAGCTAGAAGTTAACAGAATACTTTCGCGGCCGAAAGGTGTACGAAGGGCAGTGGCGTATTTAGGGAGGGCTTCCGGGCTTAAGCCCCCCAAAATCTTACTTACTATAGTATAGTATAATAAATATCTTGCAGAATTTTCATATTTTCAGGTAACCCCCCGAAACTAAGCAAAGCCCCTTCCGAAACAAAATCGTAAATACGCCACTGACGAAGTTTGTAATATAGCAACATTTAAACCATATTTATTATTGGAATATATTGTGTAATAAATTACGAGTATCCTTAAACCTTGGTAAACCCGTTTTATTTTTATCTCTTTCTCAGCCCTTTCCATTCCGATGAGGGCTCAACTTTGACTTAAATGGGTATCGGGAGTATTATGATTCATGTCAGCGAAAACTATGGATTCGGTAATAATATCAGTAGTTTTCGATAATTTTTACATGTCCAACCCCATCCCATCTCGAAGGTATGTCTTACACCCACAGTTTTTTTTTAAACATTGTAAGTTACATATGTATCAAGTTTGGTTGAAATTGCTTCCGGCGTTCTAGAGCAGCGCTGTCCAAATGGCGGCCCGCCAAACCATTTTCTGCGGCCCACAAAGCTCTCACGATTCGCGATTGTTATGAGCCCTACTGATATTATTTTCATTTATATTTATTCATTCATTTAATGTTTCCACTCTTCTTTCGAAATAACGCATCCATTTAGCGCTTCTGTACAACAAAAAGGCGCGGACATCCACGGCAACACCTTTCCCTAAAAAATGTGTTTGTTCGGAAAAGAGCATCAATGTTTGATAGCAGTTATTTGTGTAAAAGTGCATTTTCCACCATGAAAATTGTGAAGAATCGCTTCAGAAGCTGCCTTGAAGATTCTTCTTTTTTACATTTCCTGCGACTCACAACAACAGAAATGAATGTAGGTATCCCACCCCTTGTAAACGCTTCTAGTCACCCTCATTTGTCATATTGAATAAGTATATAATATTTCAAATACTTTTTCTATATTTTTCTTTTCTAGCGTAATAATAATAATAATAATAATAATAATAATAATAATAATAATAATAATAATAATAATAATAATAATAATAATTATTATTATTATTATTATTATTATTATTATTATTATTATTATTATTATTATTATTATTATTATTATTATTATTATTATTATTATTATTATTATAAGCTGCGGCTAGTGATGTGAGGTGGAAAATTTTCCGGAAAATTTTCCGCTATATTTTTCCGGAAAATTTTCCGTTCTAAAAAAATATCAGTAATCAAGTAACAATTCCTAAGCAATCATGAAATTGATTGAATTCATGTATAGAAATGTTAAAAACTGAAAGATCGTTTAAAGAATCTGAAAATTTTCATGGCTCAGACAATTTTCAGTACTATGTAGGAACAAGTTAAACAATTGTTCATGAATCGAAATATTTCCTGCCTTATATGGAAAAATTGAAGAATTTTTTATGAGTCGGAAAGTTTTCATCATTTCGAAGCAAGAATTAAAACAACTGTTTTCTGAATCGGAAAGTTTTATTGCTCTGTAGAAACAAGTGAGAGGAATTTTCATAGATCGGAAAATTTTCATTACGATGTAAAAACAAGTGGAAAACACTTTTCATAGGCCTGACGAATTTGGATATTATGTATAGTGATGTTAGGTGGAAAATTTTCCACTATATTTAACTGCACATAAAGCTACAAAATTGAATTTCAGTAGAGGAAAGTTAGTCAGCAACAAATTATAATTTTCCAATTAGCTTTCGGGAACCGGAAAATTTTGTATTTCAAGTTGGGAAATAAACTTTTACCACAGTTTTTCTCTCTATATATAGAAGAAAATTTTTCACCTCATATCAACGATGTACGAATAAGTGGACTCTTCTTTTACGAATCGGAAAATTTTCCGTTTCAAAATTTTCCGGAAAATTTTAATCACTGTACACGACAGGCAATTTTTCGATTCATGAAAAATTGTTCCACTTGTTCCTACATAGTACTGAAAATTATCTAAACCATGAAAATTTTCAGATTCTTTAAACGATCTTTCACTTTCTAACATTTCTATATATGAATTAAATCAATTTTATGAATACTGACGAATTGTTACTTAATCACTGATATTTGTTAAGAACGGAAAAATTTCCGGAAAAATATAGGAGAAAATTCTCCACCTCACATCACGGCTAAACAACGATGTAGGAATAAGTGGAGTATATTTTTACGAATCGGAAAATTTTCCGTTTCAAAATTTCTCGGAAAATTTTCATCACTGTAGAGGACACAATTTTTCTATTCATCAAAAATTGTTCCACTTGTTCCTACATAATACTGAAAATTGTCTAAGCCATGAAAATTTTCAGATTCTTTAAACGATCTTTCACTTTTTAACATTTCTATATATGAATTCAATCAATTTTATGAATACTGACGAATTGTTACTTAATCACTGATATTTGTTAACAGAAATATTTCCGGAAAAATATAGAAGAAAATTTTCCAACTTACATCTCAACTAAACAACGATGTAGGAATAAGTGGAATATATTTTTATGAATCGGAAAATTTTCCGGAAAATTTTCATCACTGTACAGGAGACAACTTTTCGATTAATGAAAAATTGTTCCACTAGTTCCTACATCGTACTGAAAATTGTCTAAGCCATGAAAATTTTCAGATTCTTTAAACGATCTTTCACTTTTTAACATTTCTATATATGAATTCAATCAATTTTCTGAATACTGACGAATTGTTACTTAATCACTGATATTTGTTAAGAACGGAAAATTTCCCGGAAAAATATAGAATAAAATTTTCCACCTCACATCTCAACTAGACAACGATATAGGAATAAGTGGAGTATGTTTTTATGAATCGGAAAATTTTCCGGAAAATTTTCATTGTACAGGACAGACAATTTTTCGATTCATGAAAAATTGTTCCACTAGTTCCTACATCGTACTGAAAATTGTCTGAGCCATAAAAATTTTCAGATCCTTTAAACGATCTTTCACGTTTCTATATATGAATTCAATCAATTTTACGAATACTGACGAATTGTTACTTAACCACTGATATTTGTTAAGAACGGAAAATTTTCCGGAAAAATATAGAAGAAAAATTTCCACCTCACATCTTAACTAGACAACGATGCAGGAATAAGTGGAGTATGTTTTTATGAATCGGAAAATTTTCCGGAAAATTTTCATTGTACAGGACAAACAATTTTTCGATTCATGGAAAATTGTTCCACTAGTTCCTACATCGTACTGAAAATTGTCTGAGCCATGAAAATTTTCAGATCCTTTAAACGATCTTTCACTCTTTCACGTTTCTATATATGAATTCAATCAATTTAACGAATACTGACGAATTGTTACTTAACCACTGATATTTGTTAAGAACGGAAAATTTTCCGGAAAATTATAGAAGAAAATTTTCCACCTCACATCTTAACTAGACAACGATGCAGGAATAAGTGGAGTATGTTTTTATGAATCGGAAAATTTTCCGGAAAATTTTCATTGTACAGGACAAACAATTTTTCGATTCATGGAAAATTGTTCCACTAGTTCTTACATCGTACTGAAAATTGTCTGAGCCATGAAAATTTTCAGATTCTTTCAACGATCTTTCACTTTTTAACGTTTCTATATATGAATTCAATCAATTTTATGAATACTGACGAATTGTTACTTAATCACTGATATTTGTTAAGAACGGAAAATTTTCCGGAAAAATATAGAAGAAAATTTTCCACCTCACATCTCGACTAAACAACGATGTAGGAATAACTGGAGTATGTTTCTGTGAATCGGAAAATTTTCCGGGAAAATTTTCCAGAAAATTTTCCGTTTCAAAATTTTCCGGAAAATTTTCATCACTGGCTGCGGCCCTCCACTTTACTAGTAAAGACGGTTATGGCCCTCAGGCTCATTATAATTGGACACCACTGTTCTAGAGTTATACTGGAATATCCGTCCATTTATATATACAAATATACGTAGATAAGGTATATGCATAATAATAACATTAAACGCTCTACACTAAGCTCAGCCCGCACTTTTTTTTATTTAGTGAACAATTGAAAGACGACAAAGAAATTCCTGTTCGTACAGGACATGCTGCAACGACAGTGATGGGTGTGTGGAAGCAGTAGACAGAAGAGGTCGCACAAAGCGACGAGCAGGGACTGGATCACGAAATGTGACCACAGCACGGATGACAGACATCTAGTCCGGATGGCTATAACGAACCAGACAGCGGCATCCACAGTATTGGCTCAACGCTGGAGTACTGTCATGGGTGTTGCCATGTCTGCGTCGATTGTTGGACGTCGTTTGCACACAACAGACCGAGATAAACACGCCAACACCGTCACTGGCGTACTAAATGGTAAAATGTGGTGTTTCCGAATGAGTTCCGTTTCAACTTGTCCTACAGTGATGGTTGCATACGAGTACGATGCTACCGTGGTGAGCGCAATCTGCCAGCTTGCATTGATGAGTATCATAACGGATATATGGTGTTGGGCGCCATTGGTTAAAACGTGCGCTCGCAACTCATCCCTATTCAGTGCAATCTGAAGAGGAACCGACATATTGGTGAGGTTTTAGAGCACGATGAGATACCCTACCTACAGGCAACTTCAGACGCAATTTTTCAGCAGCACAATTCCAAACCACATGGAGCGAGGAATGTGCAAGCTTTCCTCTCAGAACGTCAAGTATCACTACTTCTCTGGCTTTCCCGGTCGCCTGACATGACGACCATCGAGAAAGACTGGGATATGGTTGGGCGCAAACTTCTTCATCACGGTCCTCCATTCAAATGTGGATGCCTTGTGGACTCGCGTACAAACCACGCTGCAAAATATCTCTCAGAAAGATATCCAGCACCTTTTTGATTTCATGCCAGGACTATAGAGGTGCTGATCTCAGGACGTGGTGGATTCACACGATATTGATTTTTCAAAAACACAGGTCATGTACAGTTCTGTTATTCTAATCATTTGTGTCTTGTCATGTACCTAATCTCTGTAATAAATTTCATTGTTCTAGCATAGCTCTTTCTGGGTGTTGCAATTTTCATAAACAGCAGTGTAATATCTGGCTCCCCTTCTTCATTGGATTTAAGTTATTCACTAAAATGAAAAAAAAATGAGATGGGCTTAGGGAAGGGCCATTATTATTATTATTATTATTATTATTATTATTATTATTATTATTATTATTATTATTATTATTATTATTATTATTATTATTATTATTATTATATGGACTTTTGTGTTTGAACCCCCTCGATGAAATTCTGTGTACGCCGCTGAATAAATCAATCGATTCGCAGTGCAGTATAGCATTTTCGGGTGTTGCCCAGCATAATGCGGCAGTTTAGAAGCTAATCCAATTAAGAGGTTCGAAGTCCGGTCTTATAAAGTCAGAAATACCAACGGCGAGAGTAGTCGTGCTATCTAAATATCACTTTAACCATAAATCTGTGTGCCAGTCATAGCTCTTCGTGGCTTGTAGTAGCGTCAGGAAGTTTTTTTTTTTTCTTTTTTTTTTTTTTAAGTAATTTGTCTCTTCTTGATACAACAAAAGAATTAACAACTTACGGAGGTCGCTAAGTTAAAAGAGTAAAACAACTATATCTTCTGTATGTTTCAGTGTAGTAAACAGAGGCGCCATTTAAAGGCACGGGGAAACATTTCCCATCTCATCCAAAGAAGTACAGGTTTCGAAATAGTCATATGAAATCTTCTACCATGAAAATTACTTGCATTCATATTCTATTTTTCTATGTTTTTAGCCCTAGTCGCTAGTCTAGTGGCTATCGCGTGCGTCTTTAGTGAACGGACTGTACACTGAGAACTCTAAACCAACCATCCAAGCTCATCTGAATTTAAGAAATAAAACTTTTGTTTAAGTGATTTAGGTGTTATTAAGGGAGTAAAAAAAAAAAAAAAACTTATCAATAGCAGTGGCGGATATAGCCTGGGCCGGGAGGCCGTGGTCCCCCAGTTTTTTGAGTGACTAAAATAATTGAAACTATAATTCAGGAGCGTTATTTAGGGGGCAGGGAGGGGCATTTGCCCCCCCCCCTGAGATTTATATAGATTTTATCAATAGAATCGTAGTAAGTCAGTGAAAAACGCGAAATTTTACTTATATCAAGGGGTTTTGCCCCCCAAGCCAAATTGAAATGATGCTACTGCTATAATTTATATATTTTTTGAAACTTTATAGTAAACTTGTGATATACCTATAATAGTCTGAGTTTTGGCAGCCCCCACCCCCAGATTTTACCTTCTAGATCCGCCACTGATCAAGAGCAATACGTATCTTTCCTAAGAAATAACGTTTCTTCGGCTCTGTCGGTCTCCATTTTGTAAGACCTATAAGCATTTATAATTCTAGATATCCTCATTATATAAACATTCTGTAAAACATGTTTTTAAAATATTATAGAGAGTTGCCATTTTTTATACTATCATTATGTCTTCTCTTTTCTTTCACTTAACAAAAATATTTATGACTTTAAAAACATTGTCACGTTTCGGCTAAGAGCAATAACCGTTAGTTTGCTCCAGTTTCATAACTTAACTTTTGTGGACAGAATTGCTGCGTATTGTGTTATGTTTATTACTATGAAGAGAAAACTCTTTAAGGAGAATATCAAGTATGAAGATTGGAAGCTGTTAATATTATGTTTACTGTTTGATTACGAGACGAGAAATTTATACTCTTGTCTCGAAAATGAGGCGAGAGCTGCATTTTCAAATTCAAGACTAGACGAGCAGGGACGTTGTGAGGTGCTAGGTGGCCAGAGCCGAAGCTACTATATACCTAACAACACCAACACAATAAAATAAAAAAAATGTTGAAGGTGAGTGGCTGGGAATATTTAATTAACTGAAGATTTACATAAAATGCCACTATCAGAAATATTATAAACATAGTTATTTATTCCCTCTTGGAGATTAGGTTCTCTCCCGTCAGGGCCGCCACTCCCTTATGCATTCGGTAGAGCAAAATTTAATTATTTCTGAAAACAGCAGATCTCAGGGCCATCTGCATAACAACCATGTTCAAGGATGCTATAAATAGTGAGTCTGTAATAATTTTCAAATTTATGAAAAAGAAAAAAAAAAAAACTATAATTTAAATTTTACAGGTAGCAGCCTGTAAATGATCTCACTATTTCATGGTTGTTAGTTGTTCTTTGGGCAGTCTTCTCTCTCTGAGCCCCATGCAGAGAGATGGTCAACATACACATTCAAGGGGAAAATGTCTCCTTGAATCACACTCCTGAAACAAAATTTTCATTAGTGCAGGTACTCACCCTACAGCAATTGAATACACAGTTGTTCCGGTAAGAGCTGACAGATTTTATTTCCATGAAGAAAACAGGCATCTCAACCATGATAGATGAGATGATATCACTCATTATCCACTATTTCTTCTCATCTTTTTAGTGCACTATCACATAAACACTTTACTTGTAAATGGTATATATTTGAAATTTAACACTCTTAAAAAAAAATAAAATGAATGAGAATAAACTGATAACTTGAAAAGGGTCTGTCTGACCTTTAAAAATAAAAAAAAAACTTATATAGAAATATTTACAGAATTATTTATCTCCTCATACGTTTCTAGTTTCTCGTCTCTGACAGTTCTAGAGGAGAGATGTATTAAACTGTTGAAGAAAACTATTTCACTATTATTTGTCACTTAAAACACAGAGTGAAGATAAAAATAAAGAAAATTTTTAAATGCTGATACACTGTTCCAAACCATTACTCGACGTACTCAAAGTTCCAATTCGCTGACACAGTCTCCTCCAAGATGATCATTCCACCACATGAAAATGTTCTGCTACAAAAGAAGGTACACTGAATGTGAAGCATTCTATAAAGGAATGTTCAGTGGCTCCAATTTTAAACAAGCAAATGGTTACTTGTAAGCCTTGTACTTAAATGTCCAAGGACAGGCCCAGTATATTAGCGCTACTGGCCTTGGGGTTGTAACTCTAATTGAGATATGTAACAATATATATTATTTTCCCATCTTGGGCAAACTGCAATTGTCCCATATTAACTCTGGGGTTGTGAAGAGATTTTAAAGTAAGTGATCTCCACTGAGGGTCCTATAGCACTCAGAGAATGGAGAATATTTAATATTAACTTTAGATGTTAAACTTCATTTTCACTGAATATAATAGCACCACTGACGTATAACTAAAAATAGGTTAAGTTATACACTGTTTGTCACTGTACTATTTCATGTTCTTCGAGGAATTTTGTACAACTCACTCGCGATACTGTAGTTCACAGGACAAATCCCGGGGAACCGAACTTGTTCTCACCGCGTCCTGGGTCTTGAACTCTGTACTGGAAGTCGGATGACTTCCTTTAACACCGCAAAACTACCTCTTGTTAATTCACGAGTCTAGCTTCAACTACCCCGTTCTCCACAGAAAACGAGTATATGTTTCGGGCAAAACACAGGAAACGAAGAAACTCGCTTCTTCCACCACCCTTTGACAAAGGGTTCATGCCTTGCGGCGAATATTGCGGGTGGTCTCCCGTGTCAATGCCCTTCTTCCAGCTACCATCCGTAGCCAACTTTACCTTTCTCGGCTGATACGTGCTGCCCCTCCCTGATAGCGGACAACACGGAAGCTTAATGCTCACAGCAGAAACTATGACTGATTTCCGCCTACATTTGTTTTCCTTTGCTAGTTACATATGAATGAAATACAGAAACATATGATATAATACATAAAAATAAAGTTTAACATACAAAGATTACATATATATACAATTTATTAACTGACATCTCTCCCAGAAGCAGCATTCTACCCAATTACTGTGGCAGTCGTTCAAACCGTCTGCTTACTAATGCAGCCATGCTTTCTTGGAGAGAGATAGAAGGAAACATATTTGTAAATTATTTAATTTCACAAATACAAGATCTAAGTGTCTTGCTCGATAAGGGAAACACGTTGTTAAAAATTAACAGAATTTTATGCGGTCTTTCCAAGAACGATTATAGCTTAGTACGTAAATATTAATATTAAACACAGAAAATGAGTCAAATTAAAGTATACATTTTCAAATTGGTGTTGCCTACTGGGAACCTAGCAAGAGGCTCGCTAGCCAGGTTACTGGTTTTTGGTGAACAAGGGGGGAGGAAGAGACGCTGACGCTGGATGCAGTGGAAGTCACACGTATAGAAACCAATATTTTCACATGTAGACGTGAAAAAGTTTATGACATTTTAAACAATAAGAAGTCCGTGTTTCAACACATTGTATCAAACCCAGTGTAAATTCACCAACGGAAGTCTTTAGGCTACTTCCTGAGTATACGATACTTATTTAGTTTCTATTCTGGGTGTTTCTTTCCGTGTTGAGTTGAGATAGACCTCCCAACCTGTAGTATAGGCGACAGTCAGTCGGGAAAGAAAAAAAAAAAAACTTTTTTCAGCTCTAGCTCTCATCCAAGCGTTCTGAAAATCAAGTATGAAACTTATAGATTCTCCTCATTTCCTCTTTAATTAATTCTTCATCTCTGCTTTATATTCATTTTCTTCCAGCATCCCCTGTTAGTTAAGCATTATGCAACAATGACGTAATTATATGCAACCCATTAATACATTATCTACGGTCTATAAATGGAATAAACACAATGAAATAAATACAATATATTACAATATTGTATTAATATTTACGTACTATGCTAGGTGGTTCACACTTCAATACTAATAATATCCAATAAATATGCACAAAATATGCTAATATTCAGCAAATAATTAAATCACAAATTATCATATTTACATATACATATGCAAATGTGCCCCTCATCTGCATTTTGATATGCAGATGATGTAGACGGGCATCGGCCCTCTACATAAATTTCCCCCCTATGATTCTAGGTGCTGTACTTTCTAGTACAGGACGTAGATCATATGGAGGGCACATTTTTGTTCCTGAAATATTAGAATTTCACAATACATCCAAGGTTAAAAAAAAAAACAATGTTAAACACACAATAAACATAATAAATGCAAATCAATAATCAAAAGCTAAATAAGAGAATTCAGTGTTCCCTGAATTACATGAACATAAATGACATAAGTTCCCAAATACATACACTTACACTAATACACTGAAATATACACTAACACTATCACTATATACACTAGTTGTCACTTCCGGTTGCGTGATGCATATTACTGTGTGATCTGTGTCTTCTCTATGTACCAGTACCACTTTGATCCTTCTCGTCTCTAGAGATGTATGGTTTCAATAGAAACGCATTCCTTGTCATCTTCACTTCTTTAGTCGCTGGATCCCCTAGTGTGTACATGTTTCGACCAGTGGCGGCGACAATCTGCCACGGTCCCGAGTACATGAGCAAGAGCTTCTTCGATACACCTGCTAGAGCATCCGACTTGGGGAAAACTCTAGTTAGTACAAGATCACCCACTTTGTACTCTACAGTACGGTGTGACTTGTCAAAATTGCGTTTTCGTGCAGCTGCAGTCCTTTTATGGTTCTTTCTAGCAATTTCTACATAGTACTGCACGTCATGGCGCTTATCCACTTCTGGGATATCAAACAGCCTGGCTATGTCTCTAGACATAGACTGCCCAAAGTGGCACTCAAAGGCTGACACGCCAGTGGTCAGGTGTTTGGCGGAATTCAAGCACTTCTCTATCTTTTCCAAGTATTTGGGCCACAATCTTTGGTTATCATGGCACAATTTACGTAGCAAACGTACTGTAGCTTTGACAGCTACTTCTGCCATTTCTCCTTGCGGATAATATGGCGTCGAAGTGATGTGCCTGATACCAAGATCTGCTAATTCTGTTTTCCAGCGGTTAGACTGGAAAGGTGACCCTCTGTCTGTTAAGACTAGTTCCACACTAGGATTAACCTTCAGATACTCCTTAAGTTTCCTTATGGCAGTGGTAGTGTTTGCCTTTCTGCATGCGTACAATCCTATCAGTTTGGAGAAAGCATCATAAAATACTAGAACGTAGTGGACTCCCCCAATTCCCTTGGTTAGAGGCCCTAACCAGTCAGCACAGACCAAGTAGCCTGGCTTCTGAACTACCACGGGATTCAGTGGTCCCGGACGATAACATTGAGGGGGGTTGCTCTTCTGGCACAGTTCGCAGGAAGCACAAAAACGCCTCACACTTGCTCTCATCTTTGGCTATACGAAGAATTCTGTTAGAAGCGGAAGTAGTTTACTGGCCGACAGGTGCCCTCGATCTGAATGGTAATAATCGAGCAGTGGAACTACTAACACTTCTGGGATGCAAATACGGACTCCTTCCCGGTCACGCTTGCATAAGCGCCCGTTCAAAACTTCAAAACGGTGACAAGCACCATTCACCTTTGGTGAGTCCGTCTTCTCTTCGACATCTTTCTTGATCTTGCCGTAGACAGGATCTGAAGACTGCATCTCCGGTAGTATGGCTATCATCTTCCTCAACTCACATGGGATTTCCGTCAGGATGGACATCAGCGACTCCTGGAGGATAGGCTTCCGTGCAACACTGAGGTCTTCTTCTGTGTGAGGAGGGTACCTAGAGTGATAATCACTCAGATTCTCATTTGACTTGACAAACTGGAATTCAAAATTAAAATTCGAGAGTAACATCGCCCACCGGGTGATACGCTGGTTTGTAAGTCTACAATAGAGAATAAATTTAAGAGCAAGGTGGTCACTGCGTACTATGAACTTAGTACCAACTAAGTACTGCTTAAACTTAACAACGCCATCTATGAGTCCATAAAATTCCTTCTCCGTTATAGAATAGTTGCGTTGTGCGGCATTGAACACACGTGATGTAAAAGCAATGACACGGATGTCATCATTGTCATCACGCTGGTACAATAGCGAAGAACACGCAATATCACACGCATCACATTCGAGAATCAGTTGCTTGTCAGGCAGGACGGTTTTCAGAACTACTTCCTCCTGGAAGATCTGCTTAATCCTGTCCATCGCTGCCTGATGTACTGGCTCCCATTTGAATCTAACATTCTTCTTTAGCAGTTGGAACAACGGATGGAGAACTTCTGAGTACTTCCTACTAAAGCAACGATAGTACTGGCAGTAGCCAATGAAGGAACGCAGTTCCTTGACGTTCCGTGGTGTCCTAAAATCTAACACCGCCTTCACTTTCGCCGGATCTTTGCCGATACCGGATTGCGAAAGATGGAAACCAAGTATGTTAAGTGATTTTCTCGCAAAATTACACTTTTTCAGCCTGAGAGTTAGGCCGCCCGCAGTGAGTAAACCCAACACTCTGTCGAGGTGTACCAAATGATCTTCGAAGCTCCTGTCGGCTAGAATTAAATCATCTACATATGCGCCGCAGTACTCTCTAGCCTCTGATCCAATTATCATATCTAATGCTCTTACGCAAGAAGCAAGGCTCTGTTTTGTCCCAAACGGTAGTTTTTGAAAAACATATGATATGCCTTCATGTAGGAAACCAAGATACTTCTGGTCACTTTCCTTGACCTTAATTTGTAAAAACATCTCAGTTGCATCCACGCAGCTGAACCAAGAGTTGTCGCAAATATCTTGGAGAACAGATAGGGGTGGCATAGGTCTGTCGGAGAGATCCCCTGAAATCTTGGCCAAAGCTCGGCCATCTATACAGACACGAATACGTCCATCGCTCTTCGGTGTCACTACCAGAGGGTTTATAAAAGCGGTAGGCATCTTCTTGATCACACCCCAGGCCTCCCAACGCGAAATTTCATTCGATACTAAATTTCTGAATTTCTTTGGGTAAGGATACAATTTAGTTTTTAAGGGACGTTCGTCCGTTACTCCAACCTCGTGCTCGTAGTTAGTTATGCAACCTGGCTTGATATCAAAAAGCGCCTGGTGCTTTAAAAGAACAGCTTTCAAACTCTCTCTTTGTGAGGCTGAGAGATCTGAGTAGTTCGCGACAAAATCTTCAATATCTGAATGGGAGGCACGTGTGTTCACTTTACGCCACTCTTCTGGTGGGAAAACATGAACTGCCATTTCTTGGGCACTTGGGAATCTCCCATCATCCAAGTTCGGGGCGCGAGCAGCCTTTTCTCTGCAGGTCTTATGCTCATTCTGTGCGCTAACCCGTATGGCCTTCCGTCCTTCATCTGACGGGGAAAAATTACATTCAAAATTATCTAACTCCTCAATGAAACTATATGGTTTCTCGCACTCACCATTCAATTCTAAACATCGAACTACTAGATCCTCAGTCTCGCAATCTACAGATCTAAATTTGACTTCTACATCATGAGGATGTTTGAGATGTAGAAGGCCAGTATCATAATCTAACACGGCACGAGATTCTGTAAAGAAGTTGGAACCTAAAATCAAAGATCTATTCAGACCTGATATAATGATGCCTAATGTATGAAATTCCTTCCCATGTATCTGAATGACTAACAGCGTCTGGCCTATGATCGTCGCTGATTTACTTCCGAAAGCAGACGTAACCCGTATATTCTTAGCACTCAAAAATGCGGGTGTGGGGTGGCTATTTGAGACGGAGTCCCAAATTTCTTTCGAGATAGCAGAACAAGTAGCTCCTGTATCTAATAATGAATTAACTTCCTTTCCAAACAAAAGTACATTAATCTCTGGTAGTGAGATGACGTTATTCGTGGGTAGTTCTTCATCACTTGAATCGAATAAATTCTTAAAAATGCCATTGGCCTCTTCATATACAGCCCTATCTAAATCGATGTGTTCTCCTGTCCTACTTAACAAGGTTAACTTATTTTTGAACATGCCTTCGCTAAAATGCTTCTTTGCTATTATATCTGAACAAATATTACAATTTTCTTCTTCTTTTTCTACTACATTGTCAAAAATCTCTTTCACTGCGGTTTCACACGTATTGTCATATGAATGAATATTTCCTACATTTCCTTCTAAATTACGCACATACTTGGAATTTTTATTTGTCAACTCAGATGTACTCGTGTTCTCCATAGTCATCCTACCGTTGTCCAAAGTACATGCGGACAATCCTCATTCTCTGGGAGCAGAAGAAGAGGATTGGTTACTCCTGGTCATGTTATGATTCTGACTGGTAGGAGGAGGCGCTCGGTCATAGTGCTCCAACAGCTGGATTTCCTGGTCCTCGTGACGAAAGGAATTTCCCTGCTGTCTATCCGTTTGGCGCATACCTCCCCTCCTACCTCGGGCTCCACGAACGTTGTTGTTGTGAGAGGAGTGGGAGTTCCCCCCACGTGACCAGCCAGACGACCCACTTCCGCTGCTCTGGTGGCGAGGCGGGGATCGCTGGTGGTTGTTGTTTTGGTTCGTGGTTTGCTGTCTCTTTCTCTGGTAAGGACGCTGGTTTTCTCTCGTTCTATTCTTTTTACGAGCAGCGTGTTTACCACTGTGGCCAGAGGGGTTATTGTCCTCGTTTTCGATGCTCACTTGGAGCATGTTGACCCCTTTCCTCTGGTTACCCTGAAAGAACTGGTCGCGATTCGTCATAGACGACTGCAGTTCCTGAACAAGATTTAGAAGCTCGGCTATTGTCTTTGGGCGAGAAGAGACTATCGCCCTAAACAGCCAGTTCGGGAAATGACGCGGAAGTACCTTTAACAATGTCGCGTCAGACATCCTTGGCTCTAAAATACTGTTTTTATGTAACAAATCCAGCAGATATTCTGCTGGGGATTTGTGTACACGGGTGTCGAAGTGGGAGGTGAGTATCGTTGCCCTTAGATTTGCGAGTCGCTCTTCACTCAGGTAGCATTGTTTAAAGTTATGCACAAAATCTTCATAGCTGTGAATCTTGTTATGGTTAACTTGAAACCATTGGTAGCAAGTATTACGGATCGCTCGCGGTATGAAGCTGAGCCTCATCTCATCCGGTACTCCAGTGACCTCAAAGTACCGGTCGAGATCTTGTAGAAAGTTGTATGTTTCTGTCTCTGATTCGTTCCCTGAATACACAGGTAAGGTTACGTCCCTGTGTATTAGTCCAAAGGCTGTTGCTAGGTGTTGTCTCGTCTCATGATTGCATGAGCGAGACGTCGACGGGACAGGTTCTGTCTCGCGGGAAGTAGCGAGGTTCCCAGGTTGAGAACCAGGCAGATCGCGACTCGAGATGTCATTTGGTGACGTTGGTCTTTCCTGTGTGCTGGAGACGGAGATGTTAGCGAGTCTCCCCTCTATAACCTCACTGGTCTCCTTCTGGATGGAGCTCTTCCACTCCTCCATTTTCTTCTCGAGCTGAGCACACACGTCTTGAACGGTCTCTTGCATCTGTTGGATGCTGCCGTTACATTCTGACCTTATCTCATCGAGTGGCGTTTCCTGCTCTAGTTCCCCCCGGATCCTAGCTAGTTGGGAAGCGAAATTCACTTCCACTCGCCTGACCTGATTATTTAGGGTTAGAGTGGTCTGTTCGACGCGAGACGAGACCTGTCTAACACTGTCAGCTAGTTCGGTGTAGTTCTCCTCTAGTCTCCTAGTGGATTCCGTGACACGAGAATTTAGGTCCTCCCGAGCGCCTTCAATCTCCCCCCTAAGCTCTACGGTGGTGATCTCCAGTCGCTCTGTCAGTTCCCGTTCACTCTGCTCAAGTCTTGACGTCATGGATTCTAACCGCCTTTCAAGACGAGCATTGACTGACTCTATAGCCTTTTCTACTCCCTGGGAGTTCTCCTCTAATTTCTTTTCTAACTTTCTTTCTAAACTTTGTGCATTTTCTACTAATTTTTTCTCTAATTTTACCAGCCCTTTTGAATTTTCCTCTAGTTCTAACTTTAGTTCCTCTTTTAAACTTCGATTATTTTCTTCTTGTCTTCTCGTACTTTCCTCTATTTCTAACTTTAATTCATCCTTTAGATTCCTTGCATTCTCTTCTTGTTTTTTCGTACTTTCATCTATTTTTCTAACTAGTTCATCCAAAATGGAAGCTAACTGTATAGTACTAATAATTCCAGATGAGCTACCTACATTAATGGCTGGGCTAACACGTCGTTCTATATTTTCTGCGGTTTCCTCCCTGTCCTCCCGCAATGGTACTTCCGGTTCCCGACTGGGGCCTGGCGGAACGGTATCCACCGCATCAGCGTCTCCCACAACGCTGACCGGACGCTCACTAGTACTCTGCGCGTCAATAACATTACTCTCCTCTGAGAGCTCCCCAGCTCTCTGAGCGAACTCTCCAAAAACGAACTCGTTATCCATTTTTCTTACTCTTCGAGCCTGTGCTCGCTTTACAACCATTAAAAGAACAACAAACGGGCTTACAAGTTTTCTTCCCCCCAAAGTTCAAAATAACTGAATTCTCTATTAATGTTTAGACAAAAATATTCAAACATAAATAAATTTCAAAACACAAGACACCTACGTTCTTGGAAATTTTCGGGAAGAGAAAAAACAAACATATACCGAAATTTAACACAACTGTATATTGACCATTGAGTATATAGACTTATACTCACTTGCCCTTAACGCTGAAGGCGCCACTTATTATTGTGGCGCAGAAGCGTGAAGAATCGTGCCCTGCAGCTGGGTAGCCACTTGTTATGTGAGGTGCTAGGTGGCCAGAGCCGAAGCTACTATATACCTAACAACACCAACACAATAAAATAAAAAAAATGTTGAAGGTGAGTGGCTGGGAATATTTAATTAACTGAAGATTTACATAAAATGCCACTATCAGAAATATTATAAACATAGTTATTTATTCCCTCTTGGAGATTAGGTTCTCTCCCGTCAGGGCCGCCACTCCCTTATGCATTCGGTAGAGCAAAATTTAATTATTTCTGAAAACAGCAGATCTCAGGGCCATCTGCATAACAACCATGTTCAAGGATGCTATAAATAGTGAGTCTGTAATAATTTTCAAATTTATGAAAAAGAAAAAAAAAACTATAATTTAAATTTTACAGGTAGCAGCCTGTAAATGATCTCACTATTTCATGGTTGTTAGTTGTTCTTTGGGCAGTCTTCTCTCTCTGAGCCCCATGCAGAGAGATGGTCAACATACACATTCAAGGGGAAAATGTCTCCTTGAATCACACTCCTGAAACAAAATTTTCATTAGTGCAGGTACTCACCCTACAGCAATTGAATACACAGTTGTTCCGGTAAGAGCTGACAGATTTTATTTCCATGAAGAAAACAGGCATCTCAACCATGATAGATGAGATGATATCACTCATTATCCACTATTTCTTCTCATCTTTTTAGTGCACTATCACATAAACACTTTACTTGTAAATGGTATATATTTGAAATTTAACACTCTTAAAAAAAAATAAAATGAATGAGAATAAACTGATAACTTGAAAAGGGTCTGTCTGACCTTTAAAAATAAAAAAAAAACTTATATAGAAATATTTACAGAATTATTTATCTCCTCATACGTTTCTAGTTTCTCGTCTCTGACAGTTCTAGAGGAGAGATGTATTAAACTGTTGAAGAAAACTATTTCACTATTATTTGTCACTTAAAACACAGAGTGAAGATAAAAATAAAGAAAATTTTTAAATGCTGATACACTGTTCCAAACCATTACTCGACGTACTCAAAGTTCCAATTCGCTGACACAGTCTCCTCCAAGATGATCATTCCACCACATGAAAATGTTCTGCTACAAAAGAAGGTACACTGAATGTGAAGCATTCTATAAAGGAATGTTCAGTGGCTCCAATTTTAAACAAGCAAATGGTTACTTGTAAGCCTTGTACTTAAATGTCCAAGGACAGGCCCAGTATATTAGCGCTACTGGCCTTGGGGTTGTAACTCTAATTGAGATATGTAACAATATATATTATTTTCCCATCTTGGGCAAACTGCAATTGTCCCATATTAACTCTGGGGTTGTGAAGAGATTTTAAAGTAAGTGATCTCCACTGAGGGTCCTATAGCACTCAGAGAATGGAGAATATTTAATATTAACTTTAGATGTTAAACTTCATTTTCACTGAATATAATAGCACCACTGACGTATAACTAAAAATAGGTTAAGTTATACACTGTTTGTCACTGTACTATTTCATGTTCTTCGAGGAATTTTGTACAACTCACTCGCGATACTGTAGTTCACAGGACAAATCCCGGGGAACCGAACTTGTTCTCACCGCGTCCTGGGTCTTGAACTCTGTACTGGAAGTCGGATGACTTCCTTTAACACCGCAAAACTACCTCTTGTTAATTCACGAGTCTAGCTTCAACTACCCCGTTCTCCACAGAAAACGAGTATATGTTTCGGGCAAAACACAGGAAACGAAGAAACTCGCTTCTTCCACCACCCTTTGACAAAGGGTTCATGCCTTGCGGCGAATATTGCGGGTGGTCTCCCGTGTCAATGCCCTTCTTCCAGCTACCATCCGTAGCCAACTTTACCTTTCTCGGCTGATACGTGCTGCCCCTCCCTGATAGCGGACAACACGGAAGCTTAATGCTCACAGCAGAAACTATGACTGATTTCCGCCTACATTTGTTTTCCTTTGCTAGTTACATATGAATGAAATACAGAAACATATGATATAATACATAAAAATAAAGTTTAACATACAAAGATTACATATATATACAATTTATTAACTGACATCTCTCCCAGAAGCAGCATTCTACCCAATTACTGTGGCAGTCGTTCAAACCGTCTGCTTACTAATGCAGCCATGCTTTCTTGGAGAGAGATAGAAGGAAACATATTTGTAAATTATTTAATTTCACAAATACAAGATCTAAGTGTCTTGCTCGATAAGGGAAACACTTTGTTAAAAATTAACAGAATTTTATGCGGTCTTTCCAAGAACGATTATAGCTTAGTACGTAAATATTAATATTAAACACAGAAAATGAGTCAAATTAAAGTATACATTTTCAAATTGGTGTTGCCTACTGGGAACCTAGCAAGAGGCTCGCTAGCCAGGTTACTGGTTTTTGGTGAACAAGGGGGGAGGAAGAGACGCTGACGCTGGATGCAGTGGAAGTCACACGTATAGAAACCAATATTTTCACATGTAGACGTGAAAAAGTTTATGACATTTTAAACAATAAGAAGTCCGTGTTTCAACACATTGTATCAAACCCAGTGTAAATTCACCAACGGAAGTCTTTAGGCTACTTCCTGAGTATACGATACTTATTTAGTTTCTATTCTGGGTGTTTCTTTCCGTGTTGAGTTGAGATAGACCTCCCAACCTGTAGTATAGGCGACAGTCAGTCGGGAAAGAAAAAAAAAAAAAAACTTTTTTCAGCTCTAGCTCTCATCCAAGCGTTCTGAAAATCAAGTATGAAACTTATAGATTCTCCTCATTTCCTCTTTAATTAATTCTTCATCTCTGCTTTATATTCATTTTCTTCCAGCATCCCCTGTTAGTTAAGCATTATGCAACAATGACGTAATTATATGCAACCCATTAATACATTATCTACGGTCTATAAATGGAATAAACACAATGAAATAAATACAATATATTACAATATTGTATTAATATTTACGTACTATGCTAGGTGGTTCACACTTCAATACTAATAATATCCAATAAATATGCACAAAATATGCTAATATTCAGCAAATAATTAAATCACAAATTATCATATTTACATATACATATGCAAATGTGCCCCTCATCTGCATTTTGATATGCAGATGATGTAGACGGGCATCGGCCCTCTACAACGTACGCAGGAATTTATTTCGGGAGGAGTCTAAAGGCTTTCGGAGGGTCCAAATACAATTTGAGACTAAATTCTATGAAAATTTCTGAAATTGTCCCTAAAAGTAGACTACACTTAGAAAAAGTCGGAATTTCGGGGAAGGTCCGGACTTCCAGGACTCACCCCCTGCGTACGCCCGTGAAGACGAGAAACATGACAATTCTCGTCTCGTTTTCATTGGTCATTCATTATACACTATGCTTCAATAATACAGAGTGTATCAAAAATGATTTACAACTTTGAAAACTCATATTGATTTATTTTGAAGCTTACGGACATGGTATTGGTGTAATTTTGTAGCAATATATATCTATATCTATATCTGTATCTATATCTATATCTGTATCTATATCTATATCTATATTTATATCTATATCTATGTCTATATCTGTATCTATATCTATATCTGTATCTTTATCTATATCTATGTCTATGTCTATATCTGTATCTATATCTATACCTATATCTATATCTGTATCTATATCTATATCTATATATCTATATCTGTATCTATATCTATATCTGTATCTTTATCTATATCTATGTCTATATCTATATCTATATCTGTATCTATATCTATATCTATATCTATATCTGTATCTATATCTATATCTATGTCTATGTCTGTATCTATATCTATATCTATATCTATATCTGTATCTGTATCTATATCTATACCTGTATCTATATCTATATCTATCAATACCATGTATATATATATATATATATATATATATATATATATATATATATATATATATATATATATATATATATATATATATATATATTAAATCTTATACCTAAAGAGGTTCGATGTGGCTTCCATAGGTGATGGGGCACACACACCATTTGAAGTCAATTACCTGCAGCATGTCAGGTGTGACTTGTTCAATTGCGAGATAGATCCTAGCTCCGAGCTCTGGTAGAGAAGTCGGTAAAGGTGAAACAAAAACGGTATCCTTGATGAACCGTAAAAAAAAAAAATCAAGAATTGTTAGGTCCGGTGAACGTGGCGGCCATGCAATTGTCGTCTCACAGTGAAGGCTCGTCCATCTTTGCTCCAACTGCCGCTAATGCTTGTGGTGGCTTTTATAAACAAATTTGTGGTTTTAAAAGGTATGTCGCAGCTTTATTAGCCATATCGACTACTGCACTAGAATTGTTGTAAGATAATGAAATTGTATTGAACATTAATTGTTTTGCACTAAAAGACGTAGTTACTACTGGAGCAGTAACCAAAATGATGCAGATATATAATCTGAATTCGCCCGTGTTAAACAATATTGTTTAGCAGTGAAATGATTGTAAATAAGAAAAGAAAAGTAGTGACACCAGGGATGTCCACATACTTTAAAGTTTGTACCCAAAATAAAAAGAATTTAAAAAACAGCACTTGTATTAAATAAAATATTGTATTAAACAGGAGTTTGAGACAGTTGTTTATACACTGACGCCATATTGCCTCGAACTGTTATGATCGCTTCTATTATAAATGAAATGAAGAAAGAAAAAAATCAATTCATAAATTTTGTACATGAATTTACAAAACGTTACGAGATGAGAACAGTGGTAGATCTAGCCCGGGTCCGAGGAGGGGGGGCTCATAGGCCCCCAGTTTTTTGAGTGACAAAACTCGTTAAAGCTATTATTTATATATTTTTGAAAGTTTATAGTAAACTCATGATATACTTATCACAGTTTGGGTTCTGGCCGTGTAACGTGGGTTCCTGTCACCACGGCATGGCGCGTCCTCAGGTTGCGGATCGAGGAGAAGGCCTCTATATATAGAGGTTAGCTGCGAATATACTGAATAAGCAATCGCGAACAGACCACTAGGAGTGGTCCTCCAGCTTGGGGTTTGGGTAAGGCTAACAACCTCATCCTGTAAAAAAAAGAAAAAAAGAAAGAAAGAAAGTACTTGTTTAGAAACATGCACAAAAGCCTCGGACAAGGACTGATAACTTGGCACGACCTCAGCAAAAAAAAATGGTCATGAGATTCGGAACATGGAATATTAGAAGTCTTTATAGGGCAGGCGCGTTAAAATCCGTAACATGTGAGTTAGAAAAATACAGGATGGACCTAGTAGGAGTTCAGGAAGTTAGGTGGGAAGGAAAGGGATCTGTGAATTCCGGAAATTTTACGTTCTTGTACGGGGAAGGAATTAAAAACCACAATTAGGAACAGGTTTTTCGTTCACAAACGAATATTACCAGCAATTAAGCGGGTTGAATTTGTTACTGACAGAATTTCTTTTATTACTCTTAAGGGTCGGTGGTGTGATAGTATTGTTTTAAATGTACATGCCCCAACAGAAGATAAGGATGACGATATAAAAGACAATTTTTGCGAAGAAGTGGAACGGATATTTGACCAACTCCCGCGATACCATATGAAAATTCTATTAGGGGATTTCAATGCGAAGGTAGGACGAGAGGATATTTTAAAACCAGTTATAGGGAACGAAAGTCTGCATAAGGTAAGTATTGACAACGGTATTAGATTCGTGAACTTTGCAACATCCAAAAACCTATTCGTGAAGAATACAAAATTCCCACATCGTGACGTTCATAAATATACTTGGACCTCACCAGACGGAAAAATACATAATCAAATTTATCACGTTTTAGTAGATAGAAGAACGCAATCTAGTATAACTGATGTCCGGTCATTTAGAGGAGCTGATTGTGACACTGACCACTACCTGGTAGCAGCGACAATAAGAGAGAGATTATCGTTGAATAAAGGAAACATTCCGAAAACGGAAAGATTTAATTTAAGGAAGTAAGAGAGGAATACCAGATTGAAGTTTCGAATAGATTCTCGGTTTTAGAAGATTCGAAGTGCATTAGTGTTGAGGATACTTGGATTGAAATTAGTGATAGCATTAAAATTTCAGAAAAAGAGAAACTGGGACACGCGGAAATACGTAGGAACAAACCATGGTTCGACTAGGAATGCATTAAACTAGCAGAGAAGAGAAAACAGGAAAAAAATACGCTGGCTACAAAATCCGAATGAAATAACTACACAAAATTACGTAGACATCAGGCGGGAAACTTCCAAAACTTTTAGAAAAAAGAAACGGGATTTTTTGAAAGCTAAAATTAAGGAACTTGAAGATAATAGTAAAAATAAAAATATTCGGGATATGTATAAGGGGATCAATGAATTTAAGAAAGGCTATCAACCTCGTGCTTATATATTAAAGAAATCTGACGGAACAGTTCTCACTGATACGGATAGCATCTTAAATAGATGGAAAGATTTCTTTGACGATTTGCTTAACGCGCAGCCAAAAACTAATGTGCGTGGAGAAAAGGAGATACACACCGCAGAACCATATATTCCGGAACCCAACCGAATAGAAATAGTAACCGCTATAAAGAAATTAAAGAAACACAAATCTTCGGGTGTAGACGAAATTCCGGAAATTCCGAACATCCTATAAAATCCTTTCAAATATTCTATGAGCAAGACTGACCCCATACGCAGATGAAATTATTGGAGATTATCAGTGCGGATTTAGACGAAATCGATCAACTATCGACCAAATAATTACCATTCGACAAATACGCGAAAAGAAGTGGGAATACGATACCCCGGAACATCAACTATTTATTGATTTTAGGAAGGCTTACGACTCAGTTAGGAGAGAAACATTATACAACGTTCTTACAGAATTTGGAATACCGAGAAAGCTAATTAGATTAATTAAGATAGGTTTAAATGAATCCCAAAGTAAAGTCCGGGTAGGAAAACTTTTGTCCACGAGCGTTCACGTCGAAAATGGCTTGAAACAAGGAGATGCGTTCTCGCCATTGCTATTCAACTTTGTTTTGGAATACGCTATAAGGAAAATCAAGATAGCAACCACTGCCTAGAGTTGAACGGTATTCACCAGGTTATGGCAAGGGCGCCGATCGTGGGGGGCGGTGCCCCCAAAGCTCATGTGGGCCCCCTATTGTATTGATGTATATACAGTATTTGGTATAATTTGAGTGCAATTTGTCTTAAAATCTTCGTATATATATATGTTCTGCATCCGAAAGCCCTCCCCCCCAAATTTACAGAGAAATTGGCGTCCTTGGGTTATGGCATATGCTGATGATGTAAATTTAATAGGGGATGATAGGAGAACAATAGAAACAAATGCAGAGATCTTATTAAACGCTTGCAGGGATGTGGGTTTAGAAGAAAATGCAGAGAAAACTAAATACGTGGAAGTGCGTCGGGACCGTAATACAGCAAATTATGGATACGTTAAAATATTAAGTAATACTTTTGATAAAGTGGATACTTTCAAATATCTAGGATCAGTATTAACAGACGAAAATCATATTCACGAAGAAATTAAATGTCAACTAAATGCAGGGAATTCGTGTTACTATTCGGTTCAAAATCTCTTGTTGTCGCGAATTCTATCGAGGAATTTGAAGATTAAAATATATAAAACGATAATCGTGCCTCTTTTTCTGTATGGTTGCGAAACATGGTCGCTTACTCTGAGGGAAGAACATAGACTGAAAGTATTTGAGAATAAGATCCTGAGACGAATATTCGGACCCAAGAAGAACGGGAATGGGAAATGGCGGAAACTTTATAACGAGGAACTACATAATTTATATGGTTTACCCAACATTGTTAGGGTCATCAAGTCTAGGAGGCTTAGGTGGGCAGGTCATGTAGCTACAATGGAAGAAAGTAGAAACGCTTTCAAAGTCTTAACTGGAAAACCAATCGAAAAACGACTATTAGGAAGATCAAGGCGCAGATGGGAGGACAATATTAAGATGGATCTCGCAGAGATGGGAATACAAAGTAGAACCTGGATCCAATTGGCTAAGGATAGAAGTCAGTGGAGAGCTTTTGTGAACGCGGCATTGAACCTCCGGGTTCCATAGGCCACAGAGTTAGTTAGTCGCTTTCTAACGTCCAACGACACATTTCTTGATGTTAGCAGTCCTCTCTTTTCCTATTGAATGCTTGTTTAGCTTGCACTATTCTGTAACTTACGTCTTTTTCACTTCTTCCATCTGAGGATATTAGACTTCCTAAATAGGGAAACCTCGTAATGTCTTCGATTTTGTCTCCTCTCTAGCCATACCTTTTTCTCTTCTTGTCCTGCTCTTGTGCACTTTATCACTTTGGTTTTCTTCTTATCTTCATTTTACATGTTTTTTCCAGTTAGTCGTTCAAGTTTGAAAGTGCTTATTGAAGTCCTTTTCGTTCTCCGCTATCAATGCTATGTCATTAGCAAACCTTATTGTGCTGAAAACCTGATCATTTACTTTTACAACCTAAATCTAAAGAATAATATACTAGCTGAACCTGTGCTCTGTACACAGCATCATTCACATACGAGCACGAATTGCCTTGTCATTCCTCACAACAATTGTACATGTCCCTTTATAGATATAAGTAAAAGACTGCCTTGATAAAAATCGGCAAGGGCTACCATAAAGGGGAGAATTTTTCGATTATTTTTTTCATTATCTCGCACTATTTGCAAAATTTGAGCCTACTTTCCGTTGGAGTTTCTAATTCATGTATGACCAGTGTTTTCTTTCTTTTTGCATGCAGTATGTAATAAGCAAATGCATTACATATACAATTAATTATAATGTCAGTTATATATGGTGTTCATTGGGCAAAACACTCAAAAGGTAAAGATTTAACTTAGACTCGAGAAATGGTTATCCTTCCTTTTTCACTATTATTTGGCCATGGAACAAACGCCTGGGACATATACAACCCCAATATACAACATTGTGGTGTTGAAATGTATAACGCATAGGATATAATGTTTTAGTTTTTTTTTAATTTCAAGGCTTCCAGTGTACCCTAGAAAAATGTAATAAAGAAATAATGGTCATTTCCTTTTTAAATATTCAATTCGACTGGACAATCTACGCTAAATTTCCAATCGATCAGTGAAAACGTCATCTTTCTAGAGCCTGAAGTTTCCGAGATCTCATTGTCGAAAGGATTGACCACAAACATATAAACATAGTTTAAAAGAACTCGGAAGATGGCAACACAATTCACTTACATTTATTTCGGAGAAGGCTTATTAAAATGCAAAAGCTTTGAACAATAATTTAAAAAAATAAACTTTGTGAAAAATATCTCTTTAAGTAATTTATTTAAATACATGTCCCTTTAATGTACCAGAAGGGAATTATTTGAGGGAAAATCGGAATTTTTTTGTCAAAAAAAATTTCTTCAAAGTTTGGGACCTCCTGAGGCTCTACCAGGTCTGCAAAAATTTGAAAAAATACTACGTAGTGTACTAATTACTTGTGACAAATTCGAATTTCCTGTCTTGAATAGTAAGGACGGAAAGTTTTTTTTACCCATGTTGAGAGAGCATAAAAAACGCCCAAAAATTCCCTAAAATGCACCCTACAAATTAAAAAAAAATCTGACACGTCCCTAATGATCGTAAAATTATGGTTTATACGTCGTTTTGTTCAGAATGGTGTATCCTTTCAGATGGTATCACCCACATGTCCCTCGGATATCCTTACGAAGGAAAAAATTGAGGAAAATAGGGATTTTGCTGAAAAAATCCCTTTTTTCCCGGTTTGGAGCCCTCTGCCGCAGCCCTGGGTAAACATAGAGATCCAGAAATCACTTCCAAAAATACTACGTTGTGTACTAATTGCTTGTGCCAAATACCAATCTTCTATCTTCAACAATAAGGACGGGAAAAATATTTTCCTCTTCTGCGAATATTCCCAGAATGTCCCAGAATACCCTATATAAATTTCAAAAATTTCTTGACACGTCCCTAATTATCGTAGGATCACGATTCATACACCATTCTCTTCAGAATAGAGCAGGCTTCCAAATTGTATTACCCTCATGTCACTCGGATGTCCCTAAGGTTGGAAAAATTCAGTAAAATAGGGATTTTTCTGAAAATCCCTTTTTCCCGTTTTTTGGACCCTCTGGCGCGGCCCTGGGTGAACATAGAGATCTGGAAATCACTTTCAAAAACACTACATAGTGTACTAATTACTTGTGCCAAATACCAATTTCCTATCTTCAATACTAAGGACGGGGAGGGAAAAATACTTTCCTTTTCTGCGAATATTTTCGAAATTTCCCAAGGATACTATACAAACTTCAAAAATTTCCTGACACGTCCCTAATTATTGTAGGATGATGATACATATATCGTTCTCTTTAGAATAGAGTAGGCCTTTAGATGGTATCACCCGCATGTCGCCAGGACGTTTCTAAGGAGGTTACAAGTGAGGAAAATAGAGATTTTTGCAGAAAAATCCCTTTTTTCCCGTTTTGGGGCCCTCTGGCGCGGCCCTGGGTGAACATAGAAATCTGGAAATCACTTTCAACAACACTACATAGTGTACTAATTACTTGTGCCAAATACCAATTTCCTATCTTCAATACTAAGGACGGGGCGGGAAAAATACTTTCCTTTCCTGCGAATATTTCCGAAATTTCCCAAGGATACTATACAATCTTCAAAAATTTCCTAACACATCCCTAATTATCGTAGGATGATGATTCATACGTCGTTCTTTTCAGAATCGAGTTGGCTTTCAGAAAGTACCACTCAAATGTCCTTATCATGTAGCCGAGCGGAGCAAGAATCGCGAAAGTGGGATTTTTGGTCAAAATATCCCTTTTTTACCCTTTTGTCCCTCTGAACCCCCTTCTATGTTGACGAAGAGATCCGAAAAAAATCTCATAATAACTAATGGGCCCACTGATTGTTTATGGAAAATGTTAGGATTCTAGGGTTAAACAAAAGCTCACCAAAAAATGTTGAAGTTAGACCTCAGTAAAAAAAAAAAGGGAATTTGTATATTGATGACGTCATACCCCCCTATGTTCTGAGCTCGGAAGCATATAGACCCTTCTAAGGCTTTCTTGAATGCTTCCTGAGAGGCGCGGTGGCTCAGTGGTAGAGCGTTCACCTCCGGTGCTTGGGGTCCCTGGTTCGATCCCAGCTCGCGCCATGTGGACTTTGTGGTGGACAAACACCGTGCTCGTGGGTTTTCTCGGGGTTCTCCCGTTTCCTCCCACTTTCTTCATTCCACCATTTCACTCATCTCTCATCACCGTCTCCTTTAGCCTAACCGGCATAACCGTGGGACGTAAAACTTAAAGATTTCATTTCACTTCATTTGAATGCCTCCTCTTTTGGAAAATTAAAAAAAAAAAAAAAACGGAACTAAATAGCATTCTTAGTTCTCTTTAAATCGAATCTTTAAGACACTAAAATATCGGTCGAAAACGACCGAAAAAACTTAAAAGGGTGTGAAATCACAAATAACCGTAAATCAAAGATTTGAAAGCTAAAGTTATAGGTTGGAGCTCGGTCGCTCGTAATTGGTATCATAGCATTTTAATAGATAGATTGTCTGCGCCGTATGCGTATACAACAGCTTTGGCAGTCTAGAGGAACAGGTTGCGTATTATTTCAGGATATAACGATTGTACTGTGAGTATACAGAATTTAACCAACTGATCTTACTTCTTGTTTTCAGTTAGATTTTACGAGCTTCAGTTATTTACTGAGAATTCGTAATAAATCCTATGCTTAAAATTTATTGATTAATGCGGTAGCAAAGCATCTGTGCATATAGAAGGACGAGCACTTTTTGATATGGTCGTCACCGAGATTCGCTCCCACATATTGTTGTTCCAATCACCGAAATTTTTTGTTTCATTTTTCATGAATCTTACAAGCAAGAAACAGGCACACCCAAGAATTATTCAATAATGTAACATCAATATTGTGCAATACTTAAATCTCAAAGCGATGAATAAAAGATATTTCCTGTGTGGTTAAATCTTTCTTACATTTCCTGTGAAAATGCCCTTCGTATATTAACTAGACGCTTTTTTTTTAATGCAAGGATGACTCTTTTTCTGTTATGAGTCACACTCACAAGCACTTAAAGGCTTCTGACCTTGTGTCTCCCCTTGAGTTGTTGAATCGGGAATCTTCTCTCCCATATGTTATGCATTCTACAGTATAAAAGAACCCTTCTATCTCTCTCTCTCTCTCACACACACACTTAACATTTTATATAGATATGTACAGAACAATTTCTTCGCTGTTTGCTGTGATTGTGCCGTTAGCCGTCAAGTTTAGTGTACATTCACACGGTAATTCACTGTCTCCATAAACTGAAGTTTAATTGAAAGACATAGAAAGCAAAAAGAGAATGTTTTTTATGTGTGAATATCATCAATATAGGACAACGTTTCTCAACCTCTGATTCGCGGACTCTAGAAGACTGCTAGCAGCGTTTAAAGAGCTACAATTGTTGTTATTATTATTATTATTATTATTATTATTATTATTATTATTATTATTATTATTATTGAGCTCCTCCGTGGCTAAGCGGTTAGCGTACGCGTCTTTGGCGTGGGAAACCCGGGTTCGATTCCCGGCGGGAGCTCATGTGGTTCGGATTCCACGTTAATCAGTAGGTCCACGTCTCATATAGCCTCGCTGCTGAACGGGACGTAAAACTCAAAATCAATCAATATTATTATTATTATTTAAAAATAATTGTGATTCTTTGAACCAGTAAATAAGTTATCAAACAGTACTGAATTTAGTTAATTTCTTCTTCTTCTTTTTTTGGAAGCGCAATTTTATTCCCATCTAAAGATAAGCAGGCCACAGAAGGTAACACCTTCTCATGGGCCATGAATATTTATTTATTTAGTTTTCATTAGGAGATGGGTAACAGGATTTATTATTTTATTAATTTTGGCTGCTTATAATAATGAATTACAAAATACAAAAACACAGAACGATATAAGTGAAACAAGAAAATGCTTCCTACAATAAGCAATGAAGCTCTAAAGCAGTAGTTCTCAAAGTGGACCCCTGGGGGTTCGCGGGACCTAGCCAGGGGGTCCGCGACGCATAAAAATTGAAGTGTGTTGTAATAAAATGTAACTCATAGCTGTTATGTAAGAAGTATTTTTAAGATTAAGAAACTGCATCTGTGGGCAGTACAAAACAATAACTATTCATCATTTCCATTGCTTAAGGACTTCACTGATTCTTCTGGTGAAAAACTCTGCTGAAATGCACAAAACACTTGTAGGACACTTGAGAGCATTAGCTGCAAGTTTTCGAGAATATTTCCCTGTCAAACAACCTGGTAATGGTTGGATTGAAAATTCTTTCACTAATGTATAAATCCATGATATTTGAGGTATGAGTCTCTCACACACAGAATAAGAACAGCTATTGGAACTCTCCTGGAACTTTATGCAAAAACGTTTTCAAAGAAAATGAACTTTGTAGCTTTTGATTGCGTGTGCGTTGTGAGTACGAAGAGTTGTCTAAACAGGCATTGCAACATTTGATGCCTTTCCCTACCACTTACGTGAACAGACCTTTTCTGCTCTTTGCAGAGTGAAATCGTTTTAATATGAAATCGATTGATGGTGGCAAAACTTATTCCAGATTTCAATGCAATTATGAAAAAAAACAAAGAATTTCACTTCTCACATTAGTGAAACCACATTTAAAAACATTTAAAAAAAAATGATTTTTCAGCCTTGAAAGTTACTGTATTTTCAATTGAAATTTCGTTCACTAGGAAATAATCACGTATCTTTAGAATAAAGTGATTATTGCATTTTTTAAAAATCTTTTTCTTGTCAGTAGTAATTCTAATTATTATAATTTTTAATACCATGTGAAATTTCAGATAGCATTGCAAGGGGTCCGCAGATCACCTTCCGAATGAACAGGCGGTCCGCATTATCGGAAAGTTTGAGAACCACTGCTCTAAAGTGCTGAAAAGGTTTGTTGACTCTAACGTAATAAGTAGTAAGATGTTGTTCATTATAAATATGATTGTCACCATTAGAAGATAAACAATAATATAATCTGCCGCTTAACACTATTTTTTATAGGGATGCGCACGAGACGAGTCGAGACAGGATTTTCCTGACAAAATTCGAGTCAAGACATTGCTCTTCCAATAGAAAAATATACATTTTTCGAGTCGAGACATCACTTTTACAGCACATTTTCGAGGCGAGACAGCCACAAATCTTGTCTCGTGCACATCCCTAATTTTTTTTTTACATATGCGGTACATAAATTTATTTATTTACACATACAGTATTTCTAGGCATTGCCGACATATATGGACTTAAGCCCGTCACGTATGAAGGATAACGTCCCTCGGGGAGCACCCTATCCAAGGAAGGGGAAGGGAGAAAGCAGTCTGGGAGCTAGATGTTAGGTACCATCCCAGCATTTGCCTGGTGGGAATAAGGAAAAACCTCACTCAGGATGGCTGAGGACTATGATTAAGATAAGTAATACTCAAACCTAAAATGGTTGGCCACCACAGACGTTTTCAAATAACTGCTTCTTTAATGAAGTCATAATTACACAGTTGTTATATACGTAGCATCTCTAATTTCAATTCTAATTCTCTAGCTATTTCTTTACTCCAATTCTTTAGTTTCCAATTTACTATAATCCCTGAATAAGCGGGAAAAAAAATAATACCCTAACCTGGATGTATTGGATCAGTGGTTCCACCAGACCCGTATCCAGAGCAATACGACAGTTGGTGATCGAGTTTTTTTGTGTGTATGGGAAGGGGCGGGGGACAAACTTGAGTTTACCTTACATTCATAATTTGTAAGTACGTAAATGCTTATATACAGAAGTCTATGAAATACGATTTTCCTTAATAAGCTACATGGAAACAAAAGCATATGAAATGCATATACTGAGCAATTAAATAGCAAAGTTTAATAATGATTTTTAACAGCTTCCGAAAGTTCTTACAACAAAAAACACTTTTCTATTCATTCCTCTTTCAACGATGCAAAGAATTATTGTCAAGTAATGGGGCGTTTACACTTGGTCGATTTAGTCGCACGACTAAATCGACTCGCTGCATTTGCCATTAAATCGAAGCAACTAGGCCGAATCAGATCGATGGAAGTGTTCAATTATTTCAACCACAGAAAATAGAACGTCTTTCAATTCAGTTGCCAGTCGATTAATCGTCTTCGATCAACAAGCGATTAAGTTGAAGTCCCGTTTACACGGTCGATTAAGTTGAAAGTGACGTCAATTCAACTGAATCGAACGCAAATCGACTAAGTGTAAACGCCCCATAACAGGTTGACTACCAAGGTTATTTGAGGGTACTGGTCCCACGAGGCCAAT